>NC_052635.1:47625202-47945827 GCF_016161935.1 Mauremys reevesii
TTTGCCTTGGTTTCACTGGAATCAAAACTAGCTGAACCTCAACTGTTGGGAATGGGCCACATCCACCCTGATTGAATTGGCCTCGTTAGCATTGTCTCTCCCCCCCGCCCCCCCACACATTTGGTAAGGCAACTCCCATCTTTTCATGTGCTGTATATTTATACCTGCCTACTGTATGTTCCGCTCCATGCATCCGATGAAGTGGGTTTTAGCCCATGAAAGCTTATACCCAAATAAATGTGTTAGTCTCTAAGGTGCCACAAGGACTCCTCCATTGTTTTTGCTGATACAGACTAACACTGGTACCACTCTGAAACTCAGTTACTTTAGAAATTCAGATAAATGAATATAGCCTATCATTAATAAGGAGTGAGCATAGTGTGCTTATAGCATGTCAGCAACGGTCAAGGATTAATCTGCTCTTTGTTCTCAGAGGGCTGGTTTCTGGGGTTCCCCAAGGACTGTACATGCAGTAGGTTTATTGGTATTCTAGGGATCTCTCTGCCCTAACTGTTCTGCTAATGTATACAGAGGAAGTGAGCTGCTAATGACAAACACTCTGCCCTCCAAAGATCTCTGCTGCTGGCAAGAGGAAGCAGCCTGAAAGCAGCTGGACCTTGAAGACCTCTGCTGTCTGACCGGGCGGGGTGGCAGTTTGAGGAGCACAAAGTGATAGCCCCAGAATATCTCAGTAGTGTGAGTTGGGGAAGGAGGAGGGTGTGTCCGCAGTGGCTTTTTATCCAAGAACCTATGCAATCTGAGTGGGAGAAGAGATTAACAGTAGCCTCTTTCCAAAGATTCTTGCTATTCAGGGTTTAAGGTGAGCAAATTGACATCAGCTGATCAGGATCCCTGCTTTGAGGGTCAGTAGTGGCTTCTCAGAGGCTCTCTGCCCCTGCACAGCCTGGTGGCAAACACTACTTCTACTAGCTTGTTCCCTACTTCCCACCAGGCTTCCATCTTTCACATCACAATTGGGTGCTGAAGTAATTAATGCAGTTCCACAAATGGGGGATGATGTCATCAAATGGTGAATAAGCAGCAGGAGCCGATGAACTCTGGCAGTCAGATTCTGCCTTCAGTTACAGTGGTGTGAACCTGGAATCATCCCATTAACTTCAACACCTTTACTGTGCATTTACTTCACTGTGACTGAGATAAGAATCTGGCCCTATAAAAACAAAGATTTTTTTCCCCAAGCCAATGTATCTAGTAATAAAAGATAGGAAAACCTTATTTTAAAAAGCCCTGGGGGGGACTCCACATTTTATAGTCTTGCATACTGAATCCTACCAGGGTGCTGCTGCACTGTTTTATGCCATTATTGTAAAATACTGTCAGTGTGTTTTTCTCTTTATAAAAATATTACAACTCCCCCCATGTCCGGAAACTATATATAACACAGGCACAATTGTTTAGACGAGAGCTGGCCTGATCCTAATTCCACATCTACATAGCTCTAGTGGAGTTACTTATTTAACCAGCATCACTGAGATTATGATGAGGCCCAGTGTTGTTCCAAGTTTCCTATAAGCAAGACAATTTGTTTTCATGCATCACATTGGTGCCCTGCAGAGTTCAGCACAAGACCCATTTACTTAGTCAGGGATTTTTCTGATCGGGAATGCAGTGAGGTGAGATTTGTTTGACAAATGATGGAGGTGAGAACTGGAAGGGAGGGTTCAGATTTTTTTCACCCTACTGTGAGTTACATTTTAGATGTGGGTGTGTAATCTTTCACCAAATGCCAATGTGATCTACTCCAGATAAAGTCCCACCTAAATAAATATCAGTGGAATTAGGCAATATTCTTGATAAGAGTTAATCTAATCCATCTATCTTTCATAGGTTTCTAGGCAGGCTCTGTGCCCTGCACAAAATTAAAGTGGAGAAAAGCTCAGAACAGAAAGGCATTTGTCTCTTTCTGCGCCTCCTGGCTGAGGAGCAGTGTGAAAGATTCTTTTTTTTTTTTTTTTGGTCTGCTTGGTTTATTTTCGAAGAGCATTGATTTTGAGGGAAGGCTTTATTGAAAAGGTGTCTGTTACACTTTGATCAAGACAGTCAGGTTTTGGCTCAGCGTAGTCTCTTCTGACCACGAGTTCCATAGCCGGGGTTCAGTTACTGAGAATGTGTAGCACCCAGTGCTGTCTGGCCAGAATCAGCCTGTGCAGCTGCAGTGTCTCTGGGAAACACAGCTATTTCAGGAGATCCGGGACAATAAGGCAGTCGCTGAAATAGCCCAGTCCCATTCCATTAAGGGCCTGGAAGAACAGGGTCATGGCCTATCTCAGTGGTGGGACAGATAGCTCTGCTGGTGCTAGATGTTATTCAAGTGCTGTGAATTGGGTCTAGGGAACCCCTTATCAGACTATCCTATAGCCCAGTGGTCAGAGCACTCTCCTGAGAGTGGAGAGGAAATTTGAACTGGGGGTCTTCTGCATCCTAGATGAATACCCTACCACTAGCTGAAAAGTGATGAGGGATCTCCTCCCTCCCCCCAAACCCTGACCTCTAGCAAAAGCACCTAACTCCAAAGTGGATTTCCAGTTGACAATTGCTAGCAGAGATAAGTGCCTCCCTGAAGTCAAGACTTAGGTGCCTTTCTCTGAGAGAGGGGTGGTGTTTAGTGCACACCACTAGCAGATTCTTTGCTGCTACCACTAGGTTGGCATCTCCCCTTGTCTAGCTTAGGCGGCTTCCTGACCAGAGTACTGGCTTTTGTGAATGACAGTCAAAAGCATCTCTCTCCCCATTCATTGTACAGGGAGCCTAGGTGCCTAACTGAGGCTTTGTGAATCACAGTGTGTTCCTGTGATTTTTCTAGGCACCTAAGAACCATTGTGCATCCAGGCCTGAGTCTTTAATCAGCAACATGGGAATATGCTGCAGTAATGAAGCATAGGCTAATAAATGTCACATGCTTATTTGGGACAATTTCTAAAAAATATACTCACTGCAATGCCTTTCAATAACTAGCTGTGAATAAATGGCGCACACAATCCATTTAATTGGAATCTCTAAGGCTGTCCTTAAGTCTGCTCACAGGAGTTAACTGGTGGGAGTTGGTATTTAATAGGAGAAATTTCCTGGTGCAGGGCACTTTTTTCATTTTATTTTGCTTCTCTGCTGAATGAGAGTTGCCAAATGCATCACATTTGCCTTAACATTTTTAAAATGTTTTAATTCTCTGTATTATGGGTTGTGTTTTTAATTATTTTTGTTCAAGAAAACCTCCCTGAGACAGTTTTATGTTTTGTACTTGGTAACACAAAATAAAAGTTTACAACTCACCATAACAAAAATTTTAAACACTGACTTCAGTGGCATTTTTCCCTTTTACATCAGCAGAGAATTTTGCCCAGTGTTAAGCATTGCTTTTGTCTTTAAACTCCAAGAAGTGATAGGCTGACAAAGGAAGGATAATGAAACTAAATACTGGAGTTGTGGTGATAATTTGTTGTATACATTGACGTAGCATAATCTTGATTATCCAAACACTCTGTTATCCAAAATAGGGTCACAGCCTGCATGTCTATTAAGTACTGCAAATTACTTCATTATCAGAAACTTCAGTTATTCAAACTTTTCATTATCTTTCATTATGTAACTAATAGTTTAAAGGAGAAATTTAAGATAAAACTTGTTCAGAAATATAAGTTGTGAGGGGGGGAGGAGAAGGCCTTTGCAAAATCTAAAACCAACAGAAATATCTGCAGTGTTTCTGACCCAAACATTAGGGCATGGTGCTAGTGCAGGAGAATCAGAAAGTGAAACTGACCAGAAAAAAAAATGAAACTGATCAGTCTGTTGTCCTTGTCCAATTTGAGAAAAGGCAAAAAACCAAACCAAACCACATATAAAGTGAACAGTAAATTATTTTTGCACAATTCTTTCAGTTTTAATATATTAATGTATTAATAATATAGGTAATGAAATTCTTTTGGAAAAGAAATGCCATTGCTAACCACACAGCGTCCTGACTGCATTTCAATGTGAAATGCCTAGAGTAGCGGTTCTCAAACTGTGGGCCGGGATCCCAAAGTGGGTCGCAACCCCTTTTTAATACGGTTGTCAGGGCTGACGTTAGATTTGCTGGGGCCGGTGGTCAAAGCCTAAGCCCAAGCCCCGCCACCAGGGGCCAAAGCTGAAGCCTGAAGACTTTGGCTTTGCCCCCCACCACGGGGCATCAGGGTTCTGGCTTCAGTCCCCCTTCCTGGAGTTGTGTAGTAATTTTTGTTGTCAGAATGGGGTCACAGCATAGGCGCCGACTCTGTGAGTGCTCTGGGGCTGCAGCACCCGTGGGGAAAAAATTGGTGCTCTGCAGCTCACCTCCGCCTCCTCCCCTGAGCATGCCGCATGCCTGCTTCCCCCCCCCCCCCGCTGTTTCGCACAGCAAGTGTTGGGAGGGAGGGGGAACGCAGTACACTTGGGGAAGGGGTCCAATAGGGGCAGGGACTTTGGGGAAAGGGTTGGAATGGGGGTGGGGTAAGGGTGGGAAAAGGGTGGAGTTGGGGCAGGGCCAGGGGTGTGCAAGCACCCACCAGTGCTGGGGAAAGTTGGCGCCTCTGGGTCGTAGTGCAATGAAGTTTGAGAACCCCTGGCCTAGAGTCACCTATGCTGGCAGAACTCATTTGCATTTACCTTTGGGCTCCAGTCCATTGGAGTTAAAATGCATCCTCTTCTGGCACTCAGTGCAACTCATCAGGAACCTGGTCACAGCTTCTCTTGGAAGGAAAGCGTAGGTCTCTGCAATCTGGGAAAACAATGAGATGTCTGTGTATCCTAGATAAGAGAGACTGCTTAACACACAGAACCAAAGGACATGAGTGATCACAGGTCTTGTCCCACTTCACCTTGCTCAGCATAGGAAAGAACAGAGTGAGACACTCCTTTAGGGCCCTATCCTGTGAAGTGCACAGTGTGTCCTTATCACCCTAACAATTACTGGCGGAGCACGGCACCTCTCAGGAGGTGCTCTGAATATCACAGGATAAGGCCAACAGTGACCTCAAATGACAAGAACAGACCTCTGGACGTCCCATACAGCCAGCACTCCTACCTCATCTCCTATAATTACTCCTAGCAGGAAAGGCTGAGAACAGTGTAGCTGTAAGTTCTTAAACTCAGTGAGAATGAGGTCTCTGAGGTTCTTGTTCTGTTTGCATTATTAATTACCATTATACCAGTAATTGGAAGAATCCATAACTCTTTTTAGGGGAAGTTCTGTCTTTTCCACACTGAAAATCAGTTATTGTTAATAACACTTTGTATTTCTATGACACACTTTATTGAGGGAACGGAAAACATTTAGAAATATTAATAAATTAAATTTCTCAATACCTCTGAGGTAGGTATGAGTTACCCCTGTTTTACAGATAGGGAAACAAGGGTACAGAAAAGCTAAGGCCAAATTTTCAAAACTTTGGTGCCTGAAGTTAAGCACCTATATGCATATTTAGGCACCCAAATATGCAGCCTGATTGTGAAGCTGGGCACTCCCTATTCTGAGCTGCAACAGGCGGCTCAGCACCTCTGAAAATCAAGACACTATGTTTCAAAATTTTGATTAGTAGATTTTAAGGCCAGAAGGTACCATTAGATTATCGTCTGACCTTCTGGATAACGCAGGCCAAAGAGTTTCACCAAGGTACCCCTGTATTGAGCCCAATAACTTCTGTTTGGCTAGAGCATCTTTTCCATAAAGGCATCCAATCTTGATGTGAAGATAGCAAGAGATGGAGAATCCACCACCTCCCGGGGGAGTTTCTTCCAAGGGTTAATGACCTTCACTGAGTGACGTATCCTTGCAAGGGAATAGAGGATTCAGGAAGAGAACCCAGGAAGTCCTGACTCCTAGTCTCATGCTCTATTCAATGGAAGCACTCCTTCCATTTTGTTTTGCTAAGGAAAATGGGAAACACGCCAGAGAGACAAGGTGGACGAGGTGATATCTTTTACTGGACCAACTTCTGTTGGTGAAAGACAAGGTCTGACCTGAAGAGCTCTGTGTAAGCTCGAAAGAGTGTCTCTTCCACCAACGGAAGTTGGTTAAATAAAATATATTATCTCCCTCACTTTGTCTCTCTAATATTCTGGGACCAACATGGCTCCAATAACACTCCAAACAACTTAAAAAATCCAAGCACTTTATATCCCTTAGGTAAGGTGAGAAGGATGAAGTGTGAACATGTTGAAAAAGAGAAAAAAGTCTTTTAGAGCAAAGAGGGCAGTATTTTGGTTGATAATGGTTAAAACGGATTTCTGCAAGCTAAAGTTATCATGGGGAAGAGAGACGTTTATCTCCACTAAGTGGCAGCATAACCCCAGTTTTACATGCATGCTAATAGCAAATGGATGGAAAGTTCAGAGGGATCTTGTCCCAAACTGGGGATGCAGAGCCTGGATCTCATGGGATTTTCTTTCAATCTCTCGAGACAAAGACCAATCTCGCTCCACGTCTTTTATGGCTGAATAAGTATCTTTGCTTTTCAAGGTGTCTGTCAGACATTCAGTCATCAGGAACTCTCCACAAAAGGACTAAAATTCAGGCACATGAAGAATGCTGCTGGAAAACATGAGTATCTGAAGTGTACTGTGAACTGCCCCTTAGCCATGCCTGTAGGACTATGACCAGTTCCCACCTGTCATTCACTCCAGCAGCCCCATGGTGTCTGCTGCAAATTTCAGCTAATTTTAGTGATACAATTGTTATTTCTCAGCTGATTTGATGCTCTGCAGAGCAGGCAGCTTCCTTGATGAGTTATCTCCCATCCAAATTCCCTTTCTGATTGCCTCTCTCTGGAGGTCATGGACAAGGGCAAACTCTTCAGTGACTCTCTGATTAGAGATGGTGGAGAGAGAGAAATAGCAGGGGACACACTGAATCTTCTGGAGTTGCCCATCCAGACAGAAACCCTTTGTGCATTAAGCCACCAGGATCTGAAGCTGTATTTAATACAAAGTATTTCACACTCCAAACCTGGCAGCAAATGAATTCTAGGGAAGCGTGATGGGGCACAAGGGAGGACAGACAGTCGAGTCCTGCCAGGTCAGAAGGGGATACACACTGTTAATGTGATGATCTCAGCTCAGGAGGGAATCTGAGGGGTGGAGCATGGAGCTATCTGACTGCTGTTAGCAGGCCTGGGAAAACAGACGGATTCAGCCTGGTCCCCTGAGGCTGTGCAGTGCACAGATTAGTACTCCAGAGAGCTGAATTGAAGGAATTAGGGGAGGGTCAGAGCGGTCTGCTGTGGAAATGAGCGGAAAGTTTCTGAATTATGGTCATGCTGGTGGAGTTGCCCTCCTTAATGAAGGAGAGGTCATCTGCCTCCAGCCAGAGAGCATCACTGTACACAATAACGCTGCAGGCCCACAGCGCGCTCTGCTCCTCAGCAGGGGCTCCAGCAGTACACAGGGGGACTGGGCTCCATCACAGGTGCTCAAGGCATGTGCAGAACCCCATGGAGCCTGCAGTCTGGAGCAGGGACAGGAGCATACTCAGCAGCCTGTATCCCTGTGGGAACTCAAGTAGCATGCAGAGCCCTGCATGATCCCAAGCAGAAGGCAGGCTCGCTGCAGGGACCAGGGCAGCATGTGCAGCCTAGTCGAGTCCCAAGCATGAGCCTGAAGGGTGCATACAGCAGAGAACCAGCTGCTGCTGCATGGCCAGTCCTAACAAAGAAGGAATTTTCCAAGTGGCCAGGTCCTCAGGCCTCCAGGATTCAACACAGCAGCAGGAACTTGGAGAGTGAATTCAGTGCCCCATATAAAAGAATCAGGACACACATGTGTTGAAAGAATATGGAGAGGAAGGAGAAATATTAACCTTTGCTAAACATACTTCTGGACAAATTCATTCCTGGTCTAAGCTCCTGGGCTTCAGGCTGCATAGACAGAAATGTGGCGCTCTGCACTCTAGGCAGCACTTTACAAAATGTCCCACTCTCGGGTGCCTGGCATGGCCTCAGTTTTGCAGATGAAGAAACTGAGACTCAGAGTTGACGTGGTTTACCCAAGGCCACTCAGCAAATCAGAGCTGGGAAAAGAACAGCGGACTCCCAATCTCCTGCTCTAGCTATGCCCTTTCCTTCAGCGATGCTTCTCTGCAACTGAGGGGGGAAGAGAGGCAGATGGCACAGAGCAGGAAACACAGGAGGTGGGTAAACATCCCCTCACCTGAGTAATGCTCCAAGGTCAGTAAGGGTTGAAGCCTTCTGAGGATTTATTTTCTGATTATGTGTAGAGTTGCGTTTGTGTGTTACTGTTGAGCTGTACACTTCCCTGCCACTGTACGCTTGTGCCACTATCCCCCTGCCCTTTCCTGTGTCCTCAACACAGCTGCTGTGCCATTATACCACTCATTCACACCACACACGCGTGCGCATACACAGGCCTTTCACTTGTGCCCACTCCCCCCCCCCCCATCAGACCCATTCCTCAGTCTCATGCAGGAGGCCTTTCCCCTGGGCGTCTGTGTCCCCTGCTGTCTGAGAAATGCAGGAGGAAGTCTCACCGCTCGATAGGTTTTCTTCTGGCCAGCATGTTTGGGTGCTTTGCCTGGCTCTGCTGAGCTCTCCACATGCATCGAGTAGATGATGTCAAAGAAATCTTCCACCACAGCAACGCGTTTCAGAGAGATGCCCTCAGGCTCCGACAGTCCATCTGCCCCCTACAACAGCACAGGCAAGTTGAGTTAGTATCAGTGATGGGTGACAGGGGTGATGAGATGGGCCTCGGGCTAATGTGGTTAGAGGGGGGACAGGCACAATGTTCCAACCCTGAGCTGCCTTGAGCACACAGGATGAGGGGGGATAAATTAAATAGTGCTCCAGGGAGGTTCCTACCAGAGCCAGGGCAGTGGCTGCGGCTGCTGCTATTGTGCTACTAAAGCTGCCAGTGAAAATGGACCAAGAATAAAAACAAGGGAAGAGTCCGGAGTGGAATTTTAACCAATTTAAATTTTCATAATTTAGAGCAATCTCACTAGGCTGGGAATAGGCAGAAGAAAGTCTTTGGCCTTGCACACTGTACCCACCCTTCTGGGGCTGGGGGATACTAAACAGATGCAACCCCCACAGACTCAGACCAATTAGCAGGGCTAGCTTTTACTGTGATGCCAGGATGAGGTCCCTGAAGAACAAAACTGAATCACCTTCCTACCCTGCACTGACCTTTCCAAGCTCACTCGCGCACACACAGCAGCTGAGCACTAGCAGCACCATCACTGCTCTTTGTGTGTTAGGATGTGCTGAAGAACATGAGGCTGTAATCCTGACACATGGCAGTGACGAGAGACTGGTAGGGGTGGAAAACATGGTGAGCACTGTACCTCTTATCTGACTGGCAAGAATGGTGTCAACTCACACTGGCAAGGTTTGCCAAGAAAAGAAGCGGCATCCTTCAGTACCCAGCAGCTGCTAATATCACTCCATCAAACAGAACCAGGCGTATTGATGGGAGATGGTAGGGATATCTAGTCTAGTGTAAAAGTAAGAGTAGTTATTCTAGGAGTCAGAATCCTGGAGAGAACATTCAGCCTGCTTCTTAAGAAAACAGAATTATTGCATATGTATGTGTATATATACACATGCACTTAGGTATTATTATGGGCCTGTTTTCCAAAAGGTTAAGCATGGATTTGTAAGCCCAATTTGCAAATGTAAAGATTGTGAATGCACATGCAAGTTGGGCACTTGTGTATGTAAATGACCCACAACTCATCTTTTGGATACCCATTTTGCATGTGCAGTCACAGTAATTACACATGCAAATTATGCATACAGTTGCACATCTATTTTTTTTTATTGAGTCTTGTGTACACATTTACTATATTCAAAAAATGAACCCTATTCTTAAGCAACCACTCAAGGGACTGTCAAAAATCACTTGTTCAATGGAGATGGCCTTCTAATAAAGGTTATATTCAATACAGATTTGTAGATTCCAGGGCCTGAATGGACCACAGTGATCATCTAGTCATGGGGCACTCAATAGGCGGACCGCGGACTAAATACAGACCACCAGGCACTTTTGAACGGACCCTGAAATCTTTTAATTTACTTATTATTATAATTATTTCTTGAATTATTATTTCCTCTGGAGTCTGGAACTGGACTATAGCTAGACCAAGAAATTTGGACCTTTACAAAAAAATAGATTACCCCTGATCTAGTCTGACCTCCTGTAAAACACAGGCCATAACACTTCCTCAAAATAATTCCTAGAGCAGATCTTTTAGAAAAACATCCAACCTTGATCTAAAAATTGGCAGAGATTGGGAATCCTTTCAACTCTTAGTAAATTATCTCAATGGTTAATTACTCTGTTAAAAATGTATACCTTATTTTCAGTCTGAATTTGTCTAGCTTCAGCTCCCAACTGTTGGATCATGTTATAATTCTCTCTGTTAGATTGAAGAGCCCATTATTAAATATTTGCTCCCAGGTAGGTACTCAAAGGCTGTAATAAGTTACCCCTTAACCTTCTCTTTGTTAAACTAAATAGACTGAGCTCCTTGACTCTATCACTATAAAGGCAGGATTTCTAATCCTTTGATCATTTTTGTGGCTCTTTTCTGAACCCTCTCCCATTGATCAACATTCTTCTTGCGTTATGGACACCAAAACTGCACACAAGATTCCAGCAGTGGTCATACCAGTGCCAAATACAGAGGTAAAATATCTCTACTCCTACTAGAGTCCCCTGTTTATGCCTCCAAAGCTCACATTAGCCGTTTTGGCCACAGTGATGCCCAGGGAGCTCATGTTCAGCTGATTATTCAAGACGACCACCAAATCTTTTTCAGAGTCACTGAGACACACATATTATATCAACACTATTACCTTTATAAACCAAACTTGTAATCTCATCAAAAAATATCAAGTTAGTTTGACAGGATCTATTTTCCATAAACCCAAGTTGACTGGCATTAATAAAAAATAAAAGGAGGGTAATATAATTAATTGAGTCCTAGATCAGCCTCTCCATTATCTTGCCCAGGATTGATGGCAGGCTAACAAGCCTATAATTCCCCAGGTCATCCTGTTTATCCTTTGTAAATACTGGCACAATATCATCTTTCTTATAGTCTTCTGAAACTTCCCCAGTGTTCCAAGACTTATTGAAAATCAACATTAACGGTCCAGTGAGCACCTCAGCCAGCTCTTTTAAAACTCTTGGATTCAAGTTGTGGACCTGCTGATTTTAAAATGTCTTAAACTTCAGTAGCTGCTCTTTAACATCCTCCTCAGATACTAGTGGGATGGAAAGGATGTTGTTATATGCTATGATGACATCATTTGTTTTCTCCTCAGATACAGAACAGAAATATGTATTGAACACTTCTGCCTTTTCTATATTATTATTGATATTTCTACCCTTTCCATCTAGTAATGGACCAATACCATTTCGTTCCTGATATAGTTCAAAACTGAGGATGCTTGCAGACCAGCAATCCTCAGTGCAGGGTCAAAATGGGGATAATTACAGCAACGGGACAAAGGAAAACTGCACCATGTGAAAAGCACAGACATGACAGATAAAGCCCTCTCCTTCGCTGAAAGCAATCCATTTGAAGGGGTTTGTAATGAACTCCACAAGCAAAACAGCCACACCCAGGGCCAGCCCTAAACAACTATTCAAACCCTCATCCTTGCGCCGCCAGGGGCTCCATATTCATTCCAGGATCCAGTTCAAAACTGCCATCCTTCCTTTTAAAATGCTCCATGGACTAGCAGAACTCAGAGCCTGGGCATCTAGTTATACCTATCCACTCACCCAGCACCAGCCTCCTACCATCCCTTCCCACTGTGGGTATGGGAGTCACCTGCTCTGCAGCTCTTGACCTCTGGAATGGCCTCCCTGCAAGCTCTCGGCCTCAGTCTCTCTGCTCTGCTTCCAGGCTTCTCTCCCTTTCCTATGCCCCTCTGTGTTTATTTAACCCTGTGAAGCATGGTGGGATGCAGTTTGTACTGAAGACACCGGATACAAAAGGAAGTTAGCTGGATTGGGTTTATCCCTTTAGGATTTAAAGAGGTTTAGAACCAACTCATATTCTGACTACCACTCAAGAAAGAGATCTTGGAGTAATTGTGGATAGTTCTCTGAAAACATCCACTCAATGTGCAGCGGCAGTCAAAAAAGCGAACAGAATGTTGGGAATCATTAAGAAAGGGAAAGATAATAAGACAGAAAATATCATGTTGCCTCTATATAAATCCATGGTACAACCACACCTTGAATACTGTGTGCAGATATTGTTGCCCCATCTCAGAAAAGATGTATTGGAATTGGAAAAGGTTCATAGAAGGGCAATAGAAATGATTAGGGGTATGGAAGGGTTTCCATATGAGGAGAGATTAATAAGACTGGGACTTTTCAGCTTAGAAAAGAGACGACTAAGAGGCGATATGATAGAGGTCTATAAAATCATGACTGTGTGGAGAAAGTAAATAAGGAAGTGTTATTTACTCCTTCTCATAACACATGAACTAGGGGCCACCAAATGAAATTAATAGGCAGCAGGTTTAAAACAAACAAAAGGAAGTTTTTTGTCACACAACACACAGTCAACCTGTGGAACTCCCTGCCGGAGGATGTTGTGAAGGCCAAGATTATAACAGGGTTCAAAAAAGAACTAGATAAATTTATGGAGGATAGGTTCATCAATGGCTATGAGCCAGGATAGGCAGGGATGGTGTCCCTAGCCTCTGTTTGCCAGAAGCTGGGAAGGGGCGACGGGATGGATCACTTGATGATTCCCTGTTCTGTTCATTCCCTTTGGGACACCTGGCACTGGCCACTGTTGGAAGACCGGATACTGGGCTAGATGGACCTTTGGTCTGACCCAGTACGGCCATTCTTATGTTTTTACCAGGTTCGAGGGGAAGTGTGCCCTACAAACACCTCAATAAACCACCCCTTACTGGGCCTGCAGCCACCTCCTCTCTTCCCTCCACCCCCAAGAATTGCTCACCACAAGTGTTCAAAACCATAAGCCAGGCCCCAATAAATTCATGAGACTGACTTAAAAATCATGAGGGATTTTTTCCAAAAATAATTAAATTGGAGTCGGGAGGGGAAGGAGGGTTCGTATTTCCCTTCTGGTTGGTTGGTTCGTTTTTGAGCTTTTAGAGGAAAGTCACTCACCCTCCAAGTGCATGTGTACATTACAGGGACAGATTCAGCCTGCAAGGCACATTCAAAAATGCAGGCCTTGCTGCTAGCTGCTTGGAAGGAGCAGGAACTCCACTTGCCAACTCCTAACTCCTGGGGTAGGGAACTGCCATTCCCTTCTCCATCCCCACTGTCATCGCTATCCTCTCTCTCTCTCTCTCTGCACCATCCACTCTCCTCTTCCACTTACATTCTTCCTCCCTCTGCCCACAAAGTCTCCTGGTTCCAGCCCACTTCTACATTCACCTGCTCCCAATTTTCCCCTCCATCACCTTTACAGCCTCCTACCTCTCACACTTTCACTCTGCCCCCCCATTCCACAGACCTCAAGATCCTCCTGTTCCTCCCTGATCTCCAGTCTTCTCATCCTCCCTCCTATTCCCCACATTCCTCTGTTCCCCTTAGTCTCCTCCTACCCCCATATTCCCCTGCAAGCCCTCAGTCTCCTCACGCTTGCTCAGCACCCTGCCCCTTCAGTCTTCCTCCTCCACCTCCCGTCTGCCTCATGCAGACATCTTTGGCCTCCTCCTGCATCCCACCACCCGTCTTATAGTCCCACAGTCTCTCCTATGCTCCTGAGTCTCCCTGGTCCTCTGCATCCCTCTGCACCTCTTCAGCCTCTTTCCTACTCCCTATATTCTTCTGTCTCCTCACAGTTTCCACTCCAGCCCCCTAACTAAAGCTCAGCAGCCATCTTACCCCTAAAGGCAGTCTGGCTTCAGTGTCATTGAACACAAGGGAAGGTAGGGGCCGTGAGGGCAGTTTGGCTTCAGCCCCCTTGATAGGGTTGCCAATTTTGGTTGGACATATTCCTGGAGGTTTTTTCACATGACATAATCCTTAATTCCTGGAGACTCCAGGCCAATCCTGGAGGGTTGGCAACCCTACCCCTTGAAAGTAACAGGAAGTGGCAGCCATTTTGAATAAGGGGAAATTCATAAGTTTTGTCAGGAATGCTGCGATCGTGTGAAACTTTAGAAAACACCAAATATTGCAAAACTCAAAATAAAATCATGAAAGTAGGCAACACTTACCTTCCCTCACACACAGTCTGTGACCTTGCATCCTTGTCCTCTTTCCCATTTATGGGGCCCATAACCATATAACCAGGTCTACTTCCCTCTTTTGTGGGGCCCCATTCCCTTGCTACCCCCTCATGGGGGGGCCTGTGCTCTCTTCTAACTCACTCTCCACACAAGGCCAACTGCCTTTGCACCCATATCTTCTCTCCCCCCTCTTAGTGCCCAGGGCCCATCTTCCCCCTCATGGGACCTGTGTGCTCTTTCTCCCTGTCCTCCTCGCAGCGCCCATGCCTTTGCCCCCAAGCCTTCCCCCTCTTGCCCCTCCTGAGGCCCATGTCCTCTCGCCCGCGCTCTCCCACTCCTGGGACCAGTGCTTAGGGTTGCCGCCGCTGAGGTACAAAAAAACAGGACAGCCGGGATGATCCTGAGCCACAAAACTGGCCAGCTGGCAGCGCGCACTGAGCACCCTTAATGATTTCCTGGGACAGCTACCTCATAAAAAGAACAATCTTTGGAAAACCTGGACAGGTGGCAACCCTTTTGGTGCCCCCTCCTCTCTTCTAGACCTATATCCCTTTCCCCCTCACAGGGCCATGCCCGTCTCCTCAGCCATCTCACGAGGCCCACGCCTCCTCTCCCTCTCTCTCCACTCACTGGGCCCATGTCTGTTCCCTTCTCCCCCCGGGGCCCGTGTACTCTTTCTCCCTGTCCTCTTCATGGAGCCTGTGCCTTTGCACCCAAGCCATCTCCTCCCTTTCTTGGGCCCCGGGCCCTTTCTCCTTCTCTCCCCCTTATGGAGCCAGTGCCCTCTCTCCTGTCGTACAGGACCTGTGCTCCTCTCCTTCTCCCTGCTCTCATGAGGCCTGTGCCCTCTCTACCTCTCAGGTGGCCATGCCTCTCTCCTCTCTCCACTCATGAGCCCCACGCCTCCTCTCCCTTGTCCCCTCACGGGACCCATGTCCTCGCCCCTATGGGCAGGGATTTTCCCTGTGCACCATGCAAACTGCAGCCAACTCTGCAGTCTGCCTGGTGCAGCACAGTTCCCAGGCTGGGGGAGGGGAGAATCACTGCCCACACTGGCTAGGGACATGGTGCTAGAACCCTGCTGCCAAGGACCTGCGCCCCGGGTGGTGCTGGCAACCTGGCTTCGGGATCTACATAATAGCAGCAGAGCATCTGAGTCAGGCTCCATCCCACCCCGGCCCTTGTTCCTCTCTAATAACCACACCATGCTCCCCGCCCTCCCTCTGCAGGCAGCCAGAGTGGCCTGCTGCCAGGGCTTGGTGCCTGAACCGCCCAGCTCAGGCTGGGCGCCTTCCCTCGCGAGTGTTAATGACTGTTGACAGAATACAGAGGCTGCCTCGGTGACATCTGCTCAGTTGGCTGCATGCAGCAGAGTATGACCCGGACTCCTCTCAGCACTAAGGTTGCACAGAAAGGAAAGGACCCTCCCTTCACCCCCCAGCCCTGGCCTCCCACCCATCGGCCTCCCCAGGCCTGAGTTTAAAAGCCCTGTTGGAACCACCAGCGCCTCTTCGTCAGGCAGGTAATGAGGGTAACCATGGTAACCCAGCAGAGGAAGTGTATTCTGCAGGAGACGTTAATCCGCGCTCCCTCGAGCTGGGACAGCCTGACTTTTCATTCTCACACAGTAATTAGATACCAGCTGTCAGTGCAGGGGGAAAGGCTCAGCGACTAGGGGCTGGCAGCGAGGGGGCAGGGAGGAGGGTGTTAAAGACACAGGGGTCCTTTTCATGGGACAGGGAGGGATCCCCTTGCCCCTATGCATCCGCATGAGAATGAGTGGCTGCCGCAGCATTTGCCCTGCCTCGTGTCCAGCTCCTATTACACATTCAAAATCCCTCCCATCCCATGCACACCTGCCGCAACCATACATTTATCCCACCTGTCCTTTATTCCCTCCCTAGACACACACGCCATCATGCACAAGCCCGCTGCCACCCACTCACTCCTTATACGGGATGTGACTTCTCCTGTTTGTTGCCTGCCCCTCTATCATCTCTCCTTTACTGCAGCTCCAAACACCCCACTCCATCCTACAAAGGCCTGGTGCTGCCCTGCTCGCTGCCTGTCATATCTCTCACATGCCTCTCAATTCAGATCCAAATCCTCTACCCTACAGACATCTGTTGTCTCTCGCTGACCATTAAACCTCAGGTCTACTCCTCATTATGGTTCTAAATCTTCATCCTCTTGTCCAGCACTCTCTCCCACCTATGACAGTGTTTCTATCAATATAGCTCATTAAACCCACTCTTTTCATTCACCAGGCCACATCCTCACATGTGCCTATGTTCCCTTCTAATCCCCCATCATGACTTGGGTCATCACCGAAGGACTCTGCAACCACTGATGGTCCATCAGTGGTCCACTGTGTGATGACCACTGTAATCAGAGATATGTGTAGCATAAACTTTAGAGGAAGGAGCAGCATTGAAAAGTAAAGCATGTTGTTTTTCCTCAATGTGATGTGTCTAGTGCAGCCAGCTGCCATCTGATCTCCTCTATGCTGCCATGCCAGTGCCCTCTACCCTGACCCAGTGCAAGTTACCACCCTCTCCAGAAGTAACCAGACACTCCCTTCTCCAGGCTGAATGAATCCAGTCTCAGAGCATCTCTGAAAGAGACCAAATTGTGAGTGGTGGGCTTTGTGTTGTGGACCACTAACTGTCCATTGGCAAGTGCATCCAGCCCAACAGCACCCCTGACTCCAGTTAATCTGAGTTTCAAGCAAAGGACCTAGTCCTGCAAGGTACCACGTACTCTCAGCTCCCTTTAAAGTCAATGGGTTGAGGATACTTGGCATCTCTCTGGTGTAGGCACAAAAGGAGAACTGGGACCTGAAGCTGTGAACCCCACATAGGCCAGAAAGAAGAATCCCTGCCTGTTAGAATGGAGCAGGCAGCTCTTCCTAAGGACCTGGAAGTGAAGCTCTCCCCCAGCTCTACTTCTCCATGGAAAAGCAGCAAATTTTGGGGAGGGACAATGTTAGCCCTAATGTACAAGAGGCTTATCCGGGGGGGGGGCTTGGTACTTCCCTGTCTGCTCTGTTTGACTAAAGATAAATGCTCTCCTGGCCTTCAGACTAAGGGCTGATACCAGCTGAATTCAACTTCCTGTCAATAAAAAGCCACTTCCTGCCAATGAAATGCTGCCTGATAATGACAGAACTCTTATTTTCTGTCCATACAGCAGACCCTCTACCAACATTCATTAGTTTCCATCTCTCCTTGTCTCTGTGTCTTCCCCACACACTGCAAAAGAGCCTGTCTCTGTCCCTCTCACTCTAAGCACTCCCTTTGCCCCATATTGGGAGGGGGCCATCTCTGTCATTCTAACTGCTTGAGTTCCTGCTGTCTCATAGTGGGGTGGGGTACTGCCAAGTGCGGGGTGTCACAGGCCACTGACCTTCTGTCTTGTTGTTACATTTGTATAATTTTCCAATTAAGTGCTACCGAATTGACCTGAAATCCCTGAGTTGAGTCCTGATTCCATAGTGAGAAATGCTGTTTCCGTACTCCTTACCCTCCCCCATCCCACACGTGGAGGTGCTCTGTGTCTACCAGTCAACAGTCTGTCACTCCTTACTGCAAACTCCCAGGGGTTCTGTCTGGCCCATGTAAAGAGATTCTGTCAAACACATGTTTTGGAGTTATTACGCATGATGTTATACACTTCATCTCAGGAATTTTTGCTTCTCTCTTAGTTGGATTTTTTTTTTTATTCCCTACAACTTTTATTTTATTTTATTTTTCAATCACTGTCCTTTAGGGAAAAACTGCCTGTCAGCACCTGGAATTGGGAATTTATTGAGAAACATTTACAAGCCAAGCTACCACCCAGAGAAGGAGCTGCAATTTATAGTGAAGAATCCAGTCCTGTCAAATCTGGACAGCAGAATTCACTCAGCAGAGCCTGCCTAGTGTGCCCTCAGTGTTCTACACCTTGAATGCAAACTGCTCCAACTGACTTCAAACCCAGATCCCTCAAATCTGTTATTTGCATCCTGACACTAGGGAGGTATGTGACTAGCTGAAAAGTAGAGTGCACGGGTGAACAAGCCCAGCTTGACAATTATTAATTCTTCACACCCTTCTCTCATAATGAAAGGGATACCGTTTCAATATGAACTCTTGGAACTTTTGACAAAGAAACTGTTCCTGGTACTAGTGTATTTATGGGAAGTTGGTCCTTGATTGACTTCTATATTTAGACTTCTCTGGGGCTTTAGGAAGTTCACTCCTTTGGGAATTTAGGTGTAGGATAAAAGCAGCTTTTGCAGGGGATATGTTAAATCACAGCAGGCTCCCTCTACTGATGCTGCTATGACCGGTTCTAGCTCCCTAGAACTTCACTCTTCCTTCTAGTTTACAGCGCACTGGACACCGGTTGTGCTTTAGGAATACGGGCCAACATTAAGGTGAGAGAGAGGGAGAAAGAAGATCATGTGGTATCAGCCATACAGCAATAATCAGAGATCATCAAAAATGTGAAAAAATGTTCATGACATGTTCTTTTCCCCTGAAAATATTTTTTCTAAGAATATTTTCTGATCATCTCTAGAGCAGGTTGGAAAACAGAAAAAAATTGTTGCTAAAATTTTCATCGTATCCCCCCCACACACACACACACAGCCCTAATAAGCACTTGTATATCACTCTGTATTTTCAAACCACTATATAAACACTGAGCCCCGATCCCGCACTTACAGCTAGACCCCCGCCCCGACTTCAATGGGAACAGACTGGGTGTGTCAACCAACTACTCTTCACTACAGCCAGATAAGAAAGGCAAGTATTATTATACCCAGGGGGAAACTGAGGCAGAGAGAACAGGCAACTTTCCCAAAGCCACACAGTGATTCAGTGACAGAGCTGCAGGATGAGCAGTCAAGAGTTCCTAGGTCCCAGCCCTGTCCCTCAATGCACTACACCACATTGCTTCTCTAATTAGAGTTTTACACAGTACTTTTTTCCAAGGTAAATACTTATTTGTGAGGGAGAGGTGGCTACAGTTTTTGGAATACAAGGTTGCATAGATATATTCCTTCTATGGGAGCACAAAGGTGAAATCCCAGCTACTGGGAAAGATCCACTGTTTTTAATCTGTCACAGGGCAAGCAAGGCCTTTAAGGCAAATTCAGGCCTTAGCTCTGAGCTTGGCCTATTTTCCTCCCAGATCCTGAGTCTGAGCTGCAGTCTGTAGGCTGAAAGCAAGGATCCCTGAGAAGGGGGAAACAGGAAATTAAAGGCAAGTCCTTTTCTCCGAGCTGGAGAGAGAGATTTAGGGAACGTGGTGTAGGGAAAGCTTTACAGGGTTCAGGCCTGAGGTCTGTGCTAGGGTTCTTGGCTGAAAGGCAGCCGAGAAAGCAGATGAACAGGATAGGAAGTAGCCTGGGGGAGGGGTGAAGCAGAATACTGAGGCTAGAGTAGATAGCTGTGTGGCTCCACATGGCCCTGGGCCTGCAACCTGAGGCAGAGGGACTGGGCTGCCCTTTACCTCTGTTCTGCTACCTGGAGGTGGTGGGCAGAAACCGCTGCAGCAAAAGGCCTTGTTTGTTTGGATTCCTGTTTGCTCTCAGAGGGGGCGGATTTTTGGTACAGCTGGAAGGCTAAACTGCCCCTCCATGAGGAGACTGTGAATTGGTGGAGGGAAACTGAGGCTGCAGACACACCTAACGGCAGAGAGGTAAGTGTCACACTCACAAAATCAACATGTTTTTATATATTTGGGGCTAGAAACAACTGGGCATCTGGCTCTCCTGCACCAGAGCTGGTGTCCTCAGTTAGGAGAGGTGAGCGGAAGATCGTAGAGCGGACTATTTCAGAGGTAATCAAATGCCAGTCAGTTTGGGCTTTTGAATGACCTAGGCTGCTGCCAGAGGGATAGTTCTGTTGCATTCAGGGAGAAAGCTGATGCTAAAGAGCCCTGAATACACAAGAACTGCACATCAGTAATGGCACTGTGGTGTCAAAGTGAAACTACAGCAGAGGGGTAACACTGCTACCGCAGTTCAACAGTCCAGGGACAAGGACAAGCAAAACTCTATGTAAAATAAGTTACCAACAATGCTAAAGCTAATACAAACTGACCAAGGTCAAGAAACTGTGAACTAAGACTACACAACATCCTTAACTCAGCCCACAGTTCCCCAGTAATGCAACATACATGGACCATTATTGGAGTCTCCATGGGAATGGCAAGATGTACGCCTAGGGAAATGCAGACTTCATCAGCTTGCATTACCCAGACTGTGAAACCTTTAGCCAGCACCTACTAGCACAAGGCTTAAAGCTTCTCCTCAGCCTTGTTACCTACTTGCTGACCAAGCAACCCCCAGCTGCTTAGGCCTGAAATCACAGCTGCCCACTAAACTAATCTATGCTGGCCCCACACAGTCCCCTGATGGGGTGGTGGTGATGTCTGTGGGAGGTGTTAGACTTGGGCTGCCCTTGCTCCAGGGGCTGGGGGTGCAGCTCTCTCTCTGCTGACTCAGAAAACATGTATTGTTACACTAGGTTCATGTTTGGAAGGCTTCACAAACATAAGAGATGGACTTAAAAGTCATATTGTGTGTGAATGAAAGCTTAGATTCTGCAGAAGTTGATGGCACTTTCCAGGGATAGATTCCTAATCAATGTGGGCAAGTTTGTGTTTCAAGTTAAAGGAGGGTTATGTAATTAATGCAAATCAACACAGGCTTATGGAAAATAGATCCTATCAAACTAACTTGATATCTTTTTTGATGAGATTACAAGTTTGGTAGATAAAGGTAAATTGTGTCGACATAATAGACTTAGACTTCTTGAAGGCATTTGACTTGGTACTGCACAACATTTTGAT
The DNA here is from genome assembly GCF_016161935.1 of Mauremys reevesii. Lineage (NCBI taxonomy): Eukaryota > Metazoa > Chordata > Testudines > Geoemydidae > Mauremys > Mauremys reevesii. Next base: position 47,646,265 of record NC_052635.1, read on the forward strand.
TAAAAAAACTAGAATGATATAAAATTAACATGGCACACATCAAACAGATTAAAAACTCACTGACTGATAGGTCTCAAAATGCAATTGTAATGGGAAATCATCACTGAATAGGTGTGTGGCCAGTGGGGTCCTGTAGGGATTGTTTCTTGGCCCTAAGCTTAACAACATTTTTATCAATGACCTAGAAGAAAACATAAAATCCTCACTGATAAAGTTTGCAGATGACCCAAAAATTGGGGGAGTGATAAATAATGAAGAGGACAGGTCACTGATTCAGAGCAATCTTGACTGCTTGGCAAACTGGTCACAACCAAATAATATGCATTTTAATATGGTTAAATTTGAATATACATATCTGGGAATAAAGAACACAGGCCATACTTACAGGATGGGAGGACTCTACCCTGGGAAGCAGTTACTCTGAAAAAGATTTGGGGTTGTGATGGATACCCAGCTGAGCATGAGCTACCAGAGTGATGCTGTGGCCAAAAGAGCTAATGCAATCCTAGAATGCATAAACAAGGAAGAATCTCAAGTAGGAGTAGAGAGGTTATATCACCTCTGTATTTAGCACTGGTACAACCACTGCTGTATTTTTGGGTCCAGTTCTGGTGCCCACAATTCAAGAAGGATGTTGATAAACTGCAAAGGGTTCAGAGAAGAGCCCCAAGAATGAGTAAAGGATTAGAAAACCTGCCTTATAGTGATAAATTGAGCTTTTTGAGTCTATTTAGAGAAAGTTAAGGTGTGACTTATTAAAGACAATAAGTACCTACATGGGGAACAAATATTTAATAATGGGCTCTTCAGGCTAGCTGAGAAAGTTGTAACACGAACCAGTGGCTGGAAGCTGAAGCTAGACAAATTCATACTGGAAAGAAGGTGTCAATTTTTAACAGTGACAGTAATTAACCATTAGAACAGTTTACCAAGGTTTGTGGTGACTCTTCATAACTGGAAATTTTTAAATCAAGACTGGATGTTTTTCTAAAAGATCTGCCCTAGGAATTATTTTGGGGAAGTTGTATGGCCTGTATTATATAGGAGGTTAGGTCAGATAATCACCATGGTCCCTTCTGGCCTTGGAATCTTTGAATCTATACATGCTAGGCTAAGAAGGTGAGGAAAACAGAACTCTAGCATGCTACACAACGCTGACTGCTATAACCTGGTAATCCAGCTATAAAGACCCCTTCCCCCAGATCTGAAACACTCCAGTGCTGTGGGGCCATATTCATGCAACGACTAAGCCAGAATAGGGTAGGCACATGGGCTGTATGGCAGCCATAAAACGGGCTGTTCTTTAGCTTTTTGTGAGGTTTGTCTTTGAAACATGACTGTTATTGAGAGAAGGAGGTAGAGTATATGGGGAGAAGGCAATCCAAATGGGGAAGAGAAGACAGACAATTACAATAATCTGCCCTCCCCATGGAAAATAAATTGGCAGCTGACAGGTTATACTTTGTACAAACAGAAGCTTTGCAGGAGAAGTGAAGACTCCAGAGGGGCCAATTGGCAGGTTAATTAGGATGAAGCAAGGGATTAATGAAAATGTTTAAGAAACAGGGTTTGAGATGCAAAAGACTCTGAATACTTGCTAAAGAGGAATCACCTCTGGTTTGGGGGAGGAGATGGGAGGGTAAAATAGCAGAACAGGGAATGACCAATGCAGATGTCTCTGAGAACCAAGGAAGGGAGAGGGGATTCCTAAGGAAGGAGCAGGGAAGTTCAGGGAAAGACCTCATGATATCTTATTTTTCTAGAAATAAATGGGCTGTGTCCCTCCCCCAGTAAAACCAAAAAGGCATCAATAATGCAGAATAACCTCTCTCCAGGTAGCTGGCATACAGCCTCCCACGGCCAGCCAGTAGGCTATCTGTTTACCTTGAAGAGACAGGGCAGGAGGAAAGCAATTAAACTGGAGCTTTGATTAGGGCTTGCAGACAACTGCTTGTGTTAGAAAAGCCTGAGCCTCTGCAACTGTGCTGGCTGTGGCTGAGGCAGGCCTCCTCCATCCCCTGCTCAGCGCTTTCCTGGTACAGCAGAAGCATGACTGATGCTCTCTGTCCCACACAAGCTCAGCGAGCTCAGAGGTAGGAACCAGTTGCTAAGAGACAGGACTGTACTTTCCAGCCCACATTCAGACCTTTGTCACCAGCTCAAGGGCTTTTGCTGGATCAAAACACACTATGCAGGTGAGAAAATGCAGGCAGCTTTTCTCCACAGCTAGTCAGATCTCATGAAAAATCACATGGTTCCAGTTAGGGGAGCCACTCCACAGGCATCAAAACTGATGATGGGAATAGAGAATCTTTAAGCGTTTGTAAGGAAAGGGGTGGAGGTGGGAGGGTGCAGAAACACACACAGCCCTGCAGCAACGCTGGCTTCTTATTCCTAATGCTGCAAGATTCAAAACAGCAATGCTCTGCTGCCCGCTGAAATCCAGGATCAAAGGGATGATACCTGCAGCACCAGAACCTAGAGGTCTTTAGATATCTAGACAAGACAGGTGACTGGATGACTCTAGGTAGTGGGGATGGGGACTGGTATTAAGATACGGAGCCTTTTGTTTCTAGGTCATTCACTCAAATCCATCTCAGACTAGTAGAGTCACCAACAAGTTTTGGGGTTTGGTTTGCTGTTTACTGGCTCGGGAGATGTGGGCTTGATGTCCACACTGTGAAACAACCACTACATCTAGCAATCTCACCAGAGAGCCATGGACTGAATTGGCCACGGAGACTGAACTACCCTCTTCCACTCGGCAGTGGTCCCTCCAGATCAGGATTAAGGTCTGTAGGCAGCCAGTGTGGGGGAAACTAGCATAAAGGCTGTCCATGCTACTTCTAGTGTGTGAGCAGAGAACCTTGTCCTCCTGGATTGTCAAGCCAACACTGCACAATCATTGAAAGAAAATATTTATATTGCATCTATTCCTGAATCCTCCTTCTCTGAAGAGTCGTGCACCATGGTGGTAAAACTTAACCAACCTCTTTTCAACACTGAGTGACTGATGGATGTTCCCATACTACACAATAAAGAAAAATGCTACTCCATATCCCTAAAGCTAGTGACACTCCTCCCCACCCCCTGCACACATGCACATACATATGCACACACACACACTGCAGCTATTTTCTTTTTAAATAAATTGCTGTTTTGTTGGCAACCATGCTAAGAGTGGAAGTCAGCAGTGTTCCTATAAAGAAGCTGATTCTGGCCAATAGGCCCCCTCTGTACCACCCATTGCTACAATCAGCTAATTAGACTGACGGGACACTGAAACTCAGTGGTGGCTTTGGCCCATCCTCAATGCAGTTCTCCAGGGAAGGGCACAGCTAATATGAGAGCAGGGAAAGGTAATTGCTAATTTGTGCTAAAGACAAAGAGAAATAAATATACATTTTGCTGTCAAAGCAATGCAGACAAGTTTCTATGAAGCTAAAAAGTCAACACAGGTGGATAAACGGAACCTCCATTAATACCCCTCCATCCATCTTTGCGCCTTCTCAGACATTTGTTTGTCCACAAAGTAAATTTACACACTATTCATGTCTGCTCTAATTTAACAGCAAAAACAGTATCATTTCTTTTGGTTTACCTGAGAGACTCATGTTGATAATGGTTTGGGCAAACAGACCCTGAAAGGGCTCCCCGTGAAACAAGTTTTAGTGGCCTCCACTGGGCTTTGCTGCCATCCTGTACCAGTGACTGAATCACCTTCCTGCTTAAAATATGGGAAAGCTCCTTTGGGTCAGGAGTCTGGAAAGATTGCGTGGAGAGGGAGGCCTGAATTATGCTTATATATACAGGGTCTCTTCCTTCCTATTGCTTCAAGCATGCTCAGTCCCCTTTCTCCCTTCTCAAACACTGCCTGTAGCTTGCACAATTTAAACAATGGTGTTTCTGATTGGAGCTGGATTTTCTTTCTCTTCATTTTAACTTTTTTGTAACAGGCCTTTACAAAAGTTTTGTGCTTGGTTGCTTTTTTTTCTTCTTTAAATCAATGCCAATCAAGAGCCCTAAATCTGAGAGCAAGTTTGTTGTGTTAATTTCAAGTGATAGAACCAAATGACTTGACTAGTTTGGGGGGGGGGGGGGGGGGCTGGGAGGGAGCTCCTTGTCTCAGATCCAGATCCTGCCTGTTATACCCTATGCAACACCAATGAAATCAATGGAGTTGTGTAGGATGCACAATTTAGATAAGGGTCTGTATTTTTCTTTTAAAATTGTTCAGTCAGTCAGAGCTAGAGGACTGGATGGCTTAGTGAACTAATGATGGGTCATAGAACCTTTCCCTTGTAGGTTGCAAGTTCACCTGTAGCCCAAGTTGGTGGTAGAGACCAAAAATTGTTACCACCTGATGACTGTTTTGGGGTCTCTGATGGGAACTGGACCATATGCATGTCACAAAACTAACCAACACAATTGCTACTAACAGGGAACCTGTTGGAAATCTTGGCAGAGAGGCCAAGGACCGAATGAGCCATGGAGATTGATCTCCTAGTGATTCAGCAGGTCAGGACGGAGGTCCAGTTGGCACTGCCACTAGCCATGCTCACTCTTATGGATAGAGAACTTCATTCTCCAAAACTGTCAATTCTCTTTATACACACATAGAAAGACAAGGCTGTGTAAATTCAGCCTGCAAATATATCAGAGACTATTGCTGCTCACCAGTGAACTTTAACCAAGAACCCTGAGAATCTCACCAAGAATGAGTCCTTCATTAATGTGACTCTTATTCCTGAAAACTGCTGAGGGTAAAAATTGCAATCGATCCTGTGCAGACACAAAGAGCTGAATCTGGAAGTGTTATAGGCTGGTATTCTGGGGTCGCACTGGACTTGGTTTACAGGCTCATGCATTTTGTCAGTATTGTGCCAAACTGTCAAGTGCACTTCTAAATGTGAAGCTACTCATCAATTATTTGGGAAAAATCAGACCCACAGTGCATCCTCGCCCTCAGACTTTTCATGGAGGGTGAAGACCCTTTGTGTTAAATAATAGGCCATTTCTCAGCTCATGTCTTGGGATCCATTTGCACACCTGTCTTTCATTTCAATAATCTTTGTTATTGTTTTTTAATCCAGACCAAATGAAGATCACAGAAAACCTGAGCTGTTAGCTATATCAGTGAAAACTTTAGTAGACTAAAGTTCTCAAAGGTTATGCCAGTGTGGTTTTTTGGGGGCACCAAATGACAACTTTAGGGAATACTTGTACCAGGAAAAAAGGGACCTCTATTAACCATTAGGTCTGCCTCCTTTCTACAAGTCTGGCTTCCTAAATCTAGCTTGCTCCTACTATGCTGTACCATCCTGAGATCTACTGTTTTTTAGTTTTCATGCAGAAATGAAGTTTTTAGGCATATGTTGTAATGGTCGGCTTTATAGAGTATCCACAGTGATTTTTCTGCTGTTGATGAAAGGCCGCCATCCATTCCCCTCTTGGTCTCTGTCCTCTGTTTATTATGCTTCACTCCTAGTCTAGTATCTTTCTTGAGGGGTCTCCAAATGTGTCATTCTGGGATTATTTCAAAACACCTCTACTTTCTGGGGAGTCTGCCTTGAAATATCTAGGAGGGCTCTGCATCTAAGTCAATAAAACCCCACCATCACAAATGCCCTCAGCCTTTTATTAGTGTCTGGAATTAACCCTGGAACCGTTTATCAAGCTCTGCAGGGGTAAGAGGAGGCAAAGGAGGGGAAAAGCAAATGCATGTACTGCCATAGAGGCTCCCAGAGCCCTGTGCAGCACCCAAAGGGTCCGTCTAATGTGAGGCTTTCCCACGTCCCATCTTGCAGTCCAATTTGACTCACTCTTGTAGCCCATATCACAGGCTGCCAGAATGAATATATCCTGCTAGGTTGGCCAATGTTCCATAGCTGTGACAAGCGCACACCATGCAGGGTGAAGTATAGCACTGATTTACAAAGTGTGCATATCCACTCCTGCAGCTAATGCCCAAACCAAAGGCTGGGTCTAACCTTTCCCCTAACACCTGGTGCTACATGAAAACAAATCAACACCTCCAGCTGTCACTAAAAATGTCGTATTTTTCCTTACACAATATCTCCATCTCAACATACATCTGTAGGAAAACTCTGTCCAAAGGACACTAAATACTTGGGGCAAGAGAAACATGAGACTATACTAAAAGCCACATTTTAACTCCCCATCATGAACACATACTCTCATGGTTTTGAGGCAAGATCAGAGATATACAAGGCCAGCTGGCTAATGGACGCTGAGGTTCAAGCATTGCTACACTGGTACTAACATACCAGCAACACATCAGCCTATTATAATTTATATAGTTGAGCAGTGCAAGGGTGCACTTAGGAATTGCAGGATACCTGTTGTTTGTATTGCAGTAGCACACTGAGATCCCATTGTGCTAGGCCAGGGGTAGGCAACCTACGGTACGGGTGCCAAAGGCAGCACGTGAGCTGATTTTCAGTGGCACTCACACTGCCTAGATCCTGGCCACCAGTCCAGGGGGCTCTGCATTTTAATTTTAAATGAAGCTTCTTAAACATTTTAAAGCCTTATTTACTTTACATACAACAATAGTTTAGTTATATATTATAGACTTATAGAAAGAGACCTTCTAAAAACATTGAAATGTATGACCGGCACACGAAACCTTAAATTAGAGTGAATAAATGAAGACTCGGCACAGCACTTCTGAACAGTTGCCGACCCCTGTGCTAGGCATTCTGTATAGATATTTTTTTAAGTCCCTGCCCAAAGAGCTTACAATCTAACTAATATCTGAATAGGCTTGTTATGCTGCCAGGAAGGTACCAAATTTCCTGCACTGACTAGGACCTCGTTTCTTTGTTTTTTGTTGTGTGTCTTAAATGACTTGAATCTTCAGGACACTCATCTGGGAAAGGGAAATCCAAACTCCTTGTGCCAGACCTCACTGCTGCCTCTATTCCCAACCCATTTGTCAATAAAAAGACCACCATCTGCTGTGACCATCACATCACCTAAGGCAGATGCCCCCTTCTCACTGTACAGTCCTATTTTTCAAACCACCCAAATCTGATTAGGCCTGCTCTGATAAGAGGCCTGAAGGAGGGCAAGGGAAAGTTACTCAAGAGAGAAAAGAACCACATGTTAATCGTGTTTTAGCCACAATTGCACAGAAAACACTTATGTCAATTAGGAATAAACAAGGTCAAAAGGGACACTAATAACCCCTCATCCCCTTCAGAACAGGAGTGGCCCTGACTCCGTCATTAGAAGGAAAGACCTTAACCCCACTAGTGCCCTCCACACATTCTTTAGCTCTTCTCAACTTTTCACTCACGGTACTTCATATTTCCTGTGACAATCTGCAGATACTGTACAGCAGCATGCAGAATCCCCTCCCCCTCTCACCCCAGCTGCATTTTGGCTATGCTTATTCTTTCCCTGGGTCCCAAGTCTCAGGACAGTCCTGAGCACATTAAGTCTTTGACAGATACACTTGGAGAAGGAAGATGGGGCAGAACAAGAGGTGTCAGATAGATGAGTAGCATGATGAGGGGGAAGCCAATTGAAACACCAGCCCAGAAGTGTTTGGAAAGAGCAACAGAATGAAGATAAACCAGAACATGCACTTTATTGTTGAGCTGAATGCTAGTATCAGCTTCATAAATTATCTGACTGCACATAGTGAATAATGAAATGCACCCATCTATACAAAACTAGCAAAGACCACTGGAAGATACCGAATCACTGAATTATCACCAACTAAAGAAAAACCCTGTCAAGTTATTTTTAAATTTTCAGAGATGTTTCAAACAAAACAAAAAATAGCAAATGCATCAGCTCAAAATCTTTCACTGGATTTACAACATAATGGTTCCTCTTAAGTAACTGAGCCAACAAGGGGGGGGGGGAGAACAAACAACTTCTACAGACTTGACACCTTAAGATTTAAGGGGGAGCAGCAGTGATGGGTCTTTCCTGCAGCCAGTCTCTTTACAGGGCCCCCAGTTTTCACTTCTTACAGTATTACAGCCTCTGGCAAATGTGCTATATGGTCCCATTGAAAATTCAGCTGTCTCCTGAGGGTCTGCCTATTTTTTGTTTGTTGATTTATGGAAGTCTAGGTGTGTCTAGCATGTAGCCTGCAGGGGCTGTAATAGAGGAGTTGGGGGTCTAGATACTCTCCCTGTTGAGACTTCATCAGGACATGAGGCTTTTAGGGAGCCAGGTGCCTGCACTAGTCTCGCTGAGCCATCAGGTGTAAGGACCTGGTTGTGCACCACAAAGGGAAGGGGTGTCTCACTAATTAACGGCAGGGTTTAGGGAGTCTGGCATGGCCTCTCTGGGGTACCATGACTCTGCAGCATTGGAAAGCTCTGGGCCTGTACACCGAGTAGCTAGTGAAATTGAGAGGCGGCGGGCGGGGGGGGGGATTACGCTGTGCACTGTCTGGGAGGGGGTGTTTCTCACTACCTCAGCCAAATCAGGGTTGGGTGGCTTTGGGGGGGAGGGGCTGTTGTGCGGAGTGGGCTGTCTCCCAAAAATTAAAAGACATTTGGGGTGGAGGGGCTAGAAAGAGAGAAGCAGCCTCTGTGCCCTAGGGAGGGGAAAAAAGAAGCAACCCTGACCCTTCCCCCTCCCGCAGGAGTGAGGCAGGCCAGATGGGAAGTAAATAGTGCGTTTAGAAGCATTTGCCACAGATGGGCTGCCCTCAATGGCAGCATCCTCCAGCCCTATCAATGCTGGAGTCTGTGTGCGTGTGCACGGAAAACACTGCACCCTCAGAGCAGCACCAGCAGCAGCAGCAGCAGCGAGGGGGAAAAGCCCAGCCCACACCACCCCGAGCCCAGCTCTGCCCACCTTCCTGGGGCGCAGGCTCCCCGTGGGCAGGCCCGGCCAGCGGCTCCCCGCGCGGGGCGGGGGCGGGAGCGGGGACACACGCCCCAGTGCGCTCCGTAACCACAGCCCCCCTGGGCTGGGCTGGGCTGGGCTGCCAGGCGCCGACGCGCTGGGGCAGATGGTGCAAAGGACGGGGAGGGAGTTCCCAGCGAGCGAGCCCCATGGTGCCCCACCCCCCGGCGGAGCGGGAGCCCCCCCCTCCCGCGCACAGGGGTCACCTCCTGCTCCCACCAGCTGGAAGTGAAACGGCCCCTGCCGCGGGGGCGCGGGCAGGCGGCGGCTGGCGCGCCCCCCGGCCGGGCCGGGCAGGACAGGGAACAATGGCTCCAGCGGGGCTGGCTCTTCCCCGGCCGGGACAGCAGCCTGCTGGGAGGCGGGGGGAGGGGGAGCCGGGCTCTGCCCTGCGCCGTCGCCCCAGCAGGGCAGGGAACAATGAGGCTCCAGCGGGGGAGTTTCCCGGGACAGCAGCCCGCGGGCAGGCGGCGTGGGCACGGCCCCGCTCCAGGCTCTGCCCTCCCCCACCCCGGCCCGGGATAACCAGCGGCGCCGCGGGACAGCAGCCTGCCGAGGGGGGAGGGGCGCGCTCCCAGGGCCCAGCGGGGCTGGGCTCCAGCCTGCGCCCGGGTCAGCGGGGCGGGGGCAGGCGGCCTGGCCCAGGGAGGCGGGCGGGGGGGGGGGTGCCCCCCGCCCCCACTCTGCCCTTGGCTGCAAAGCGGCCTGCGGTCACGGGGTGGGTGGGAAATGCAGGGCGAGCGTGATCGGGCAGGACCTGCGGGGGGAGGGGGGGCTGGGGTGTGTGCAAGGGCCCCCCCCCTCCCCGCCGCGTGGGCTGCCCGGGAACCGCAGAGTCTGGCCCTCGTTTGCACCCGCCAGAGACTGACACCCAGCCCGGAGCTCTCTGCTAGTCTGCACCCATCGCGGGGCGGGGGGGCAGGTGCAGTGGCCTGGGATGGGGGGAGGGATCTCCTCCCGCCCACCCTAAAAGAGGGACCTACCGCCCCTCTTCTTCCCTGCTCAGCAGCTGGGAGGTACCGGCTGGACCGGATGGGGCAGGAGGGGAGGGTGTGTGGGGGGGTTTTCCTCCCCCGGACTGGGTGTCTGACCTAATCTGCATCCTCCCCCCGTTGCTAGACCAGCTGCTGGGAGACAGGCTGGCCCTGCCCAGCCGGGGCTGGCCCGCGCCTAGCCGCGCATGGGTGGGTGGCGGATGGGAAGCTCAGGTTGGACGTGATCGGACAGGGGTGGGGAGGGGTCCGCCTCAGCTGGACCCGCCACCACTGCCCCATTCAGCCCCTGCGCGGCGGCTGGGAGGGGCGGGCAGCCCTAGCCGCCCCACGCCCCCCAAGAGGGGGTTTGTCTGCAACTCAGCGCACTGGGCTGGGGGGGGGGGGGGGTTGGCTGGACCTGTCCAGACAGGGGCGTGGGGCGGCTATTTTCTAATGGGGCGCTCGGGGTGTCCCATGGGGCATGCGCGATCATTTGCACCCTGCTGTGTGTCTGGGATGTGCCAGCTAGTGCTGATGGGACAGGGGCCGGGATGGCTGGCGGGGAGGAGGGGGATGCTGGGGGGGCTGCCCCACCTCGGGTCTCTCCCCTGCGCTGGGCCCCAGCCCCTGGGCTGCAGGCTGCGGGAGGGAAGGACACACAGACACGAGACAGACAGACAGACACCGAGCCCCCGGGGCACAGAGCGCACTAACCGTTCCCGTTTTCACCGGCACATACACCACTTGACCCATCTTCGCCGCCTCCCGGGTGCCGCTTCCCAGCCGGAAGCCCTTGGACCGGACCCAGAACTGGAACTTGCCTTTCTCCCCCCCGCCGGAGCCGGTGCCCGAGCCGGCCCCCCCCTGCAGCACCTCGGCGATGCGCTGGTACTTGCTCCGGGTCACCGTCTTGGTTTTGGCCGAGTCCCCGTAGGTGCGGAGGCACCAGTCCCGGAACTGCCGCCCCAGCTCGCTGTCCCCGGGGCGGCTCCCCCGCAGCAGCAGCGGGGGCTTCGGCATCCCGGCCGGAGGCAGCGCCCGACCCCCTGTCCCGGGCTGGAGACGGCAGCGAGCCCGGCCGGCCCCTGCGCTGCGCTGCGCTGCGCCCTGCCCGGCCGGCCGGCGGGGATGGAGTCGGGACGGGCTGCGGGGGCGAGTCCCCGGGAGGGGCCGCTGCGGGGCAGGCGTGGAGGGAGCGCGGCAGCCGGACAGCGACCCAGCGAGCCGGGCAGAGGGAGGCACCGGCGGCGCCAGCAGCAGCAGCAGCCGCTCCTGTCACAGGATCACAGGCGGCTCCGGCTCGTCCCCCTCCCTCCCCCCGCCCGTCCCTGCCTCCTCCGCCCCCCTCCGGCCGCCTCCTCCTCTCCGCGGGATCCCACCTGTTAGAGCCGCGGCGCGGCCGCCCTTACCGCCCCTCCCGGCCCAGGGGCGCAGGGGTCGGCGCTACCCGCCTGGGGCCGGACCGCGGGCAGCGGCGTGGGGGGGGGGGGCTGGGCAAGGCGGCACATGGGGGAAGGGGGCGCCCGGTGGCCGGGCAAGGCGGCACATGGGGGAAGGGGGCGCCCGGGGACTGGGGAAGGAGACACAGGGGGCGCCCGGGGCCGGGCAAGGCGGCACATGGGGGAAGGGGGCGCCAGGGGGCGGGGGAAGGAGACACAGGGGGCGCCCGGGGCCGGGCAAGGCGACACATGGGGGAAGGGGGCGCCCGGGGGAGAGGGGAACTGGCCAGCGGACTCAATAAAGAGCAGCTTCCTCTTTCGCAGGGGTGCACGTGTCCCTGCCCCAGGCTGGGCCGCAGAGCGCGGTCTCTTCGGGACAGGGGTTGGCTGGGGAAGCAGGCACCTGTCGAGCTTCTCTGGCTGGGACCCTGAGCCCACAGGCAGACGCAGAGCCTGGGATTTTCAGGGTCCCTAAATTCTCTAAAATAATCCTCTCAAAACAACGGGTGACTTCCCTGAACCTTTGGGGGTCCTACCTAGCCCAGGGCTTCCAAACTGTCCCAGGAGACTCACGGACAAAATCCAATCACTAATATTTGCCTGGTCCTGCCCGAAATTATCCCAGGCGTGGACCCTTAAACAGACCAGGGTTTGCCCGGCACACCCTGGCTTTTCACCCATCCCCTGAAACAGTCCAGTTAATGCCCCCCCTCCCCCGCTCCCAACTCAAGAGGCCTCCTCAAACTATGTAGTTCACTGAATCCAATCTCCTTGCACCAATCAAACTGGGACTGAACTGGTCAGTCTCCCCTTAGCTGGAACTAGCCTTTCTTGGTACATTCCTAGGATGAGCTCAGCGCCCCTAGTTACTGTGATCAACTGATCGATGAAATTGCCAATATAATGAAGATTACCGCCATATTGTGCCTGATTTCTGTTTCCTGTGTCAACCAGATGGTCAAGAAACAAAGATCTGTTGGAAACCTAGCCCTGTGACTTCATGCCATATTGTTCTAGGGAAGAAAGATGGTGTTGTGGTTAAACCACAGGACAGAAAGTCAGAAGCCTTGCCGTCTGTTCATAGCTCTGCCACAAACTCAGTGAGTGACCACGGGAAAGTCATTTAATTGGTCTATGCCTCAGTTTCCCCATTGGTTACATGAGGATGAGTACAGGTATCTCAAGATTTGTAAAAGGCTTTGACTTGCTGGAAAGTGCTGTAAGTGTGTACTTTATTACTATTTATCTGCATAATAGACTGCCCACAACTTTCTGATGTATTGAGACAGGACCAGCCCTAGACCAAATGGTGCCCCACTGCAAGGAGTGTCTTCTGTGCCCCCCCCCAATTTGTTAAGCTTTTGAATACCTTATTTTTTTATTGCATTTGTAGCCCATTTCACAACTTTGACGCACAATTTGAGTGCATGATTTAACCCTGTCATATAAGACGATAAATTTTCACGCTAGGATCCGTACATCTGTGAGCCTGGCGCCCCCCAAGCCCAGCACCCCAGGCGGTCACCTGGGTTGCCTGCCCCTAAATCCAGCCTTGCATTGAGACTTTGCCTGGGTAATTAATAAGATGGGTGAATCAATATAAAGTAGACCTGGCCCAAATGTAGCACAGAATCAAATTATCATCAGTTTGGGTCTTTAGTCTTCTCCCTCCCCCTGATCTTCAACAGGCCTCTTATGGCGCTTTTACTGAAACCCAGATCTGAGTCTTGGCAGGTTTATCTATCTCTGCCAGGCCACCTGCTGTTTGCAAACTTCATAAATTCTGGGGTTTCTCTAGGGCAAGAGAGAGCAATGTATTACTGGGCATCTCTGACCCAGAAATAGCCACCTAAAGCACTGCACAGACCTCAAAGACCCTTTTGTCCCTCTGTTATGATATTGCAACAGTCTGCAACCATAGTTGCCATTATGCGGCACACCATGGGCATTAGCAACTTTTCAGTCATGAAGAGGATAGAATTCAGACTGTTCTGCTACAGAAATGCAGGCCTCCATCACTTGAGCTAATAGACAGTGCTATTTGTTGGACCTATGACACACATCTGAATTGTTCTAATTCTAGGCTGTAGAGGCCAATGGTACACATATGCACTAACTAGTCATTGTGTTATCAAAAGTAGGGGTGGGCGAGGGAGATGGGAGCTTGTTTGGAATCTGGAAAATGAATTTGGGGAATCAGAGAACCATTTGGGGCACAAAGAGATTGAGCTGGAGGTGAAGGGAACAGGAGGAGCTGGGTGGATTGGGAGGAGGGGTGAGTAGAAAAGGGGAGAGGAAAGAAGAGTTTTGGGAAGGTTCAGATAAGCATTAAATACGGTTTGGAATTGGGAAATGCTAATCAGCCCATTCCAAATGTGGTGTGACAGAATAAAAAGCAAAAAGTAATTATAGGTGATACATGTGTCCATGATTACTAGAAGCTTCTTAAATCAAAGCACCTAGAATCAGTCGTGAAATACATAATTACAAACATTGTTGATCTGCACTGTTGTGGGTCTCCATGCAGCACTGACTAAACTCCCAAAGTTCTGTCCCACTGCACCAGGCTCAGCATCAAACCTGGAATGGATATTTGGAACCCAGCCTTGGTTATGGTTGTTCCAAAGGTGCACAAGATGGGAAACCTGGAAGGGAAGTCCTCAATACACCACAATATTTTGATTGGTCACTACAAATAAAATGGACACCTTTTCAAGAATCAACAGACCACAGAAGTACTTCTTTGACCAAGTAACAGTGCTGCCAGGGACAGCTGGGATGGTGGAAGTGGCAGGAAGGCATCATGGAAAAAAGTATCTGCATACTTAGACTCAACAACCAACCTCCCTGCAAAGAACGTCTTGCATCCCAAGTCAAATTCAGCCTGCGAGACACTGAGCAATGAAGCAGACCAGCTGAACTCCGTGTCAAGGAGTGGCAAGCACAAAAGAGAAAGATAAGAAAGAAAAACCCTTTTTATAAATTGGCCATGGGAGCAGGTATGGTGGTAGCTACTGGACAGGAATGTAGAGGAAATACTGGAGCACCATAGTCCAGCTGTTTAGCAGAAGGTGTTTAGTTGGAAGGGGAGAAAGGAGAAACTTTACTTTTATTAATACAATTAAGTGTATGTGTTTGCACTATGATGATAATAGGAGGGGGTTTTCCATTCTTAGCAACGATCAAATTCCTTGATTGAGATAAATTGCTTAGTTTTCTGTCTTGCAGTTTAACCACTTAGGAGAGGGACTGTTGCCAAGGAAAAAAGAACCCCCCACTCCCACCTTTTATTCCCATAAATTATAAATTCTTGTCTGAATTACCTTCGGAAAAAGGGAATGCACAGAAGTCTTCTCCCACCCCTGTTCACCCACTCCAGAGTGTGCTTAAGAGTTAGCATGGCCATAGAATCTGGTCATTTTCCAATCAACTGAACTAATTTGTAATTTATGACTGCCAGTTCATGGCAAGCATCAAACATATGGGCTCCATCACCAGGAAGTAGGCTAATAAGCATTATTATTATTATTTTATTAATAGACACCCTTCTTACATCATAGACATACATGGCACTTTGCAGAATATGGAATAAGGCTGAGGCTCTGCTCTGAAGATCTTAGGGCTTGTCTACACTACGCAGCTTTTAGCCACGAGGCTGTGTCGACACAGCATGTGTAAACGCTCGCGTAGACAGGACAGAAAGAACACAGGGCACCAGCTCAGGTAAAGAAAGGCAGGGGAGGTGAATAGTGAGGAGGATGGTGTCAGGTGCTAAGAAGGCGAGAAAGGGGGCTTCAAGAGGGGATTTGAAAGAAGAAAGGTCAGTGGGTGGACAGGAAGTGGGGCACCATGTCAGGTGTAGTGCGTGGGCAGCTTGAATAGAGGTGTGCAGCGGAGTGGGACAAGGGGTGCTGTAAGGAGGAGGGTTGACGGGGACTGGATACACACATTATATTGTACTAATAATGTAATTATGTTATATTATTTGCACTAGTAATTATTACTACTGTGTTATCGCTTGTTCATTTATACAGTGCTAGTGGTGTGCATGGCACTGCAGAGACAAATCGAATAGCATGTCCTGTGGAACTCTGCCAGAGGATGTTGTGAAGGCCAAGACTATAACAAGGTTAAAAAAAGAACTAGGTAAATTCATGGAGGATAGGTCCGTCCAGGGCCGGCTCCAGGGTTTTTGCCGCCCCAAGTGGCTGGAAAAAAAAAAGTCGCAATCAGCGGCAATTCGGCGGTAGCTCCACCTTCTTCTTTGGTGGCACTTCGGCGGCAGGTCCTTCCCTCTGAGAGGGACCGAGGGACCCACTGCCGGATTGCCACCGAAGAGCCCGACGTGCCGCCCCTTCCCCTTGGCTGCCCCAAGCACCTGCTTGCTGGGCTGGTGCCTGGAGCAGGCCCTGGGTCCATCAATGGCTCTTAGCCAGGCTGAGCAGGGATGGTGTCCCTAGCCTCTGTTTGCCAGAAGCTGGGAATGGGCGACAGGGGATGGATCACTTGGTGATTATCTGTTCTGTTCATTCCCTCTGGGGCACCCAGCATTGGCCACTGTTGGAAGACAGGATACTGGGATACACCCTGTATAGCCTTGGTCTGATCCAGTATATCTGTTCTTATGTCCTTACCCGCAAGGAATTTACGCTCCAAGGCCTCACTCCTGTAAAGTCTTATACAAGAAACTTTACTCGAGTGCATAAGCCCATGGAAATAAATAGTAATAGTCCCATGTGTAAATTTACTCCCCAGAATAAGACTTTGTAGGATTTACACTCAGGAGTAAACTTCACTTACATGAGAGTTCCTATTGAGCTCAGCGATATTATTTGTATGAGTAAAGTGGTTTGCATAACTCTCTGGAGGTTTGAGCCCTAAGGGCTCTGTCCAGCGACCACTGACACACGTGAGTAATGTTACTCACATGAGTATTCCCATTGGACACATAAGACTAGTCATCTGAACAAAGGTATCCCTGTGCATAAGTGTTTGAAAGATCAGGGCCTAAATGTATAGGTGATTTTAGCAGGATGTAAGGACCAAGAGCAGAGATGAAGAGGAGGGATGAGATTATTTAGAGCCTTAAAGGTGAGGAGCTTAAATCTGACATGGTGAAGAAATAGGAATCCAGTGAATGAATGATTTCAAGGAGGGAAGTGACATGTTCAGTTTGCTAGCCAGTCAGTCACAGATTCCTTTAGAGACCATTGGCAGTCAGCAGTTTGTTTGGGTAGGGTGTAGGCTTGAAATGGCCCAGTCTCTGTACCAGGCACACCATGACAGTGGTTGATGGAAAGGAAATACTTAATGGGCTTCTCCCTGACAAAGATGGACCCTGAAAGAATGGATCTTGCATGGAAAATTGCAGTATTTACAAGTGAATGTCCATGGATCTGATGTGCGGAGCTGGCTGGGCTTGGAATGTTTTTTTAGTTGTCTAGACTTTGAGAATGGTGTCCTGTTTGCATTTTCATTTGACCAGATTTTTCTCCCTTCTTCCATCTGGTTTGATTTGTTAATTGTTCCAACTATCTGTTTTAGCCTGCTCTTCCATAGATGATCTGAATCTGTCTATTGTTTCTGATGAGTGGGTTTGGGGCTTTACCCAGGAAACGATACAAAGGATCTTTCCCCTGAGAGCCCGGGGCTGAGTTGTTCTGATAAAACAGAGGCAGCACGTTAAACAAAAGGAAGGAATAGCATTTTCTGGATGAAGATTTTTGAAGGCCATTTCCATACAGGATCAGCATACAGATCAATATCTTAGGCCTCAATCAGAATAAACTCACACATGGGTTTAACTTTAAGCATGTGAGTAATCTCATTAAGATGACATGCTAGTCCATAATAATGCATGTCATTGGGACCACTCATATGCTTAAAGTTAAGAATGTGTGTAAGAGTTTGCAAGTGCTGGGCCTTAAACTGTGAGCTCTGGAGAGTAGAGATACGGATCTTTGTTTCCACATTTTACTTATAAATTGCTGCATGCATTTCATTCTATCAAACTAGATGCACTATTATTTACCTTATATAAATAATTATCATGCTTAGTAATGTCTAACAAATGTAGATTGGACATCATTTTTTTTATAATGGCATTCTACAAATTCATAGTACATTCTCATCTGGAATACTGTGTTTAGTTCTTATCAGCCCCTATCAAAAAGGATAGTGCAGAACCAGAGGAAAATCAGAGATAGGAGATGAAAATGCTTAAGTGGAAAGACTGGAACAGTTTAGTTTAGAGAGGAGATGAATATGAGAAGACAAGACAGAAGTTTACAAAATAATGAATGGTACAGAAAAGGTAAATCAAGCAACTTAATTTACCTTTTTTTCATAATGCAAGAACTAGGGGCCACCGATGAAACTGAAAGGCAGTAAAACTGATAAAAGCAAAAAAAAATTGCACAATTTATGGAGTTAACCTGCAGAATGCAATGCTGCAAGATAATATCGAAGCCAAGAGCTTCATAGGATTCAAAATTTGGATAAGAAAAAGTTTTAGCATTCCAGGGGATTTAAAAAAAATCAGAGGGATCTAAACTGTCACACTTCAGGATATGCGTCATGGGTAGGGAAGGAATTTTCCTGTAGGTGAGATTGGGATTTGTTCCCCTTCCTCTGCAGTGTGGGGCACAAGTCACTTGCTAGGATTATCTGGGAATCTCTTACTTAACCAATTCCCTGCCATTGCAGAGACCTCACACACTGGTGAGCTTGATCCCTTCTGTTCTCTGCCTGTGGCACACAATAGTTTAGTATCCTGAGGGCTGTAATACTTTGTTCTAGTTCTGCTTGGTGGGCCAGTGGCTGGGTGGGGGCAGCCTGTGATATACACAAAATCAGATTTGATCTGGTTATCCTTTCTGGCCTTACATGCTCTCTAAGCCTAAAACGTATTGTCTAGAATTTGGAAGAAACTTTCCTTATGGATATTTCATTCCACAATCACCCGCTAAGGGTTTTTTGTTTTTTTTTTGACCTTTCTTTGAAGTCTCTAGTATTTGCTCATGGTAGACACCACATTGTGGCCTGGATGGGCTGACTGAGCATGGCAATACAGCTAGTCCAACGTTTCCTACGAATTTATATCCACTTCTAACTCTGACAACAACTAAACCGTGTTAGACTAACTGCTAATCCTTGTCAGGGTCCCTGCAGTGAATCAGTGCTGGTCTAAGGGCTTGGCCCATCTCGTGAGTACTGAGAAGCCTCAACTTCTAGACACTGACTTCAGAGAAAGTAGCAGGCACTCAGCTCAAACTTGGATCAGGCCCTTAGGAATGGGAGTGTTCCAAGCAGTGAGATTAGTTTAACTTTCCTTTGTTAAAGAGTGTACAGGAAAAGGGAATCAGGTCAGTTCATTGAGGGAAAACAGCCTGTTTCGTGGTGCCACCTTCTACAAGTCCCTGACTGATTGTCAGGAGCTGCTCAATGAAACCTGCTGCTCAGAGTCAACAGGAAGACAGAAAAGCTACAATTTCTCATTTGAGTAAGAATGTGTTTTTAAAATGCTATGCCAGTAAACAGTACCGGGGCTCTAAAACGCTTCCCTAGTATGGACTCCATCGTAATGGAGAGAGC
Organism: Mauremys reevesii; assembly: GCF_016161935.1. NCBI lineage: Eukaryota > Metazoa > Chordata > Testudines > Geoemydidae > Mauremys > Mauremys reevesii. The sequence continues at coordinate 47,665,166 of NC_052635.1, forward strand.
ATGCTGTGGACACTTCCCATCCCACACAAGATCCCATAACAACTACAACTATTACTTTCATGGAAAGGTGATATGAAGAAGATACCTAATGTATTTGTAGCTGTTTTTAAATGCAGTTTAGCAACTGGAAATAGGGATAGCCTGCATCATCTAAAAGTCCAGTCTCCACTGGCCACCAGCAAGTGCTTCTTGGATCTCAGCTTGAAAACAACTGACTTGTACAATAAAAACTAGGGCCTGAGGCTGCAGTGGGTTATTTTGTTTTTATTGCTCAATATCTGGAATTTAGTTTCAGGTCACCCCTAGTTTTGGCAGACTGTGAATCTAAGCAATGAGGCTTTACAAAAGCAAAAGAAAAACTACTCCCAGGTTTTCCCCAAATCTAATGCAAACCTAGGTCAGATAATGAGTCAGTATAGTTTTGGGTGGAGGGCCAAGAGGGTGATCTTATTCTTGACTCACAACACCACAACCCAATATGGTCTGGCTTGCCTCAGGAGAGGCCTGGGACTACAATAGGCAGTGGTATTGCAGGAAAAAAATTGACCCCGAATGGCAGAACTAGCTTAGTAGCTGCTCATATGTTTTCTAGATCTAGCTCAGCTTATCTTCCTCTTTGGTCCAGGACTTGAACAGCTCAAATGCTGGTTTGAGGTGCATTGGAAAAGCTGAAGGGGCTCAGAACTGGAATAGCTGAGATGCTTTGGTCCTCTGGACTGAAATACCAGGACAATGCCTGTGTTGGGATGGGGGAGCCTGGGACTGAAACAGCCAAGACATTGTAGGTCAGGATTGAGTTACATTTCCAGAGCTGCATGAGGGAGCCTGACAGCACCTGCCCACCTCATGCCTGACTGCAGCTGATGCCACCCATCCCTCATTTTCATGATCAGCAAATTCACCCCCTTTCTTTTCAAAGCAGAAAAGTCTTATGATCAAAGTCTGGGAGCTTCCAAGGATAGGCTCTCGATGGGGTCAGAGCTGCCATCAGGAAACCTTGAAGAGACAGAGTGCCCACTTGGTAGATTTTTTCATAGTCTGAATGGCAGAGAGCGAAAAAGGAAGTAATATGGATCAAAAATAGTTCTACGGTTTGGGAAGTGAAACCTTGTTACCGAGACCTCTTGCATTTGCACTAATTTGCAGGATGGCAGGTTGTCTCCCTGACCCAGCCCAGGCGCAAGGTTTGCCTCAGTCTCTCCAGATGTAACTCATTCCTAGCGTTACAGACGTTTGGTTTTCTCCTTTCTAAAGATCCCCTCATTTCCATCTTCCTCTTTTGAAATCCCCGCCATGGCCCCACACTGCAGCAGCCTTTGTAGCTGCAGACATCTGGGCAGGACTCTCTTCGGAGCCGCTCCGTGCGTCTCCTCGTTTGGCCAGAAGGATGGCTGCAGCGTGGGGTGAGGAACCCCTGTCTCCCCTCTGTAGGGGCCCAGCTATTGCTGGCATGGGAGTGAGAAATCAGACCTTTTAAGGGCCAGTTTCTCAGTCGGCGGAGCTTGTTCACTTCAGTGGAGCTTTGCTGATTTATACCAGCTGAGGATCCGGCCCTTAGTTTTGCAAGTTTAAACTCTGCTGCTTAATTTAATTTTTAGGGTGGGCGTACAGGGCTAACAGGGCTGCCCTAGGCACCTGTGGACCCTGTGGCCACAGAGGGCTGCCTACTCCTCAGGGGCCTTCAGTGGACACTCAGTTTAAAGTGGGTGTCATTTTCGTTGCTGTGGAGGGCATACAAGCCCTTGTTTCAATATTTGTGGGTGGGCCTCACATCAAGCTGGGGCAGCCTTGCAAACCCTGCTTATCCATCCAATATCATTTTCATCTGGGTGAACCCGCCCCCTAGTATCTCAGATGCTTTGGCATGGCTTTTAATGTCACACTGGTTCCTCCTTCAAGTGATTTCCCTGCCCTGTTTGGATGCACAATAGAATATCTTGTGTGACCACTATTTAGTTAATGACCACATCACTGCCAAGCATGGAAACCTTCACATGTTATTAACAGATATCCCCAAATGGACACCTCTTGGTTCATCCACCTTCAGGTACTTGCTGCCATCAGCCTTCGAACCAGACCTCAAACTGCCGCCTGGCAAATGCTTTATCTCACTGGAGCTGTTCCTTGCTCCACAGGTGTCACATCGCCTGGGTCTGACTCCTCACATCAGGCACAGCCCCTGCATTTCAACCATAGTTTTGCAGTGACTCATTTGGCCTTTTCCTTATTTCTGGTTATTAGTGCAGAGGCCAAAATTGTCTCCTCCAAGTGATTCCTGCCCCCCCAGCCTCCCACGTGGGTGCACAGCAAAATATCTTTTGTGACCACTATGTAGTTAGTGACCATGGAGAATAAAAACCTTCACATGTTATTAATACACATCCCCAGGTGGACACCTCCTGTTTTCTACATAACCTCTAGAATTACACACTCAACACCTGATCCTGCAAGGGGCCAACCGCCCCCCTGGGAGATACTGAGCATCTGTCGTTCTCGCCGACTTTCGCAGGAGCTGAGGATGCTCAAGTGGCTCACAGGTTCAGGCCCCTAGTTACCTGGTAACCAGAGGTTGCCATAGGATATTAGCTTCCTCCGTGTCAACTTTTGATGAAGTATCATGACTGAGTGAATGTGGAGACATTTTATTTTATTTATTTATTTATTTGATTGCTTTGTTGTTGTTGTTGTTGTGTCTGTTTTCCCAGGATACACTAGGAGATGTCAAAGTCCTCTCCAGTCCAGGAGTAAAATGGATTCCTTGAAGTCTTGGGCCTGAAGAGGTTAATTTTTGTGCTTCTATCCCCAGCTCACTGCCGGGCTCTGGCTGGGACAGAACATCTGTCTGTTGCTATGGTTGCAGTATACTTGAAGGGGATGACTGGATAATTATTGCAAACATCCATCCTGCGATGCTGTTCCTGGACCCTCTCTCGCCAAAATTAAAGGCTGATGGACAAAAGGTTCAGAGTGGAACTTCTGTTACAGGGATCCTATCTAGGGATGGTGTGTCTGCAACACCTTTCATTTGCATAATTAATGAAGCTGAGGCTGCAAGGCTCCTGGGAAATATAACATGGACTAGCAACAATAAAATGGCAGTGAGGACTCCAGCCTCCTCATTGGCTGGTTAGCGCCCTGCACTGTGCTAACACACAGTGGTGCACCCCAGTTTGGAGCTAAAAGGGGAAACATCCTCCAAGTTCCATTAAAAGTAACTGTGAGATAAACTATGAACTGATGCCTTAGGGCCCAATCCTGCAAACACTTCCTACCAAGCAACGGACTCAACCCTGCCAGCTGATGAGCCGTCTGGCCTGATCCTGTGATGCATTTAGGCCTGTGCTTAACCTGAAGCACAGGAATAGTCACATTGTCTTCAGTGAGATTACTCACATGCTCAAAATTAAGCATGTGCTTACATGCTTTGCTAAATTGGACCATAGGTGCTGCTCCCTTCCTTTGCCCAGAAGGTGAAATCCTGTCCTTACAGCAGCTAGCCAGGGGTGATGAGTGGATACACTGGCAGGTGCATTTCCTGCATGAGGAATCCTTCCAGCACAAGGCAGGTTGTTGTGATGCAGTGAGAGGCACTTTGCTGGTCCTCTGGGCATGAGCGAAATCCATGCCAATCCTCTGCCGGCTCATGCTTGCTTAGACACCAAGGTGGTAGGCGCTGTAGAAATACCGTATATCAACAGCAAATGTGCTAGCCAGTTTGGGGCAAACGTGCTCCTCTCAGCAGACTGTATCTCCTTGGGTTTGTGGCAAGGCCCACGTGTTGGGCACTCCTGCCTGTGCTTTGGGGAATTATTCTGCCCAGCTGCTTTTACGGAGAGAGCTGAGTCACAACACCAAAACCACCCCGATCTAGAATTGGCAGCTGGCCTCTTTTTCTGTGAGGCTTAAACTAAGACTCTTGATCCAACTCCCTGGGAACTTTGGGATGTTTGAAATCCAGATCTGGATCCCACATTTGCAGCGTGGCTCCCTATCAGCCAATTTCTGCTGTCATCTCCAGCACGCTAGTGCAAAGAATGGTGCAGAAGGCCCCTTTTTACTTGCTACTGTTGTATCATTGGTTTCACTACATAACTTCAATACATCCATTATACAATTTTTCTGTTTATCCACAAGTGGTAGGTTGGTGAGTCAGAGAATTGAGCTGGAATCACAATGAACACAGACCTTGCACAGCCACTAGCCAATAAACAGAGTTTCACGGTGAAGGGCCCTCAGCCAAAGGCAAGCATTATCTCCCAAGAACCTAGGTAGGCTATAGGGGACAAGACTGCTCCACACTCTCCAAGCTACCTGTAACAGCAGTAATCAATAATAACACAGAGCATTTAACAGAGTGATTTACATCTGCAAAGCCCTCTGCGAACGTTAACCAATGGCTCTTTCCTACACCCCATTTTATAGGTTGGGAAGCAGAGAGATTGAGTCACTTGCCCAAAACTGGTTGCAGGTGTGGAATTAGAAGAGACATGTTTGGCTCACTCCACAGGTAATGCTGCCTCTTTAAATAAGAATAAGTGGATGGTATAGAGAAAAACCTGGGCCACTTGGGTTCTCCTTGAACATCATCGTCCATCCACAGCATTGAATATATGACCCACTAAGAGTGAGTCCTGCAGTCTTTACTTGCATACCTTACTGAGTGCAACAGGATGACTCTGGCACATGAGGGCTACTCATGGGATTAGAGGTTGTCGGATTGGGCCCCGTGGCTGGAGAACCCTTTTTGGATTGGCGAGGGCAGAGCCAAGTTCTTCCCTCCCAATGGCTGGTGCACAAGGAGAACAGGCTAAACGGGTGGAATTGCAGGCACGGCAGTAAGGATACACAGGGATGTGGTGGACTTTCAGACAAGCCAGTACGTGAAGTACAGGTCTCCATTTGTGAAGCTGGCAGAATGTTTGTTTTGGTCTCTGGTGTGTCTGTTCAGCCACAACCTTCCGCTAGGGCTGGTTCACTCCTGCAAGGCCCCGGGGGAGCTCCAAGAGGTATTGTCCTTGAGTCAGACTCAGTGCCTCCTGAAAGTACGGTAGGAGCTCAGCCATGCCTCCTAAAGGCGCAGTGTCTACTCCCCCTGAGCTGGTTGCAGCAGGAACTGCAGGTGCTCAGCATCTCTCAGAACTAGCCCAGTTATATGTAGATGACCAAATATGGTGTGAGATGCTCGACTTTGGTTTGGAAACAAGTGACTAGCCTGAGGGTCACAGAGTGAGTCTACAGTGGAGCCAGGAACAGAATCCAGATTGCAGGCCTTCTGCCTGGTGCTTTAGCCGCCAGAGTCAGCCCATGCTGCATTCAAGCAAATGATTGCATCTGAAAAGGGCACAGGTTCCTTTAAATGGTTTACAGTAGGCTGCCCTTTGTACTCTGGCACCACTATGGCTTGATCTGAATCAGTCACTGGAAACTCAGGAGCCTTAACCTCTTCTGCTGGGGCCGCAAGCTGGAGGGCTGTGGGAGCAGATCCTGGTGTATCTGTTGAGAGGGTCTCCGTGGCAGGTAGAAAGGAAGAGCAGCCTCACTGGTGGCAGGTCTTGAATCTGAAGCTATGGGGTTGCTTCACCTTTACATTCTTGGACTGCAGGTACTTTGGGGGGAGACTATTTTTTGCAGCCTCTACAACAGCTACAGTAGGACCCAACTCACAGGGGTGCGGCCAAGGCTGAACAATTAAATAAACGCTTTGAGATCTTCAAAGAGCCTAAATCAAAAGTCAAATAAAAAGGAGCCTAAATAATCAGCCATTGTTATTTGTTTTATTAGGGGGGAAATAAACGCCATCCCCTGAAACTTCCCGTGGCGGCAGGTTACCCCACAACTGCCCATGGAGGATCCCTCACACCTTCTGAAGCAGCTGGTACTGACCACTGTTGGAGGCAGGCTCCTGGACTGCAAGGACCGTCCTCAGGCCCTGCCTGCCCGATCAAAGCCCGTGTAGGATAAAAAGCTCTCGAAGGACAATTTTGGTCTCTGAGCTGTTAACCGGAAATAGAGAAAAGGCCAAATGAAGTCTCTGCAAAGCCCTGGGTGACATGCAGGGGCTGCACTGTCTGCACAGTGGGTGTGAGGAGTCAGATCCAGCGGATGTGACACTTTTAGAGTAAGGAGCAGCTCCAGCAAAGTCAGATATTTACCAGGAGGCAGTTCACGCTGGCTGCCAAACCCAGGAGCTTCCAGCAGGGACAGGTGTAGGAATGGGAACTGCTCTGGGTTCTTTTCTCGTTCTCTCAGATTTCTGCTGATCAGCAAAAAGCAGGGCAGGCCCTGCTCATCTGCTTCTGGATCAGGCCTGCTTGTCTAAGGCATTTGTGCAGCCCCCATCACGGTAGCATCTGAGGCCTCACAATCTCCAGATAATACCCCTGTGGGCAGGGCAGCGCTATTATCCCCATTGTACAGATGGGGAACTGAGGCTCAGAAGATCAGAGACTTACCCAAGATCCCATAGTGAGTCTGTGTCAATCCTTTCTCACTGCTCCAGAGCAGCCATCCCTTTAGCATCCCTTGAGGTTTACACACGTCATTCTGGAGCTAAAGCAACAAAGGGTTTGTGTGTTCTTGAAGCAGAGTGTGAGGGTTACACAGACCCCAGCACAGACCCCAGTGATGGGACAGAGTTTGGCGCAAGGGAAAAAGCAACAGCTTTTGAACAGACTCATCAGGACACAGGCTACAATTCTGCTATAAGAGTTAAAATTGCCCAGTATGAAAACATGCAACTTTACAATACACTCCTCCCAGCCTTGCCCCTATGGGCGCGAGAGCCTTGTCTGCAACGCCTGCCATCTGGAAGAGCCGCTGCCTGTCTTGAGCGCTGACTTTCTCTTCCCTCTGCTGTTCAGTGTGCAGCTCTCTGCCATTTAACTCAGCCAAAGGTTTTGGCGTCATTTTCATGAACGATGCAAAGCAAGGGCCCATCCCTGCTAGAGATGCAGATTTTCTGCCCGCCCTCAACCTAGACAATCTAGGGGAAGTTAATGCTTCTGCTTCCCTCTCAGGGTGATGCTTCGGCTGCTGGGACAGCATAAATTGCTAGTTAAAGGGATTGTCACCCTGGCATTTCCACTGGGGGCTACTGCACTCAGAGCCTTTGCTGTGGCTTGTGGGGTTGGAATCCCCTTGTGCGCTCTTGTATTTAACAGAACGATTTTTCTCTGTTGCCTTGATATAGACAGGCTTTCTGTGGTACTGACTTGGGGCCAGTGCCTGCTCCTTTTCACTCATGTGAGTAGCCCTGGGGGTGAGAAAGATTTGGCCTGCAGTAGAAACCTACAGATGTGGGTTTTTATTAGAATTTCCAGCATGTTCCTCCTCTCGTGTATAATTTAGTCACATGAAGAGAAGCTGTGGAAGGAGGGGAGAGGAAGGGGAAACTTGCAGAGTCAGCCATGGAGAGGAATCGGTGTCAGAAAGCATTACAAAGGGAGCTGGGGGATTGGCTCCAGTTGCTTCCAGTTGCTGTTTATTTGTGCCAACCCCTTAGGAGATTGCCCAGTGCGATGCAAGGCTCTTTCTTTCCCTGCGTCCCTCTCTCCTTTTATTGCACTGCAGACTCTGGCTGGGACAGCCCATCTCCGTTGCTATGGCTGCAATATGCTGGAAGGGTTTGCGAGCATCTCTCTTTCCTGCCTTGTGGTTCTCCTCCAGTCCCCTCTGTCCAGACCTTGCAGCTAAACGGCACTCGGGAATCACTCCGTCTCCTCCATGATAAAGCTCCGGCATGGATTTTATACACATTAGGTTAGACAGGACTGGGTATGTTGCTGCTAGAGCTCAGTTCTCCGGCTGGCCGCCTTTGCTAGGAAAATAGGAACCTGAAAGCAGGGGCAAATTAATGGCTGGTCTGAACTGGGAGGGAGCCTATGAGCTCCCAGAGGGTGGGTCTTTGGCTCCTGGAACTGGGGTAGTTGGTCATTCCCTAAGGTGGGCAGGGAGAGGTGACTCATAAATGTGTGTGCAGAGTGAATGCACAGTAGTGAGTAAAGATTAGGCTATGCCCGCCCCGCCCTGCCTGCCCTGTGGAGCTTTCACTGCACGGGGACATCGGCCCTGCCGCTGTCCACTGGGACCAGGGAGCAGGAGGGACCAGCCGAAAGCACTGAGCACAGCTGATCCCAGGCCCTGACAGGCAGCTGATCCTCCAGCCTGCCCACCCCCTCCCTGCCAGCTGCTGCAGTGCACGCAGCTGGGTGCTGGCTGAAAGAAGGAGCCACTGTCCGAACCAGCTCCCCCATAGCCTGGCCCCACACTCCACCGGCCTGCAGTGACAGCCAGGGTTTACAGCATCCAATCCCTCCTCAGTGCCCCCATCATGGCCCCGGGGGCTGATGGGGCTTCCAGCCGGCATTACCCGGCTGGCACGAGACCAGGCCTAGTGTCTCAATCACGCTGAGGGCAGGGACTGTGCTGCTGGGCCTGCTGCCTCGTCTCACCTCAGGCCCCTTCCACAGCCAGGCCCTGCAGCCACAGAAGGGGGAAAGCAGCTGGGGGCTGATGGCATGTTGTGGGGGCCTCGGGACTGAGGGGAATGGGGCCTGAAGGAGGAAGGGAGAGAGGATGGACTGAGAGAGGTGAAGGGAGGCCTTGGGGTTGAGCAGAATGGGGCGGGGAGTTGAGGGGAAGAAGGGGCTCAGTGGAGAAGGGAGGGGGGGTGTGTTGGTCCAGAAAATGGCAGAAGTCTGAGGCAGGGTCCCTGGGGGAGGAAATGGGGTCGTGGGGCTGGTGAGGCTGGAGGGGCTCAGGCAATGGGGTTGAGGGGCTGAGGCCGTGAGGGGAAGGGGCTGAGATAGAGGAGAGGGCAGATGATTGGTATCACCTGCCCTGAGTGTTCCAAAGGCATGAGTCAGGCCCCCAAAATCATGAGTCTGGCTTAAAAATAATGAGATTTTTTAAAAACCATTAATCCAAGGTCATTTTCTTTTCCTGCTGGTTTTGAGCCCCCTGGGGCCACGTCTTCCAGCTTTTCTCCACGGCCACGAGGGCTGGAGAAATGAGAGCTGAGATTCTCGTGCCTCCAGGAGCTGGGGGTGTAAGGAAGACGCCAAACACCAAGTGCCTGGCGATGCCCAGTTCCCCTCAGCCTCTCCTCCCCATCTCAGTCCCAAGACCCCGTCCCTGCCCGCCCTTGCCCACATGCCCTAAGCCCCCAGCTACTTTCCCCCTTCTTCAGGGGCTGCATGGCCTGGAACGCTGGGAGGAGCCGTTCGGGAGGAAGTGTTTTCCTGAGGGTAGATATGGGCCCTGTTGTGCTTTGCTCTATCCCTGTAGGAACTGGGGTGAAAGCAGATTGAGACAGGAGGGGGAGCGCTCACTGCACCAGCCAGCAAAGAGAGGGGAGCTTCCCTCAGCTTTTAGAACAGGAGGGGCCTTTGCTCCCCCTTGGGGTCCCCTTCCTTTCACCCTGAACGTGAGAGCTTTACTTTCACAGTCCCCGCTAGCTGCTCCACCACCAGGCCAAAGCCTGTCTGCAAACAGGCTACTGACATTCAGCCGGGGCTGAGTGTGCATATACAAGGGCTGAACCTGGAGTGGTGTTTTTCTCAGGGGCAAAAGCTGATTAGCACCAGCCCCCTGGCAGGGACAACAAGACTCCGTGCGAGGCAGCCCCTTAGTGCTGGCACACGTTTGTTTGTGAACTGTCATGTTTTTATGGGAAAGTTTTGGCACTACAGGCACCAGGAGCTCCTAGCCATGCTGCTCCACCAGGATGCCTCTGCTCTCTGCTGGAGGGACTATCTGTAACCCACATCTCCAGTATGCTGCAGAGAGAGCCATGGCAGTGACCAGGGCCGCCGGGGGGGGCGGTGGGGGGAATTTGCCCGAGGCCCCACAGGGGCCCCCACGAGAGTTTTTCAGGGCCCCTGGAGCGGGGTCCTTCACTCACTCCGAGGGCCCCGGAGCTTCTTCCACTCCGGGTCTTCAGCAGCAATTTGGCAGCGGGGGGTCCTTCCGCTCTGGGACCCGCCGCCGAAGTGTCCCGAAGACTCACGGCGGGGGGGTCCTTCCAGCCCGGGACCCGTCGCCAAAGTGCCAGGTCTTTGGCGGCAGTTCGGCAGTGGGGGCTCCCCCGCCGCCGAAGACCCCAGGCCCCCTGAATCCTCTGGGCGGCCCTGGCAGTGACCAGGCTCTCACATACTCGTCTGACATGGCTACTGCAGACGTGGTTCACACAGCAGCATTTTTCCTGGCCCAGCCATGTGTAGACTGCGTTGGCTTGTCCACACCTTCTGCCCTGCCGCTGTATTTGTACTGGAGTAACTGGGCAGCTGTCCCACACTGCCTCAGCTGCTAGTGCCAGGAACTGTGGGTGTTTTTCACATGACTCACAGGCTGGGATATCCTGCCCAGCCCCTCTGCTGAGTCTGCCAGTCAAGCAAATCCATTTCGTACAGGGCCCTTATCAGCCACCTGCTGACAAAGAGTTTAATTCACTAGCAACCTGAGGAAGCTTTCACCCAGCGAGAGTTTCCTAGCCTGTCCCTAATGAGCCACAGAGTCTAAAACAAGGACATTTCTGCTGTTTTGCTGAATCATCTACCGGGTGGAATCTGGGGGGTGTAAACTACCTGTCATCCCATCTGTGATGGAAATGCTCCTATAGGGGAAAGGTGCTTTAATGATACTGCCAATGTAAGACCCATCTTTGGCCAAGAGAAATATGGGTATTTGTAATAACAGGCTCATTTCTGAGTCCCCCCCATCCACACTGGCTGGGAATTAAGTCCAGGAGCCATGTTCAAACTCAGTGTAAATACAGTTCCAGCTAAGCTGGTTTCTAGCAGTTTGGAGACCTGTGAGGGCAGGGCCAGTGCATCTTCAGACCATGGAGCCTTAACTCCATTTGGAGCCCAGTGTAGCTAGGAGTGAGGCCTTATCTGCACTGCAGCACCTACTGCGTTTAATCCCACTGCTTACACACAGTCCTGCTCCAGACGTCTGGGCAGTGCAGACAGGACAGAGCCACATCCTAACCGTGTCAGTGACCCAGGTGCTCGCTAACAGTGGGAAAAACACACACAGCCCAGCTCAGCCCACTTTCTGTACCATGCTGCAGCACTCGGGTGTCATTCCCGAATGTGCAGTGTGATTGTGGAAGGGTGACACCTTCTCACTTGCAGTCAGAGTCACTGCAGCTGATTGCAGTGACAAAGATAAGCTTTTACTGCTTTTGACTCCTCACAATCCAGCTTAGAGTGAGGGAGTAGCTGGGTTCTGTCCCTTCTGAATGAAGCAACAAGAGAATTATTTCCCAAGCTACATTTACAATGTCAGTCAGCTACACCTGTGCAGCCCTTTGTAATGGGCAGCTGGTGTCACCAGCACAAGAGGTTCTGCAAGGCTCTGGGTAAGTCTGCCTGTCACAGGGTGAGTCAAACCTTCACCTCCGAGCTCTGACCTGTACTTCCAAGTCATAGGGTGCTGCAAGGCCTGCTGGGGCGGGGGAGAGGAAATAAAAGCCAAGCCACTTGCCCAGTCTGAGGCTAGGAAGAGCTAGAGAGCAGCAGCAGCAGCAGCAGTGGAGGAGCCCTCGAGGGAGAAGAGCCAGTGTCTGAACGGGGCTCCCCATGGAGAGAGAGCTGCTGGCAGTGCTGCAGGAAGGAGGCCTAAAGGCAGGCTGGCAGCGACCAGACAAGCGAGGGTAGGAAGTAGCCTCAGGAAGGGAGAGAGAAGTGTGGAGCGTGGGCCTGGGGCCTGGTCCAGAGGAACTAGGCGGCTCTACACCTCAGCGCTGCCACCTGGAGATCAGTGCAGAAATCCCAGCCGTCAAGGGGCAAAGGGACTCGCTGTGATTTGTTTGTCCCAAGAGGAGAGGACTCTTGGCATACCTGGAGGGCTGAGCCATCCAACCACCAGAGGGAGACTGAGGCGAAAACTGCACCTGATGGGAGAGGTAAGCCATGCCCGCTCACTGCCCCAGGCTACACCTGCACAGCCTCCCCACCCCCCACCTGCCTCAAGGCTCTTTCTCCTCAGTCCTGAAGCATCTATTCCCCCCCATGCCCCCATCCTATTACAAACATTCTTTCTTCCTTCTCCTGTGGCTGCATTGGCAGCTGTGGGGTCAAACAGGGGGCACTGAGGGGATAATTTGGTCTTCAGAACTTGCCTTATTGGTGATGATGTGCAAGAAGGAAGAGCCCAGCTTGACTCTCAGATCCCAGGTTGAGCTTCTGGGGCTGGCCATTAGAAAAGGCGTCTCCTCACTCTGAAGGTGAGCAACCTGATATGCTGTCAGTGAGGCACAATAAACATGGGCACCCTTCCTCCCCCCTGCCTGTTTTACAGAGTTGCTTTGCAGAGCAGAACTGCATTTCAGCATGGTATTAACACAGCTCTGTGACACTCGCTCTGAGGAGGCCAGACAGTGTTATAACCCATGCTGTGTAGAAACAGGCTCATGCTGCATTATCAAATGCAGATTTGCAACACTTCTGAATTCAGTGGTCTGTGGAGCTGGCATTTTGGCTTGGCCTGTTATAAAGGCAGGGACCATTTGCAAAATCTGAATCCACAGATGGGTTTAGATCTTAACACTTCCCCTCACCTAAAGTTTGGGACAGTGGGAAAGACTTGGATCTGGGGCATGGTTCAGAGCCATCTCTACTCCTGTGCTTAAGCATGATTTCACAGTGTAGACAGACTTTAGATGAGACATGCACACATGGCTAAAAATGTAGTTCTAGCCCAGGGGTTGGCAACCTTTCAGCAGTGCTGTGCCAAGTCTTCATTTATTCACTCTAATTGAAGGTTTCACGTGCCAGTAATACATTTTAACATTTTTAGAAAGTCTCTTTCTATAAGTCTATAATATATAACTAAACTATTGTTGTATGTAAAGTAAATAAGGTTTTTAAAATGTTTAAAAAGCTTTATTTAAAATTAAATTAAAATGCAGAGCCCCTTGGACCAGTGGCCAGGACCCAGGCAGTGTGAGTGCCACTGAAAATCAGCTCGCGTGCTGCCTTCGGCACGTGTGCCATAGGTTGCCTACCCCTGTTCTAGCCAATAATTGCATCTGGTGCTTGGTATTTACTTCTGAACCCAGACAGGTCAAGTAAAAGATGTTTGAAAATGCACATATTTGTCCTTCCCATACAATGACACGTTCTTAACTTTAAGACCATTTAGGAACATTGCGCCTATAGCTTTGCTTCATGTGTGCAAAGTAAGAGCATTCTTTCTTGGTGGCTTGTGGAAGTGAATTTGCAGGCAAATACCCTGTGATAGGAGTAATGACACTTGAGTTCAAGAGGGGGGTCGTGAGGCTTAATTAAATCAGTGTTAGTAAAGTGCTGTGAGATCCTCAGCACGGGGGTGCGGGGTGCTACATAAAAGCAGAGCAGTATTACTGTCTCCTGTTCTAGCTGCTGTCAGGTGAGTGTCCCACACAGTCTGGATTATTTTGGTGTTTATGTCCCATAAGAGCTACAGGGGAGGCCTTCTAAGGTACAAAGAGGGGGTGGGTGCCAAGTTTCTCTGAAGGTCGGGGGGGCTGAGTGCCTAGTTGCCTTTGGAAATCTCCCCTGCATCTGCAGGGGGTTCCATATACAGGCCAAAGAGTCCTACAAGATTCTGAGCACCCCCAGCTCCCAGTCAGGTCAGTGGGAGCTGGGGCTGCTTGACATCTTACAGGATCAGGCTCTGAATAAATAACGGATTGGGAACTTACCTATAAAAGCTGGTTCTAGCTGGCAACCCGGCCTTGGGATAGGACCACAGATCTACTAGTCTGCTTGTTCCTGGGGCTAGCGATCCTTCAGCTAAAGCCTAGAGGGGCTGGTAGAAACCAACAGAGACCAGCGAAAGGATCCTAATGGCAGCTGGAGGGATTCCCACTAGCAGCGGTGCAAGTGCTGCCTCTGAGGGCACAAGCTGGACATGCACAGGAATGCAGAGAGCTACGTACGTCTCCCCAGGGTGGAAAGCTGCAGGCAGCAAAGGTGTTGTTAGAATGCAGTTAATTAAATGGTGATTCCGGAAAATCTGTCTCTGGTGGGGCGTGGGGGAGATGTGGCGTTAGGGTGTGTCACACAGCGTTGTAACACTGCACACTCAGAGCCCAGCAGTATTGACCGGGCCCACTATTCTGGGAGCCATTGCACAAGAAAAGACAGCAAGGAAACCAGTCACTCAAGTCAGCAGCCACTTTCCTTCTTTGCCTTTGACCCGCAACTGCTGTGCGGAATTCTCTTAGTGGTCCTTTGCCACCCTCTGCTGCCTAGTTCTCTGCATTGCAAGATGGCATCTTTCCTAAGCTATAAATAATGCTTTGTCCATTAGGGGGTAGTTATTGTGCATGAGGAAAATGCCAGGCATGATTCCACAGCCAGCCAGGGGACAGAGCTATGGAGCATTTTCCTGCTTCAGAGATGTGAATGACAGCTGGGTGTGACTTAGCAGTCACTCTGGGGAAACATTTCTTTGTGCAAATGGGCCTGCACTGGCTCAAATGGCTCATGATCTGAACTGCCTCCAAGTCTGGCTGGTGGGGGATGCTCAGGTGTTGTGTCTTGGTTCTGATCCATACAGATGAGCTTGAGTCATTAAGTACAGGCTTGAAGTTCCCCAGGTCTGAAAGGTTTGGTGCTCAGTCCCTGCTTCGGGGAGGCTCTTTGGGAGAATGACTCCGTAGGAAAAGAGAAGCAGAGGAAAACAGCCTGCTGGGATGAACTAAATGCACAGACTGTTCTTCTGCAAATGGCGGTGCTGCAGCCTAATGACTAGGACACAGGCCTGCAAATCAGGAGAGCAGGGTTCAGGTCCTGGCTGTGTGGCCTCAGGCAAGTGATTCTGCCTCAGTTTCCCTATTTGTAAAATGAGAATAATCCTACTGACCCACCATTGTAAGATGCTTTGAAATCTCCAGTTGAAAGGGGTTGTACATAGTAAGTGCTAAGCATAGTTGTTTGAGCTGCTACGTATTAACAGTATGAGCATCATGCATAGAAACATTTTGTGGACTGAAGCATGTGGCCCAGTTCCTCACATCTTGAGGCCGTGCAGCTGTGACCCAGAACCAGCAGTAAATGCAACTCCTGCTCAGACGGTGGAACCTGACTGATGCTTTAAACCTGTAGCAGGAGGGAGGCAGGGGATGGTTTAGGGAGAAGCTCTGTAGTGAAGCAGAGATTGAGGAACTTCAGGGATGACCATATTTTCCCCATTTCCCGTGAAGTCTCCTGTTCAGCATTTGCAGAAAGCACCTTTCTCCTGCTGATTACTTTGTCACATGACCGTGAGGAACAGATGTTTGCTTTTAAATGGCAGTAAAAGTTAGCTGGGAGTAGGTGACTCGGGAGCGTTAGCAGGATACCAGCTTTTCCCCTCTAGGTGACTGGTTGAAAGCCAGCATGGGTAGGTAGTAAATGAAAGCTGTTAACTCGGGTCTTAATCGAGTTTCCAGGGCACAAAGGTGCCAGCCCCCCCTGGTTGTAACTGGCACCTTTTGTTGGGAATCTCAGCGCAGAGGCCAGGACTGCACAGACCAGGGAGGCTGAACCCCTTTCAGGTCCGGGCTGGGTGGGTCTGGGGAGTTTGTTCTGCTCCTGCCTGTGCTGTGTGTGTTCTCAGATAAGGGGAGGATTTCAGCCTGTAGGTCTGTCAGGCTGCCAGCCCCTCCCTCAAACATCACCTGGACACACGGGGGAAAGGGTTAATCTGCTGGTGTACCTAGTGCACTGGCAGTAAAGGAGTTAACACCAGGGCTGTCTTTCTTTGGCTACTAAATCAGGTGGCATGGTCTGGCGATAACCTTATTAGTGATTCAACTGTGTGTTAAATCAATGCCCCTGGGACAGCACAGACCTATAAAATGGCTCTTTGAACTGTAGAAAGAGACCTGGGAAATGGGGGATGGAGTTTCCTTTGCTGTTCAGTACATGGAGCTTTCCAGCCCGCTAAGAAGAGTTAGACATGCGCATTTCCCCATAGCCATTATAAGATCTCTGATAGGTTTATTTTATTCTTGCTGAAAAGTCTTTGCAGTTGCATTTGGGATGATTCATGTCTTGTCAAAGCTGAGCAGTCACACCTGAGTGATGGGGGCACTGGATCGGGCACTGCAGGGACTTGCTTTAGTTGCTCTGAGATGTTTTTAGCATGGGGGAGTCTGAGAGGAGGGTGAGAAATGCTCCAGAAGTGATGGTGTAATAGGTGTTTTGGGGTGAAGACCCACCATGGCCTCCACTGAGCCACTCGCCCTTCTAGAAATGACTGTGGGTGCTTTTGTGTTTGGAAAAATCCCCCAAAGCCCAGTGCCTTTGAGTTAGATACTAATTTGAGAAGTAATTATTTGAGATGTCTTGGGATCCGAACATCCCTGAACTTGGGGGGGCTTTTAAAATTCAAGCCTGAACCTGAATTTTTCAGCTGGTCCCAGTTGCTGTAATGGGCCAATCCCAACCACAAACACCCCCTTCAACTTTTGGGTTGAGACGCCCAGCCCCCTCTGCCATCAGGCTGCAAAGTCCCACGGAGAAACTTCGCCGATTCTTTGCTCGACTTAAGTGTGCACCTGGGGGAGGTGGCCCAGTGGAGCCCTGAGGGGGCTGGTGCTGTCAGGAGGAGATGGAATGAACGTGGGTGGAGCTGTGGTCTCTGTTCGCTGCTGTTGTGCCTATAGATCCTGATTTACAGTAGAGCACAGAGTTCAACCACCAGCTGTTGGTCTGCATGCAGGAATCACTGGGTGAGGTTCTCTGGCCTGGGTAAGGCAGGAAGTCAGATTACATAATCATGACGATCTTTCTGAGCCTTAAAATCTGTGACTTCTTGGAACTTTGGTGCCCAAGAGATTTTCCCAAGGCAGGATGTTCTGTGTGATCAATCCACAGGATTCTTTCCTTTATTGGTCCTCACCCCATGGTGCGAAAGTAGGTGCCTGGGCATTAATTCCGTGTACCAGTAGACAACACTGGGTCTGGTCTGAGAATCACAAGTATTTCCAATACACCTGGCTAGGGGGAAGAGAGACGCCAGGCTGGACAGCAAGATGAGGTGCTAGAAACATTGCCATTGCTGTGCAAACCAGAGCTCTTTCCTCACACAAGCCGGCATGGGAGCCAGTCAGTCTAGTCCAGATCCATATTCAGCCCTGGGCTACACATAAAATGTAGATCGACCCAGCTACGGCACTCAGGGATGTGAAAAATCCACACTCCCCGAACACTGTAGGTAAGCTGATCTAACTCCCGGTATAGGCATGTGTAGGTTGATGGAAAAATTCTTCTGTCGACCTAGCTGCTGCCGCTCGGGGAGGTGGCGTGCCTCCCTCAACAGAGAACCCCCTTCCGTCACTCCAGGAAGTGTCTATGCCACAGTGCTATAGCAGCACAACACAGGGCCCTCAGTGTCTAACTAAAAGCCTCAATAAGAGCACGGATGGGAGAAGATTCTTTCCGATAGCTGGGAAAAATCCCACTTTTGGCTGGAGACTTGGCATGCGCCACTGTTGGAGGATTCTGGGCCCAATCCTGTTCCCACTGCTGTCAATGGCAAAGTGTTCATTGACTTCAATAGGAGAGGACTGGACACAGGGACTGATCTGATCTGAACCTGGGGGTGCTCTTGAAGTTGGGTGCAGCGTTGTGTAATGCAAATCTTTGAGGGAGGAAGTGGAGCTTGAACACTCTGAGTCTTCTCAACGATATTTGTGTCTTGGCAGAAATCTGGAAGCAGCCAAGTGTTTTACAGTCTTATCTAGTAACCTCAAGGAGCAAATCCCCTTTTAAAGGGAGGCGAATAAGCTCTAATTTAGGTGCTGTCTGTGCGTGCTGAGCAGAAGATTAGGCACGCTGGGCCAGAGCTTCAGCTGGTGTAAATGGCATCACTCCATTGATTTCAATGGAACTGCGCTGGCTTAGATGCTGGGCCAGATCTTCAGCTGGGGTATCTCCAGGAGCCAATGCTCTATAGATACTAGTGCATCAATTCAAGGGGGCGGGGGTTTAAGGCCTCTTGCCAATGAGAAGTTCTGAATCCCGCCACCTTCTCCTCCACAGTGACTTCTTTCTAGAAAAAGCCTTTGGCACGCCTCCAACAATTGTTTGCACTGATTGGTTACATTTTGTGTTTCATATTATTCGTTTTCAAAAAAGACCGGGGAGGTGGAATTGGACAGGAGGAGAGGAGTGTACTCAGAGTGCAGAGCTTTAAAAAGGCAAGGGCAGGGTGGGGGAGTGAGGTAATATCTTTTGTTGGACCAAATTCTGTTGGTGAAAGACACACGCTTTTGAGCTTACACAGAGCTCTTCTCTTCTGGTCTGGGAAAGGTACTCGGAGTGTCCCTTGAAATAGTATGTTAACTACTTATGCTAAACAATCTGTTCCACCTTGTATTTAGCTGTGACACTTGGAGTACCTTTCCCAGACTGAAGAAGAGCTCTGTGGAAGCTCCAGAGCTTCTCTCTCTCACCAACAGACATTGGTCCAATTACCTCCCCCACCTTGTCTCTCTAATATTCTGGGACCAACACAGCTACAACAACAATTCATATGAGCTTTAAAAAGGCAAATAGTGCAGTCTCCCTGTAGTCCCTCTGAGTTCCTAGGGTTACTCTTTGGCACTGGTCGGTGTTAGCATGGTTCTAAAGAAGTCCTTGTCCTGGCTGAACTGGGAATCTGGACTAGAGCTGTACTGGCAACAAGGATGTTGTGAATGAGTTGTCCGGCATGAATCAGGATGATCAGTTTTTGAGCAGGGGTGGTTAGTAGCATGGTTCAAGCCATAGCGTGGACCAGACCTAAAAGGCTTGTTGTGCTAGAGGGACTTGCAAGTATATATAGTAAAGACTGAAGCAAGTCCGGAGCATTATTCAGAGGGCTGGAATGACACCAGAATGACTATTTGGAGAGGGATTCTGGCCAAAGGGCCACCAGCCTTGGGTAAGAAGAGATTCCTCTGCAGCATGTAGAAATCAACTCAGGTTTGAAAACACAAGTGGTACTTTTGTAGTGCCCAGGGCAGGGGTGAGTGGGTCATCTCCACTTCAAGGCAGGAAACTGAGCCTCTGGGGGGTTAATTGACTTGTCTTAGGTCACATGAGAGGCCAGAAGCAGAGATCAGACTAGAGCCCAGGGGTTCAGGCTCCTAGTCCTATGCTCTGCCCATTAGACTTCCGCTCTCCTCCTCAAGTCTTATGAACAACCCTTGACAGTTACAGCTTCCCAACAAAGCCAAGCCAAGGAAGCCACACGACCCCTCTGTAAATAGAAACTGAAGAGAAGTTTATATAGAAGTCTTGGGAACAAAAGAACCATTGTGTGTATTGCATGATTCTGCCAGGAGTCATCGGCGTTTCCCCAAACTGGTAAGAGATTCTCTGAGTTACTCTCTCTTCCCCCTACCAATGTCACAACCTTTCACTGTGAAATGCAAAACATTCTACCCAACTGATTTAAGACTCCACAAAGCAGAAGAGACCCATAGAATTAAATGACTACGCGCCATTAAGAGTACACAGGGCATGTCAGACAAACAAAGGGGCTCAGACATTGTGGGGAGATCGGCAGGGTAGGAAGCCTTCCTGAAAGTGGGTTTTAAAGAGAAATTTGAAGGAGCTGCAGGAGGATGCATGGTGCATTCGAGGGTCGTTCCAACCAGGCAGTGAAAGAATGCAAAGCCAGGCATAAAAGAAGACAAAGGGAGCACTTAGGAGAGGGGGACTGTGCTATGTTATGACAAAGCAGTTGAAAACAACCCTCCTTCTGCTCTAAGTACGTACCAAGACCCAGGTTCAAGATGCCAGGTGAATCCTCTGACACCTGATGACCTCCTAGCCCCTCCATGCACTAGTCCAAGTGGCTGTTATTGCAGAGGAAACAGGGTCCAAGGCAAAGGTGCTTTCAAAATAGTTTGTTGAAAATGTCACCTACATCTGCAGGCAGTAGCCCCAACTGTGCTGGGATCTTAGTTCACTTTTAAGAAACTATGCACAGCTTCCTTCTCTTCAGGTTGTCTGGGGCTTGGGCTGTAAACTAATACGGACTCGCCCGCAGGCTGTCTGAGTACTTCCCAAGTGTGACTGACCCCATGGGAAGGCTGATTAACCCTATTTTACAAATGGGGAAATGGAGTCACATTAAGGGCCAGGTTTTCAAAAAAGCTTGGCATCCAGCTGCTCCCACTGAAACCAGTGGAGGAGTGGGATTCTCCACGATTCTCAGTGGGAGCTGCGCTCTCAAACATCCCACTGCATGTGACCTGAACAAGGTCACAGAGCATGTCATGGATAGAGCTGAGAACAGAACTCCCCATTCCTTCCTCTCCAGCCCGTGTGCTGACCACTCCTAGGCAGGCACTGAAATGGTGCCTGTTTTGTACGCTCCAAGCAGGGGGAGCTCGGCTGCTTCTGTTTTTCATTCTTAGAGGAGTCCTGTATGGATGAATTAAATGGCACAGAATTACAGAACGAAGTAAAGACACCATGTGCTAAAACTTCCCTACTTGACACATTATTAGCAGCGGGAAATGTTAATAATCACAACTGAGAGTAGCCTCTCCAGTCCCTTCTCCCCACAGCTCTGCTACTGAGGTCTAAAAAGAACAAATATATTAAAATATCATAAACCTTTCAGAGCCCAGGACCACTCGGGGCCTGTCTCCCAAGATGGTATCCCATTTAGAGGATCTGGCAAACTGCAACCAGCATATCTCACAAGAGTCAGTCTGGATTGGCCAATCGCCCTGACCTAGGTGAAATTCTTTCCTGTGCAGAGTCTAGGCGCTGCTTGGGTAGCACATTGGCCATGTGCTGGCCCTCTGCAGAGCAGAGAACTACAGTCCCTGGACCAGCGCTTGGCATGCTGGGGCCTGGAACCGCCCCTGCCCTGGACTGTCTGACATTCTCTAGGTATTCTGGGAGGGGTAAATCAGAAAACCAAGCCGGGCTCACTACTGTAGCTTTGGCCTGAATAGGAGCAGAATGGCTCAAAGATCTAGTAGTAGAAGACAGAGTGAGCTCTGGTTCCTTCCCTGCTTTCAGGCATGCCTTGCCAGGGGGAAGGAGGGAACAGCCCAGCCGCGAAGTGTAAATACCCAGCATTGCCCCTGCCCTGCCACTACTGCATAAGGGAGTTAGGGAAAGCCTGCTGCTTTGGCTGCTTGCTGCTGAAAAGGAGGCGAGATCTACCTAAGGGTCCTGTGTCTGTTTGGAACTGTGAAATTGCAACTTTTTCATAGCTCTTCATAGTAGAGCTCTGAAAACCAAAGTGGTGGGAGGGGGCAAGAGCTGCTGCTGCTCCCTAAGGAAATGGGCTGAGAAAACCACCAGGGAACCAAAACCACTGAAGAAATACAGTTAGCTTTCAGCCCGAGCTACAAGAGGCCCTTATTTCCCCCTGAGCTGCTGTCCTGTAGAGATTAGCTCTTGGCTCACTGGGCTTGACTGGCAGCCGGAAAAGCCGGTCCCATACTGAACACAACAGGAGGCCAGCTGAGTCAGCCTTTGTACCTGTCAGGAAATCATTCATAAAACTGACACATGGACCAGGACACACCAGTACTCCCCTCGCCCGCCCCCTGCTAAGGCTGCTGCAGTGGGAACTGAGGAAAGGGCTCTGTTCTCAAATCTCTCGCTCCGTCCCCCTCCCCTGCTCACTGTCTGACTCCAGCCTTCCCTCCCCCACCTGCACTGCTAACAACAAGGAAGTAGTGTTCAGGAGTAAGGGCAGGACCAGAGGGAGCGTGGCCCAACACCTCTCCCCATATCACTCTTGGACCAAGACCTGGGAGTGGCTGTGGAGGTGAAGAAAGGGACGAGACTTGCTGTGCAGCGAAGACAAAGTTGTCTCATTAGATTTCTTGTTGTGCTCTCTGGAGGCCTGGTTTCCTCCCAGACCTGACAGTCCAATGTAGAGATCCACTTCCATTTTAATCCACTGCAGCTGATGTTCCTTTGTGCTCATGCCACAGAAACGTTTCAAGTCACAGCATCCAGGGCTCCACTCAGGCCATCTACTAGAGCTCATTTCCAGAGAGGTGCTGCCCGTTCAGTCATGCAGTGTCAAATACACAGGATGAAAGGGGGTATTATGGGGCTAGCCAAGACTTTGGTAGCACATGAAGGTCACTTCACGTTACAGAGGCATTGTGGGTGCAGCAGCAGTGCTCTAATGCTGCTTATCAGAGCACACACCCCCCCCCCGGGACTGTCAGGCTGCACAGCGGGAGCCCTTAGCTGGAGGACATGAGGCCTCAGCGCTCACCAGGCCAGAACTTAAGGCGGGGGGTGGCGGGGGGGGGAGAAGCAGGTTAGATTGTTCTAGATCTGCAGCTGAGAGTGGCACCTTTCAGGGCTTTGCTGTATTCCACCCCCACTACAACTATCATCTAATAGTGACAAGCTAGGAACAGCAGGGCTGGGTGAAACAATAGGAACAAGCAGCAGAAAATGTAAGGCAGAAAGGCCCCTCTTCTTGACACAATGACCCTTTGGCTTTTCTATGTGAGATGGGGTGGGGTAAAAAAATAATGGACAAGGAATGTTTTACTCAAAGCGTTTTGTTTCTAAGAGTTTTATTTCCAGTTTACAATTCTCATGTGACAAAGCAGGAATTCCTTATCAATGGAGTGTGACACAGGGAAAGAAAAAGGCAAATATTTGCCATGAGTCAACCCAGGACATTTCAAGTAGGATTTCCCCCATGTTAGACTCTCCAAACACAAGACACCGTTCTCATGTCACTTGGTCCTACTTACAAAAGATAATGTGGAATTGTTTGTATTTTCCTGAACAGATTAAAATTAGCATGTAATACTGCATCAGAGGGCAGTCTGTCCAAATTCTGGTATTTATAATCTCACTGCATGGTTTTATGGGATGGGAATGTTCTCACTGGAAGAGAAGTGATTTAAGAAAGGAAGGTCTCATGTTTGATCATTCACTGAAACTAGCCAGGAAGGACTCCCTGTATTTGCAGGACTGTTATTTTAGGTGTTGACTGCGTGCTAGTTCAAGCTCTTATTCCTACACATCACAGTGTATTAGTTCTTTCCATCACACATGTTGTGACTGGAGTTGCATGTGAAGATCTCACGTCCTCAGGGACACTTAGTGTTGGAAAGAGAATTCTTTGCAAGTGGGATCACCTTTCAGAAGACCTGTCTCAAGAGGTGTGCTTAGGGTGAATTTAGGCTGATAAAAGGTGCTAAAGTGACAACCCTGGAGAATGAAGTCTAGTCAGCCACAAAACAGGCCTAAGTGAAAGCAGTGGTAGATAGTACAAGCCCTCTGCTTGGCCCTAGAGGTGTCTCAAACATTCCAAGTGAGTTCATCTTCCCAAGAGACTAACAAATGTACTAGGAAGTAGGAGACTTATTTCACACAGTCCTGTCCTTAGGAGCTCTTCACTAGAATCATATGTTTGTTCAGAAAACAGGGGGATTATCAGGGTGAATTTTTTTTTTTTAAATAAAAGCCCAATGTTCTCCCATGTCTACCATTTAATAATCATTTCCATTATGGGGCAGTACATTATCAGTCCAGTTCTTAGCTTTGGTGTGGACCATTGCTAACTAATTCATCTAGTTAGGAGTCTCTCTTTTTAAATGCTCTTCACTCACAAGTTTGCTTTATCCCTTTTATGTAAATCCAATACAAAAGGAAGCAGGATACTAACATGGATTCCTAGCTTGCATACCACTATAAATGTCTACATAGCTCTGGCAATATTTTCTTCTAATGGTTACTACAGAAAAGCAACATGAGTACTTCTGTTTGTAGCTACTAAATATTTGTAAAAGTTTCAGACTCTGAAAGACAGAAATATAACAGTTTTAAAGACCATTTCCATTCTGGGTCCAGAACTATTTGACAGTGTTGTTTATTAAACAGTGCAACCTTCATCCAATATGTTACAAATCTGCAGAGTTAAGATCAGACATGTTGGCCCACGAGGAGAAATTACCCCTCTATGGTATAAATGCAGTCCCTTGAGGTTTCAGCTGAAACATTCCAGACTGGTTTTGACTCGTTCCATCTCATGTAGAAAACTGTAGAACTGCGGCAATGTTAACTCTGAGAAAGGGGAGGAAAAAACCCAGCTATATTTAAAGTCCTATTTCTAACACAAAGCTATTCACAGCCATATCAAGGAGCAATTTTCAACCACACCTGGGCTGGATTGTATTAGAGATTCTAGCTCTTAACATACTTTTCTATACAATATCATTTGAATGTAACAGGATTTCAGGCAAAGGTTTTCATAATATATGACCGACATTGGGATTGCTCTCATTTCCTTTAGTATGTTGCTCTCTAATGACTACTTCTAAAGGCTCCAATTGTCAGAGCGTGATGATAATATTTTGATATGCATAGATATGAAGACCCTCCACACAGCCAGTACTTCTGAATTATTTCCTATAGTGCCACTAGCTGGGAGAGGCCAGGGTTGGAATAGCTGTGAGCATCTATAGTCAGTGCTTCAACAGCAGTGGCTTTCAACCTTTCCAGACTCCTGTACCCTTTTCAGGAGTCTGATTTGTCTTGTGTACCCCCAAGTTTCACCTCACTTAAAAACTACTTCCTTACAAGATCAGACATAAAAATACAAAAATGTCATGGCATACTATTACTGAAAAATTGCTTACTTTCCCATTGTTATCATATAGTTATAAATCAATTGGAATATAAATAATATAGTTACATTTCAGTATATAGCAGGGATCGGCAACCTTTAGCAACGCGGCCCATCAGGGTAATCCACTGGCGGGCCGGTTTGTTTACAGCTCCCACTGGCTGCGGTTTGCCGTTCCAGGCCAACAGAAGCTGCGGGAAGTGATGGCCAGCACATCCCTCGGCTTGCGCTGTTTCCCACAGCCCCCATTGGCCTGGAATGGCGAACCGGGCCAGTGGGAGCTGCAATCGGCCGAACCTGCGGACACTGCAGGTAAACAAACTGTCCCGGCCCGCCAGCAGATTACTCTGATGGGCCGCATGCCAAAGGTTGCCAATCCCTGGTGTATAGTATAGAGAGCAGTATAAACAAGTCATTGTATGAAATTTTAGTTTGTACTGACTTAGCTAGAGCTTTTTATGTAGCTTGTTGTAAAACTAGGTAAATATCTAGATATGTTGGTGTATCCCCTGGAAAACCTCTTCGTAACCCCACGTACACGTATCCCTGGTTGAGAACCACTGTTCAATAGTGACCCCCTGCTGGGAGCTGGGTCTGCTTCCAAAGCTCATTAAGATCCAATTAATATATATGACTTTTTTCTGTAAATACTTGGAATCTCAAATGCATTTCAAAGGCTTAATGAAATACTTCTGAAGTCCCTTCATGAAATGTTTCTGCTCTAGAACTCCCCTCTGAAGTTAGTTAACTCACCTACATACACGTGATCCATTTGGCTTCCTTTTTTAACCACCAATTTCAACTGGGAAGAAATCAGAGACATTTAATTGAAACAGCCTAGCATCATAAAAATCAAGGCATCAAACTTTAGTTTCAGACAGCACAGACTATTGTAGAGAGACCACTTCAATTGGTCTTCCAGGAAAAGCTACTATAGGAGTAGATCCTTCTCAGAGATCATCCTAAGGAGTGTCTTTAAGCTAAGCAAATCAACCCAACCTCTTGCACACAATATCAAGACCTCTACTAGACTGCAAATGCTGGTGCTTCATCATCCCTACTGTTGGCCACAAATCTCCTTAGGTAAGTGAAGCATGCAGAAAAAGCAGCAGCGGTGCACGTTTTAGTTGCTGTCTTCAAGAACTCAGAAGCAGAGCCAACTCCAAATGCCATACTCTTGGGTTCCCTTGGCTCCCACTGGAGTCAGCACCAGCAGGCTCATCCTGTTAGCTTGTCCTTTACCAAGTGATGAACTACAACCCGTTCCCTAAACTCTCATTTTGGGAGACTTACCTGTAAGAAGATACTTCCAACTTTTTCCAGTTCACTGCTCCCTGCAGTCACTGTGAAATGGAGAGAAGAGATGGCAGATAACTTCCCTGAGGTCTAAAGTAGCTTAGTTGAGTGAAATTATTTCAAGACAGTCTACAGCTAAGAACCACTGCTGGATTTCAGCCTTGACATCATACAGACACTTCAGCCTACTCATGTTTCACATCCATTACCTCCAAATTTCCACTCCATATCTATAAGCTGGTTAATCATCAGTGTCTGTCCAACAGCCAGGCGTGTCAGGGTGGGGGAATTCAGCTTCCACTGTAAGAGCAAAAAATGGACACCTAACCAATTGATGCAAAAATACTTCTCCTTACCATATTACCTGTAGCTCCAACACCAGTGAGGAACTGGGCAGAGCCCCAGCAGAAGCATAAAGCAGATGTACATGCAGCATGTATCAAGGGACTGCATAAATACCAAAATATGAAAATGGACAGGGGTATAAGTTTAAAAAACATAGTTTATTTTATTATGTATGTAGTTGATTTAGGCATTTTTGAAAATTTTGCCATGGGACCAATTTAACACATTAATGCAAAAAGTCCTGTGTTCATTTATTTGGATAACGCTGATGGTCAATGCAAGCAAAGGAAGAAACAGAATCAAAGCCACATTTAATTGCCACAGTCAATAAAACTGTTTAAGGTGCTTATATGCTACAATGCATATGCCATGCCAAATCAGAACTGCTGAGACAAAATGTTTCATACCAGTTGTCCTGGCATCTTCAGTTTATGATTTTCAACTAGGTATGAAGCAACACACAAGCTGACTTCTTGGCACCTCTGAATATGTGGCCACAAGTTTATTAAAAAAAACAACTCACTGGGACGGGGCGGTTTAAGTTAAGAAGTAAAGGAATTCTACTAATACCTGCTCTGCAAAATAACTGGCTTTCTCTTCACTGAGTCCTGTAGGAGAAACACCACAAGATTAACAAAATAACCACCAATTAATATTTAATATTTAGTAAAGTCAAGTGACCTACCCAGAGCGATGAAATCTGCTCTGACTTGTTCAGATGACAGATTCCTCTTCAGGGCCCCTAGAATAAACATTGCAAAAGGAAGAAATCATTTTTACTGAAATACAGAATTGCACACTGTGTTAAGACAAACAAACACAGGGACAGAGGTTTTAATAGGATATTTTTGTTCTCCAATTGTGCTGTTCAGCAACTCGCTACTCACCAAAGTAGGAAATACTGTTGTCTCCTACTGTACCTCTGTAGAAGCCAAAGCTTCTGCTTAAAGAGTCAGATGCATGTGCATGAGAGCAAGATGAAGCTACATTGTTGGTCTCCATGGTAATGGCAGGAGCAGCTTCGTTTTGAAGTTACTGCTTTTTCCCCTACAGAAGCTTTGCTTGTTAACGGCTGGCAAGCTACTAATTTAACCTACCTGCTGTGTTTTGGATGGTGGGTGTGAACATGTGCCTATAACATTTTTCTCCTGCTGTGCCTGCCTGCTTTGTTCTTGGGGAGCAGGCTGCACATTGAAATTTACAAGGACCCTGTTCTCTGAAGCCAAGAGAAGGCGTCTGTCTGGTAAATTTTGATAGACTGCCTGCCCCACACGGCTTTGTATCTGTATTGTACATAAGCACTCAGTGAAGTTATCAGAACAGATGGCAGGTATCGTTCATGGCATCTCAGCTCTGACAAAAATGATACAAGGATTTGAGAATAAGGCACATAAATAGCAACAGAGGGAGATAAATGTATGTTGTCTAGAAAAGAAAAGCCTCAGAATGGAGAAAATTATGATTTCTGACTGTAAATACCTTTAAGGTAGCTATATAAAAGGAGGAAGGAAATTTTTTCACTGCCTTTTATGCTAGCAGGAAAAGGAGAAATGGCCTGAAGCTACAAAAAGAAAATGTAGAACAAGCAAAATGCTAGAAGAAAATTTGCACTTAAGTACTATGGTGATGGGAACTACAGAAAAATCTAAGACCCACAGATAATAAGGGTAATGGATCAACAGGAGAAACTCCCAAGGGAGGTGGGTGAAGCACAGGCACTGCAGATTGCTGAGAATAAGTTGGCTATGGTGGTAGCAGGAAAGTGGTCAGACTGAATGACTCGGCTGGTCTTTTCTGGCTCCACTATGTGTGATTAACATACACCTGTTTTGGTGAGCTGCTCATAGATAAGTAAAAAGAACAGGAGGACTTGTGGCACCTTAGAGACTAACAAATTTATTTCAGCATAAGCTTTCGTGGGCGACAGCTCACTTCTTCGGATGTACTCCTGTTCTTTGTGGATACAGACTAACACGGCTGCTACTCTGAAACCTGTCATAGATAAGTGTTTCTCTAAAAGGAGGCTGCAAGGCTAGAAGTCACCTTAACACAATTTTAATCGCTCTGATTTCCAGAGTCTTCTCATGGGGTCTCAATTTGCTCAGCCCTCTCTGTCTGATGAAGCCGGTCCACCTACTGGGAAGTACAATGTTGCATCATGTAGCTGGCAGCTGCAACAGTGTTTCTGTCTGAAGATAAAACTGCACTAGTTTCACCAAATAGATACATTTTTACAGGTGCAAGTTAAACTCATGTAACCAAGTGTTAAACCAACAGATGTGTGGTTTGGATGGATCACTTGATGATTCCCTGTTCTGTTCATTCCCTCTGGGGCACCTGGCATTGGCCACTGTTGGAAGACAGGATACTGGGCTAGATGGACCTTTGGTCTCACCCAGTATGGCCGTTCTTATGTGTCTGCATAAAGGATTTCTGTAGGTTCAACTAAAATATTTAACAGATTTTAGTTAGGCCAGTGGAACTTGTGTATAGACATGGCTTAAGAGAGACAACAGCCTGATGAATGGAACAGGGATACAGTGGATGAAAAGCTGGATATGAGTCTGCAATGTGCCCTTGTTGCCAAGAAAGCTAACGGCATTTTGGGCTGTATAAGTAGGGGCATTGCCAGTAGATCGAGGGACGTGATCATTCCCCTCTATTCGACACTGGTGAGGCCTCATCTGGAGTACTGTGTCCAGTTTTGGGCCCCACACTACAAGAAGGATGTGGAAAAATTGGAAAGAGTCCAGTGGAGGGCAACAAAAAGATTAGGGGGCTGGAGCACATAACTTATGAGGAGAGGCTGAGGGAACTGGGATTGTTTAGTCTGCAGAAGAGAAGAATGAGGGGGGATTTGATAGCTGCTTTCAACTACCTGAAAGGGGGTTCCAAAGAGGATGGATCTAGACTGTTCTCAGTGGTACCAGATGACAGAACAAGGAGTAATGGTCTCAAGTTGCAGTGGGGGAGGTTTAGGTTGGATATTAGGAAGAACTTTTTCACTAGGAGGGCGGTGAAGCACTGGAATGGGTTACCTAGGGAGGTGGTGGAATCTCCTTCCTTAGAGGTTTTTAAGGTCAGGCTTGACAAAGCCCTGGCTGGGATGATTTAGTTGGGAATTAGTCCTGCTCTGAGCAGGGGGTTGGACTAGATGACCTCCTGAGGTCCCTTCCATATCATATTCTATGATTCTAACAGAAAGAGGGATTTCTAAAGGATGTTTGAGAAACTCATTTTTAATTCTTGATTACTGCTTTCTTAGCAATCAAAGGTTCTGTCCTGCAAGCTCATAGGCACAGTGAAATCAGTGGGGCTCTATATGGATTAGTGTGCAGGCACAGACACAGCAGTTCCTTTCAGGCTCAGGCCACGAGTAACATTCTCACATACACAACCATTTCCAGACTACTCACCGTTGGGTATCAAGAGGATACTTTTGATAATATTTTTCAGAGGACCCAGGCTGATTTCATTCATGGTGGCAAATTCAGAGAGCTGAGTCAGAAACCTTTCTACCTGCAGACAGCAAAGAGAAGAGACAAAGCTGTAACTCTGCGCTCATCTCATCTGATCGCTGCAATCAACCCCATCTCCATATTGTGCTGCAGAGGCCTTACCTCCTTGGGCTCCGTTAAAAAGCGGAAGACTACATCAGTCAGTGCCGAGAATTGCTGTGAAGAAACAGGATAGTGTCACTAAACCAGGGACTAGCAGGCTACATTTCTCACTCACTTCTTCCAAATTCTCTCCACAGATCCTTGAAAGAGGAACATGTGCTGTTCTGCGTTAACACCCTTCTATTCAATGCAGCTCTACAGGCACAGATTCATTTCACCACTGTACAGTTTACTTCACAGCACTTCCTTGGCCACCTCCCGCCAATGGCAAGAAGGAAATGCTGCTTCCTCACACAACTTTCTGGCTTTGTAGAGGTCACTCACTGATCCTTTTGGAATACTCTGTCTTCAAGAATATTCACACAGCTAGTAACTGTCGTTGGAAAGGGATTTGTATGGTGCTGAGCTGAGATAGCACAAGACTATGCAACCCAAGTTCAGTATACAGGGGCACAATAGAAGGGATGTGGACCTACCCTGATATTTCCACAACTTTACAGGGTATCTGGGCTGTTGCTGTAGTAGCTAATGTCCATTAGCTCTCCATCATGTAAGCAGGTCGTAACCCAGGGATTGGCCACCTTTGGCACGCGGCTCATCAGGGTAAACCCCCTGGGGGGCCAGGCTGGTTTGTTTGCCTGCCACGTCTGCAGATCTGGCTGATCGTGGCTCCCACTGGCCGCGGTTCACCGCTCCAGGCCAATGGGGGCTGCGGGAAGCAGCGTGGGCCGAGGGATGTTCTGGCTGCCGCTTCCTGCCGCCATTGGCCGGAGTGACGAACGCGGCCTGTGGGAGCCACGATCGGCCAAACCTGCAAATGCGGCAGGTAAACAAACTGGCTCAGCCCGCCAGGGTGCCTACCCTGGCGAGCCACGTGCCAGAGGTTGCCGATCCCTGTTGTAACCTGTACCTGCAAGTAGAGACTGAGGGTTTGTCTCCATTACAAAATGTTTTCACTTTCTGATGCTAGATGACCTGTTGCTGCCATGGGTCTGTGGCTAGAGTAGGCCAAGTTAATCATGGTTAGCTGTTGCATTTCTGAAGGGGATTAATCTGGGCCTACCTTTATATTGTCCCCATTGTTAGATAAGTGGATTTGAAACAACTGTGTTCAAACTTTGTAATGCAGGAGAGACCATTAAGAGTTTCAGCATTGCACAACCAAAAGGGAGGCAGACAAGCTGTCCAAAGACCTCGGTGTGAATTTAGCTCAACACCTAAAATAAAGATGGGAAGCCAAAATTGTTAGAGAGTCGGAAGCTCATGTAGGTGTATGGGTACTAGTGACTGAAAAATATTAATCTCAGATCCATGGCT
Organism: Mauremys reevesii; assembly: GCF_016161935.1. Classification (NCBI taxonomy): domain Eukaryota; kingdom Metazoa; phylum Chordata; order Testudines; family Geoemydidae; genus Mauremys; species Mauremys reevesii. The sequence goes on from NC_052635.1 coordinate 47,696,338, forward strand.
AGCTACTGCAACAGTGAGGACCAGCTGCTGTGCACCTGTGTGGGATATGCACTGTAATCCCAGACCTAACACCCTGCAGGGACCAGCTGGGCAAAAAGCACATTTTGGTAAGAAATTATTGGGGAGCCACTCAGCACCCCGGTCTCTGGAATCTCTCGCTGCTGTGCACCCGCTCTAGAGCGACCAGACAGCAAATGTGAAAAACTGGGACGAGAGGGGGAGGGGTAATAGGAGCCTATATAAGAAAAAGACCCAAAGATTGGGACTGTCCCTATAAGACTGGGACATGGGGTCACGGTAAGGGGTGCACACCGCTGCGCCCGGGCAGGGCGGTGCAGTCAGTGCTAGTCACACAGCGGGTGGGTGACGCGCTGGGGAACGCAAGCGGGGCAGCGGTGACCCCGCTCATCACACAGCACGTGAGTGCGACCCCCCCCCTTAGATACACGGTATCTATTTAACACCCTTATAACTGCTGGAGGCAAAGCGCGGGGTGGGGGGGGGGCTGACAGCTCCCGCCCCCCCGAGGGGTCCCGCCCCCGCTCCGAGCCCCTGGAGGAGTCGGCGCCAGGCGGGGCCTGGATCGCACCCGCTGCCCCCCTGCCGCGGCAGCTCGGCTCGGCCCCGCCCGGCCCCCCCGCTCCGACCGGACCGGACCGGACCCGCCCCGGGCTCGCGTAGGCCGCGGCCGAGGCGCCTGGAGCCGCACACGGGGCCGCTCCCCGACCCGCACCTCGGCGCGCAGCTGGTTCAGGCTCTGCATGGCGCCGCTCCCCGCCGCCGCCGCCGCCGGCCCCATCGCCCGCCCGGCCCGGCCCCGCCTCCCGCCTCGCCTCGGCCGCGCGCCCGCCTCAGCCTGAGCGTTGGCGGCCGCACTTTCGCGCGCGGCGCCGCCCCCGCCGCGCCTCCCGGGGCCCGCGCTCCCTGAGCTCCCTCACCTGGGCCCCGCGCTGAGACCCCGGTACCCCACCTGTCCCCTCCGCACTGTGACCCCCGGACTCCCCTGAGCTCCCTCACCTGGGCCCCGCCCTGAGACCCCCACCACCCAGTGCCCCGCACCCCCGGACTCCCCTGAGCTCCCTCACCTGGGCCCCTGCACTGTGACCCCGGTACCCCCACCTGCCCCCTCTGCACTGTGACCCCGGACTCCCTGAGCTCCCTCACCTGGGCCCCGCACTGTGATCCCCGGTACCCCCACCTGCCCCCTCCGCACTGTGACCCCCGGACTCCCCTGAGCTCCCTCACCTGGGCCCCACACTGTGACCCCGGTACCCCCACCTGCCCCCTCTGCACTGTGACCCCGGACTCCCTGAGCTCCCTCACCTGGGCCCCCGCACTGTGATCCCCGGTACCCCCACCTGCCCCCTCCGCACTGTGACCCCGGACTCCCCTGAGCTCCCTCACCTGGGCCCCACACTGTGACCCCGGTACCCCCACCTGCCCCCTCTGCACTGTGACCCCCGGACTCCCTGAGCTCCTCACCTGGGCCCCCGCACTGTGATCCCCGGTACCCCCACCTGCCCCCTCCGCACTGTGACCCCCGGACTCCCTGAGCTCCTCACCTGGGCCCCACACTGTGATCCCCGGTACCCCCACCTGCCCCGCCTCCGCACTGTGACCCCGAACCCCGTGAGCTCCTTCACCTGGGCCCCGCGCTGAGACCCCCGCCACCCAGTGCCCCGCACCCCCGGACTCCCTGAGCTCCCTCACCTGGGCCCCGCGCTGAGACCCCCACCACTCCTCACCTGGGGCCCCGTGCTGTGACCCCTGCCGGGTCCCCTGCACCCTGACCCCACCTGGCCCCTGCACCCTGACCCCACCTGGGCCCCATACTCTGACCCCACCTGGCTCCCACTCTGACCCCACGTGGGCCCCTGCACTCTGACCCCTCCCCAGACTCGCCTGTGCCCTGCCCCTCACCTGGGTCCCCCGCGCTATGACCCTCTGGTATCTCCTGAGTCCCCTCACGTGGGCCCCTGCACTCTGACCCCCGGGTCCCCTCTGTGCCTGGCCCCCCATGTGGGCCCCCCGCACCCTGCCCCCCACCTGGTCCCCTGCACTCTGACCCTCCGGTATCCTCTACACCCCCTCACCTGCCCCCCCCATGCCCTGACCCCAGGACCCCCCTGGACCCCTCATCTGGGCTCCTTGCTCCCCCACTTGGGCCCCCCGTGCCCTCCCCTCCCGGGGCCCTCCTGTGTTCTGACCCCCCAGGACCCTCCATGCCCCCTCCCCTGCCCCTATGCCCTGCCCCCACCTGGGCCTGCTGCAGTCTCTCACCTGGGCTCCCTGGGCTCTGACCCCTGCACCCTCTCACCAGATTCCCCCGTTCCCTGCTTCCCCACCTGGGCCCCTGCTCCGTGTCTCCCACCCGGGCACACTGTGTCCTGCCCCCCTCCTGGGCACCCTGCACTCCCCGTGTGCCCCCCTCACCTGGGCACCCCACACTCTGCGCCTCCATGCCCCTTCACCTGGACACCCAGTGCCCTGCCCCCCTCACCTGGACACCCAGTCGCCTGCTTCCACCCACCTAGGCACCACATGCCCTGCTCCTCACCTACCTGGGTACCCTGTGCCCTGTCTCCACCCACCTGGGACCACGGTCCCGTCCACCTGGGCACCTTGTGCCCTGCCCCACTCACCTGGGAACCCTAGACCCTGCTTTCCCACCTACCTGGGCATCCCTTGACCTACTTCCCCACCTACCTGGGCACCCAGTGCCCTGCCTTACCCACTTGGACACCCTGCAGCCCCTCACCTGGGCATTACCCTGACTCCCCACCTAGGCTCCCACACCCATCTCCTGGGCACCCCACACTCTGCCCCCTTCCTACATGGGCACCCCATGTCCTGCTCCCCCTCCTGGGCACCCCATGCCCTGCTCCTCACTCCCCTGGGTATCCTTTGCCCTGCCCCAGAGACCTAGTAGGGTTGCTAGTTTCGGTTGGAGGTATTCCATCCATCACATGACATGATCTTTAATTAAAGATTAATCTTTAATTCCTGGGGATTCTAGGATAATCCTGGAGGGTTGGCAACCCCGGACCTAATATCCCCCCTGGGCACCAGTGCCTTGTCCCCACTCACCTGGCCACCCACCACCCAGTCTCCTCCTTCCCCACTCACCTGTTTTCCCTGTCCCCTCTAGTCACCTGGGCACTCAGCATCTGCCTTCTCCATTCACCTGGGCACCCAATACCATCCCACCCACCTGCAATCTAGCACCTGCCCTCTCCCACATTTTGCACACAATACCCTGCTCCGTCACTCAGCTGAGCACCCAATACTTTGCCTCTCCAACGTGCTTGGTATCCGGGCAACCAACACACTGTCCCCCAAAACAACTGGCACCTGGATAATCTGCCTCGTCACCTGGGCACCCAAAACTGCCCCCCGACACACATACACATCTGGTACCAAAGCGCAAAATGGCCTATTCCTGCTCCCTCCAAGTGCACATTTACACATACAAACATTTGACTGGTGGTGCCAAGGACAATATATTCCTATTCATAGATTTCAAGGCCAGAAAGGACCATTGTGATCATCTAGTCTGAACTCCTATATGACACAGACCAGAGACCTGCCCCGAAATAATTCTCAGAGCAGATCTTTTAGAAAAACACTCAATCTTGATTTTAAAATTGTCAGTGGAGCATCCACCATGATCCTTCATAAATTGGTCCAATGGTTAAGTATGCTCAGCGTTAAACATTTATACCTTACTTCTGTTCTTGTCTAGCTTCAGCTTCCAGACACTGGATTGTGTAACCACTTTCTCTGTTAGATGGAAGAGCCCATTATTAAATGTTTGTTCCCCAGGTACATACTTGCAGAATGTAATCAAGTCACCCCTTAACCTTCTCTGTTATTCTGTCTGTTAAGATGAGACTATTGAATTCCTTGAATCTGTCCTTATAAGACATCTGTTTTCTAATCCTTTGACCAGTCTCGTGGCTCTTCTCTGAACCCTCTTCAATTTATAAACATTTTTCTTGAATTGTGGGCACCAGAACTGGACACAAGATTCCAACAGTGATTGCACCAGTGCTAAATACAGAAGTAAAATAGCCTCGCTACATCCACTCGAGATTCCCCTGTTTGTACATCCCAGGACCACATTTGGGCAGTTATCATACAGAGAGCTCATGTTCAGCTCATTGTCCACCATGACCCCCAAATCTTTTTCAGAGTCACTGCTTCCCAGGATAGAGTACATTTAGCTATATTAAAGTCCATATTGTTTGCATGTGCCCAGTTTATCAAGCAGGCTAGATTGCTCTGAATCAATGACCCGTCCTCTGCATTTTTACCATTCCCCCATTTTTTATGTTACCTGCAAACTTTATCAGTGGTGATTTTATGTTTTCTACCAGGTCATTGATAAAAATTGTAAGTAGCGTTATGCTAAACCCATCTTCAGTCTCTCTGACACACATCCTCATTGCTACCAAACAAGGCTTGCTCCTATCCTCTCTTCCTCTCTCTAGGCATGCTTCAATAGAGCAATAACAAATAGATGACATGCCGTATATTCTTGGCACTTCACTCAAACCCAGGGATTGCAATATATCTGTAATATCACCTGTGTGCCAGTAGCCTGAGCATTCAGTGTCCTTTGCTCTGGGTGGGAATTACTCTGGGCTTGTACACACTACCACTTATGTTGACATAACTTATATCAGGGGTTGAATAAGCCACACCCTGAGCGACATAAATTACACCGACCTAAGCGCTTTCTTCTGCCAAGAGCGTTTTCACCAGATGCACGACAGTGGCACAGCTGCACCAATGCAGCTGTGCCAATATAGTGCTTCTAGTATATACTAGCCCTCATTTGCTGCTCTTGTCCTTCAGTGGCTTTGCCCTGTTGCATGGTTGCTGTAATTTCCCCAAGCTCTGATAAGTGACTTTGGTAGAAAGGCATTGTGGATTTCCATGATTATTCTTTCTTGGGTCTTCCATCTCCAACTTGCTTTAAAGTAACAATGGTTACAAATCTGTTCTCAGTTCTGTTTTTCTGTTCTCAGTTCTGCTATTAACACTTTTTTTTTCTTGTTACAAAAACTAAATCTTGACACTAAAGGACTTGCCAGAGCCCACAAAGATTGAACTTTAACTGTATACACTTGCTTTTTGGGTTTACTTTTCTTCGTTTGTTTCCATCTTTAAGGCCTCAATCCTGGAAATATTTCTGCACCTGTTTAACTTTATGCACATGAGTCGTCCCATGTAAAGTTGAACATGTAATTGTTTGCATCTTTGTGACTTAAGACACAGACACAGTTGGAGATAACTGCTGAGATTGTGTTTAAAAACCACCTTGACGTCTGAATGACAACTGCATGTTGTTACATGTTTTTTCTGCATTTAGAATTCAAATTAAATAAAGAGATTTTTAAAACATCATAGTTTACAAGTCAAGTTATTTGTTTTCCTGCAGACTCCACTTGGCAGCTGAAAATTCAGCCATGATCTTTCTGCCTTTTACATTGTCACCGGTAATAAAGGTTCTGCAGTCACAGTTTAGCAGAGAAGCATTGCTGATGTTGCATGAGCCAGAAGAGAATCCAGTTTATTCTCTCATAGCTACATTGACTCTGCAGTGTGAAAAGTTTTTGTGAAAGGCAAGTGAAGAGACATGATTCAGAGCAGGTCTGTGCACTACAAACTTGCAGCGGTGCAGGCGCAGCTATACCAATGCAGCTGCATTGTTGTAGCACTTCTGGTGAGAGCTCTCCTGTTGGCTCACTCCACCTCCACAAGAGGTGGTAGCTATGTTGGCAGGAGAAGCTCTCATGCTGACATAGCCCTTAGGTTGGTATTCACACCCTTGAGTGACATAGTTTTACTGAAGTAATTCTGTAGTGTAGACCAGGGATGAGACACAATCCTGGCCCCTTTGAAATCAATAGCAAAATTCCCATTGACTTCAGTAGGGCCAGATTTCACCCACATAGTCTAATCCAACTCCCACTAAAATCAATTAAAAACTCACTTTGACTTCAGTGGCGTTGGGATGAAGTGCACAGAGGGAAGCTGTAATGAGAGTAAGAAGGTGATGCTTTCACAATCAAATAGTCACTTTTCCAACCATAGCTACAATTGATGCCCTTCTCCCGCAAAGCACTTTAGCATGTGTTTAACTTGATGACCGGGAGTATTCCCATTGAAGACAATGGAACTGATCATGTGCTTAAATACTTGATTGGGGCCTCAAACTACCACTTTGCAACTTTCCAAGAGCAGGGACCAAATCCCTTTCACTGTCAATGTGATATCCCATCCTTTTTTATTTTGTTTGTTTGTTAAAGTTTCTGACTGGCTGCCTGAGTGGCTGGTATGTATGTATTGCCTTTGTGAAAAGTGAAAGTGCTGCAGACCGCAGTGCTTCTGCTGATGACTGTCACTTTCAATTGCAAATGAGAACATGGAAAATTGTATAGGGCCTTTCATTCTGAAGATATCCCAAATGGTTTTATAAAGCAGTGAGTTAAGCCACAAAGCACCAATGTTAAAAGAGATGTTTACTGATGGTCTGACTAGAAGAATCGACTCCAGATTTTTTTTCTATATCTAATAGTGTAACAATTATTTCTTATATAACCTGAACTCAGTGAGTCTGTTGAGGTGAGAAAAGTTACTTACATTGTGGCAGTGTTTGCAGGCTTGAGTCCTAAAATATATGAAACACTTTAACCATATTTTATCTGAAAAAGAAAAGAGGCTTGTTTGTGCTAATATTTTCTATAATTCTCCAAACCCAACAAAATCCAAGCAAAATTACACTGAGGATTGCACTACAGGAACAGCTGTGAAATAGTGGCATGACAACTTTCTGAAGGACACTGGATCCTGTGACAAGTTTCACAATATAGCACTTAACCATTGTGCTTGCATCCTTCTCCCTGTCCCTAGGGAATGCTTAAAGAGAGTTAATAAAAGAACTTGGCAGTGTGGGGGGGCATGGGGAGTGTTGGAAAGTTAGCACTTTTCCAGTATTTCTCATGCAGCAAATGGAATCCCTGGGAAACTGAGTGTCCAAGAAGAAGAGTTCTAATCAAAATACATTTTCATAACATCCTGTTTTAGCAATCAGCAGGAAACTCAGCAATCACACCTCCTAGGATACTGGTTTCTTTGAAGTGAGTATATTACAGAAGTCCATGGTGCTGCACTATCATTTCATAAAGTCCTGGTCAGACCATTTTTTGGTTTTGGTAGTGCTCTCTGAAGAAAGACAGTCAAGGAGGAGAGAGTATAAATTGGCCAAATAATGCGATAAATAGAATGCGGTGAGGTGAGACTGGGATCTTGTGGGATTGTAGGGTGTGGAGCTATGTAACTGAAAGGAGATCCTGGCACTTGGTTTTCTTTCAGTGTAGAAGACTCTCAGGTCCCATACCATTGCTGCATTTCTTGCATACCCAAAACTCCCTTTGGCTACAGTGGGTGCATGGAAATTCAGGCTCAGGTTGAAAGAAAGTTTCTGTAGTCAGTCATCAGATGTAGGAACATGTGCATGTCCTGAGCCATTCTCATGCAGAACTTGTCACTGATTGACTCATCAAGTTAGTAGATATCAATAGCATTTGTTGTGCTGCAGATAAGCCCTTTGTAACATGTAACTATAAATATTGGAGAGCAAACAGCAAGAGGAAATAGCAGGCGAAAAGGAAACAAGGAAGCATAAAAAATGATTTGCTTCAAAATGAGTCCCAGGATAAGCATCTCCTGCTTTGAAAATAAATTTCTCATCTTCAACTCAGCATTTATTTTCTTTAAATTGAAAAATGTCTTCTTGGCCTTTACTTGGCAGTTGGAACCCATTATCCTGTGAAAATCCCTTATTCCATTTGTGGCAACATCTAAACACCATACACCAACATTTTGCCCTTTGATAGCATCTTCTATCCAAGGATCTCAAGGCACCTTACCAACATTCATGAATGGAGCCTCACAACACCTCTATAAAGTAGGGAAATGTTTTTATTCCCATTTTCTGGATGGGAAAACTGAGGCACAGAGATTAAGTGACTTGCTCAAATCCACAGAGTGAGTCTGTCAATGAGTCAGGAATAAAACTCTGACCTCCTCACATCCAGCCTCATGGATTCTATTATGTCTGAGCTACAGTGAACTCTCATTTGGGGTAGATCTTGGATAATACCTGTACCCCTAAGGGTATGTCTACACTGCAGCTGGAAGTGTGTCTCATGTCTCCCGGCCCAGGGAGACAGACATGCACTAGCTCCATTCAAGCTAGTGCTCTAAAAATTGCAGTGTGGACATTGCAGCCGCCCCAGTACAAGCCTGCCTGGCTCCACGAGTCCATACGCAGGCAGCTAGCCTTTGTCACAACATCTACGCTACTACTTTTAGGGAACTAGCTTGAGCCGAGAGTGGAATCTGTCTCCTGGGCTGGAAAGCCCACCCCAGCCGCAGGGTAGACACGTTCTTCTAAAAGATCTGCTCTAGAAATTGTTTTGGGGGAAGTTCTCTGGCCTGTGTTACATAGAAGGTCAGACCAGATGATCACAATGGTCCCTTCTGGCCTTGCAATCTATGAAGACCTTTCCTATTTGTTGTATTGACTGGCTGATGTTAAAGAGCTGGTAATGCCTGATAGAGAAATTGGAAACAGCTTTTCTGGGAGCATTACTACTCACACCAGGAGACTTATATGAACAAGATTTTTGTTTCTTAGGATTTCAGTTCCTCCTCCAGGTTATTCCCCTCTGGATCCCATCATCCTGTGCAACATCACAGTCTTCTTCAGGAGCAAATTATGATGAATATTGCACTGTAGGTTACATAATGTAGTGTACAGTTTTGGCAGCACTGAGAACAGTGGCTGTCAGTCAGGACTCTTGGGTTCTGCTTCCAGCTCTGTCACTAACTTGCTGTGTGACCTCAGGCAAATCACTTCCTCTCCCTCCCCTGTGATTCATAAAAACATAAGAACATAAGAGCGACCAGACTGGGTCAGACCAAAGGTCCATCTAGCCAGAGCTGGTGCAACCCATTAGGTGACCGCCACTAGCATTTGGAAGGCGGCATTTCGGGTCCTTCGGCGGCGACCACGGTGGCCGGATCTTCGGCCTCCCTGGTCGTCATCAGTATTTAGGCAGAGGGAGCTGGGGCAAGGGGTGCGGGGAGGGCTGCCTGCAGCAAGTAAGGTGGGGTGCGGCACGCAGGGGGGGTGGGGAGCTGCCGTGGGGGAGTGCCTTAGGGCGGGGGGGCAGAGCGCTGCCACAGGGCTGGGGGGGCGCAAGGTGGAAGTTTCGCCTAGGGCGCAAAACATCCTTGCACCCACCCTGAATCTAGCCCAGTATCCTGTCTTCCGACAGTAGCCCAGGGGTAGGCAACCTATGGCACGCATGCCAAAGGCGGCACGTGAGCTGATTTTCAGTGGCACTCACACTGCCTGGGTCCTGGCCACCGGTCTGGGGGGCTCTGCATTTTAATTTAATTTTAAATTAAGCTTCTTAAACATTTTAAAAACCTTATTTACTTTACATACAACAATAGTTTAATTATATATTATAGACTTACAGAAAGAGACCTTCTAAAAACGTTAAAATGTATTACTGGCACGTGAAACCTTAAATTAGAGAGAATAAATGAAGACTCGGAACACCACTTCTGAAAGGTTGCTGACCCCTGCAGTAGCCAATGCCAGGTGCCCCAGAGGGAATGAACAGAAAAGGGAATCACCAAGTGATCCATCCCTTGTCGCCCCATTCCTAGCTTCTGGCAAACAGAGTCTAGGGACACCATCCCTGTCCATCTTGGCTAATACCCATTGATGGACCTATCCTCCATGAACTTATCTAGTTCTTTTCTGAACCCTGTTTATTCATCTGTGCAGTGGGGATAACAATATTTGCCCAGAGTTGTAAGAATTAATTCATGTTTGAAAAGGGCTATGGGATTCCCAGATGAAAGACAGGTTAGAAGGGAAGAATATTCTAGCAGTAAATGTTACATAAACCCAGAGCAGTGGTTCAGGGAGTTCCAATCACTTTCCTTTAGGCCTTGGTTGCCACATTCATATTCCCTCTCTGGGAAAAAGGAGGTTTTGTGGTCTGCTCCCTCCGAGCTGTGTTGGCGATTTTCCTTTACATGCCTGTCTCTTTTGAGGGTTTAATACCGGGCTCTTCGGACTTGCTGAAAGTATTGGTTAAACAGATGTCATTGATTATTAACCTTTTTTGTAATTAAAGGGCCATATTATGTGGTCCTGGCCAGCCCACAGGAAGCGTCCTGCAGGAGCGATAACACTTCCTATGTAGCATAAACAGAATTTCCCAACAGGCGTGAAGCGCCAGCCCAGCTGTGAGTGGAGGCAACGGCAGCATGAGGGAACTTTCATGCAATCAGAACAGAGTTAGACCTACATTTAAGCAAGCACACAGGGACAGTAAAGGCATGGATGGTGTATTGCTCCATTACCATTCATAACATACACTGCAGCTTTCTTTTGAGTCGTGTCTTTCATACAACCTGGGGAGAGAGAGAAGAGCGGGCTGCGGAGGTGGGCAGAGAAATGTTTCAGAGGAGCTTTGAAATGGGATGGATGGTCAGTGAGATATAGGGAGACTGTTCCACTGCAGAGAAGAAAGCTCTCTCACCAGCAAGATGGAGGTACTGAGTGAAGGGCGAGGCTAGATAAACCCTAGGGATGGGGAGGGAACAGGGTCCATGTGATAAAGTAGGATGGAAAAAAATCGTGGAAGATTTTAAATTCTAGAAGGACAGATCCAAACTGGGTTCTGAAATCAGTAGGGAATAATAATAACAAATAGTAAATATTATTATTGTTGTTAGATTTTTTGTGGAGAGGGCCATTGTGCTAGGTGCTGGGCAAATGCCTGCAAAGATATGGGATGAAATCCTGGTGTCTATAAAATCAATAAGAGTTTTGCCATTGACTACAGAGGAGCCAGGATTTCCCAGAGAGTCCCTGTCCCAGGGAGCTTACAATTACAGAGCAATGTTGGGTGAAGAGATGAGGCTGATGTGATGGAGCACATTGGTGCAGCTTGATATGTTTGAGAATGCAGAAGTAGCCCTCTGCCCATGCAGGAGTCTGGAAATCTGGGACTTAAGGGGACCAGAGGAGGGGGAATTGCACTAATTAAAGCGATGGGAGATATTATTTATCTTATCATATGGTCTCTGTCCTAAGGAGCTGACAGTCTAAGTATAAAACAAGAGACAACAGATGGATACAGACATACAAGGGAGCACAAGGAAACAATGAAATTGGGGGAAAACACTAGACGTGGTATGTCTTGATTTTTGTAAGGTTTTGACACAGTCCCACGTGACAGCCTCATAAGCAAACTAGGGAAATGTGGGCTAGATGAAATTACTGTCAAGTGGTTGTATAACTGATTGAAAGACTGTACTCAAAGAGTACAGTTATCAATGTTCGCTGTCAAACTGGGAATGCCTATCTGGTGGGGTCCTGCAGAGGCCAGTCCTGGGTCTGATACTATTAAATATTTTCATTCATGAGTTAGATATTGGAGTGAGAGTATGCTTATAACATTTACAAATGACACCAAGTGGGTTGGGGTTGCTAGCAGTTTGGAGGACAGGATTAGAACTGAGAATGAACTTGAAAATTAGAGAATTGGTCTGAAACCAACAAGATGAAATTAAATAAAGACAAATGCAAAGTAGGACACTTAGGAAGGAAAAAATCAAATGCACAACCCAGGTCGTACTGCTGAAAAAGATCTGGGTTATAGTGGATACATTGAATATGAGCAAACAATATGATGCAGTTATTAAAAAGTCTAATATCATTCTAGGGTTTATTCACAGGAGTGTTGTATGTAAGACCCGGAAGGTAATTGTTCTGCTCTCCTTGGCACTGGTGATACCTCATGTGCAGTACTGTGTCCTGCTCTGGGTGCCATACTTTGGGAAAGATGTGGATAAATTGGCCAGTCCAGCGGTGAGCCACCAAAACTGATAAAAAGGTCTAGAAAACCTGACTGATGAGGAAAGTTAAAAAAAATAGGTATGTTTAATCTCAAGAAAAGAAGACTGAGGGGATGTAACCTTTTGTAACCTTTATGTTGAAACGTTCCCAATTAATATTAAATTGTTAAGGAGAAGGGTGCAGTAAAACCAACTTAGTTTTCGGGTTTGAGCCTTTAGGTTGGTTACAAAAAATGTATTTAGTAGAGGATCACTAGGTGAACTTGGACTGATACAACCAAACTTTACTTAAAAGGAAAATAATTAGTTTAGCAAACAGGCCTGCAATTACCACTTACACAGTAGTACAGTTATACTTACACTCCAAGATGAAATAGTGTATCAATGGATGATCCTTCTGCTGACAACAGAGTGTAATCCTGGAACCTACCAGTACCCTCTGGATATTAATTGGAACACACTTGCAATTTGGCAAAACTACTCCTTTTATACTCCTTTATAAAACGAATTAACATTAAACTGTTCTTTACCATCATTATATTTCAACCACCTTCTTATTGGCTCTTTATTTATTTATTTAAATTAACATCTGCACCAATGTCCTTCCCATACTATCAATATAGATAGCATTTGAATAGAACATTCACAGTTCTCAAAAACACTAAAAACCTTGCTTAAATCAGTTATAACCAAGAGATAACAGTAACATAACCCTGGCTCATGGCCTTGCTAACGCTTACTTTCCCGTAACACTCTGTTTTCAACTTGTTTCTAACTTTTTCACACTAGCAATTTCCATTTCCCACACAACTTAGGTGCAAAACCTAACTTCTACTTACATTTTTAACCCAAACTATACCCTTGGTTACAAGGGGACCTGATAGTTTTCCAATATGTTAAGGGCTCTTATAAAGAAGCTGGGAATGGGCGACAGGGGATGGATCACTTGATGATTCCCTGTTCTGTTAATTCCCTCTGGGGCACCTGGCATTAACCACTGTTGGAAGATAGGAAACTGGACTAGATGGACCTTTGGTTTGACCCCGTATGGCCGTTCTTACGTTCTTATGTAAAGAGGATGGCAATCAGTTGTTCTCCATGTCCACTGAAGGTAGGGTAAGAAGTAATGGATGTACAGTACCTTCCCTCTTAATTTGTGTATATTTAATTTTAAAGATCCGGCAGGTAGTATAGACATACCCTGAATGAATGTTACCATTTCAGTATAATTTTGTTATGATGGTCGTGACAGATAGTGCTTCTTTCAGCTGGGTGGTTAATGGGCTCCACATATGTAAAGTGAGGGCTGAGGAAGACCAGCAGAGTGACAAAACACTTCTCCTTACTGGAGGGATACTGTCTGTACAGATGTAATTCCACTTTCCACTTTCCAGACTTCTCTGAATCACCCTGATACGGATGTGCAGGGAAACTCAGCTCCAAGGCCCCCACCCTGCAACTCCTTCCAGGCAGATGGACCCAGGGCTCTGTGTGGAACAATGCTGGAGAGCACATGGCTTTGGGGGTCCATCTGCCTGGAACAAATTGCAGGATTGGGGCCTTATTTGGCAGGAGTGGCTGAATTAACAAACCAAGCATATTGGAAGGATCTATAAAGGGTTCATTTAAGTACCAAATCCTCTCAAAAGGCATGTCCTTCCTCCTCCTGATCCACAGACAAACTCCCTTTACTGTTGAGACATTGGTTCAAAGCATCATTGCATTTTACCCAGTAGTGTTGCTATGGCTGGGGGGTGGGGAAGGGGGTGAGTGTTTACATTATAATCCAGTACAATGCAGCTTTGTTTTGTACTGTGCCTTTCATACAAATAATATCCTCCCAAATACTTTCCGTGAATGAAATAATAACAGAAGGGGAGAGGACATGAAAAGGGGCATTTCCCAATGAGATTTGAGCGAGATGGAGAGTCGATGGGGAGAAAGAAACAGACAGGATTTTAGCAGAGGAGCAGAATTTATGGCTCCATAAGGCAGAGGAATGTGGCTTGGCGATAATCACAAATTCTGCTCTGAACCATGGCCTAGAATATCTCAAGAGTTTGACTCATGAAAACATTTTATTTTACAAATTTGGAAAAACAAACAAACAAAACCTATTTGCCCGGTTTTAATTTTCCCAGCAGAGAGCAAATTAGCTATAGGTTTAGGTGGCTTTTTGTTTATTGAAACTGCAATCTCGAGTGTTTCAGAAGGCTTATCCAGGAGTAGGTTTTTGGACTTTTCCTTTTATTCACTTGCACATTTTGCGTGTGCAGCTCCATTTTTCATCTCTGTCTTTTGCATTAAGTGGAAGAAAGGTCTTGGAGCTAGAGTCCCAGTTCTACCACACATTTCTGTATTACCTTGGCTAAACCACTTCGCCTCTGTGAAATAGGGATAATAATATATCCAGAACCGGCTGGTAAAAGCCATCCCGCCGTCCCTGGGGAAGATCACCATCGACTACGCCATCCCCAGAACCGACAGCCGACTGCGACCTGGCATCGTCGTGACCGACGCAGAAAAGAGGAAGGTCCTCATGGTAGACGTCATGGTGCCATTTGAAAACAGGTCACCAGCCTTCCACGAGGCCCAAGCACGGAAGGCGTTGAAGTACACCCTGCTGGCCGACACCCTGAGAACCCAGGGCTATGAGGTCCAGATACACGCCCTGATCGTGGGACTCTTGGGCGCATGGGACTCCCACAACGAGCCAGTACTGAGAGCGTGTGCATTTGGTTGACACTACGCCTGGCTCATGAGACAGCTCATGGTGTCTGACACCGTCAGGTGGTCCACAGACATCTACACGGAACACATCATGGGACACCGCCAGTACCAGGTCGAGTAACCGAGACCGCTGACCAGGGAAATAATCCACTTCCTTCCCTGATGAACCGAGGGACGCACCACACCCGTGTACTTATTCACTACACCAATACTGACTTGGACTCTTCATATATTCCAGGGGTGGCGTACCTGAGCCCACTTATCCACTGATGCTTTAAAAACTCCCACACCCCAATCTAGGTCTATGCCGGTTATGTGATATGTATGTACCTCGTGAACCTTGTAACCAATACTTGCAATCCGCCATAACCCAAGCCTGACCCCAGATGTACAGTACCTTCCCTCTTAACTTGTGAAAATTTGATTTTAAACATTAACTTTAATAAAAAATGTATTCCTGTCTCTTACAGGTCTATAGCTGGTGAATCAGGAACAGAAAATAATGGCAATTAGACATGGGGCATTAAACCCCAAATGACCTCTGATGCCCTGTCCTGGGCAGAAACTGGGCACATGGTATCTCTCTCTCACACAGACTTCAAAACTTCTGTCCCTTTTTTAAACATTGGTAACCCCATCTTAGCTTGTCATGAGGATTTTGAATTTGTTGTGAGGCTTCGTTCATGTTCAAAAACTGCTTTGAAATCCTCACATGCTGTAGATATGCAGAGTGCTGTTGGCGAAGTGACTCTCTATCCTGTGTAGGCTGGTTGACCTGAAGGTTGTGGGGTTTACCAGATCCTTTGGTTCCAGCTGGCCACAGTGGGATGACTGGCTCTTTATTTTGATTGCAGTGTGTTTTTGTTGTTGTTATTTAACATTTAGAACACAAGAACGGCCATACTGCGTCAGGCCCAATGGTCCATCTAGCCTAGTATGGTGTCTTCCAACAGTGGCCAATGCCAGGTGCTTCAGAGGGAATGAACAGAACAGGGAATCATCAAGTGATCCATCCTCTGCTGTCCAGTCCCAGCTTCTGGCAGTCAGAGGCTTAGGGACAGCCAGAGAATGGGGTTGCATCCCTGACCATCTTCACTAATAGCCGCTGATGGACCTATCCTCCATTAATGTATCTAATTCTTTTCTGAACCCAGTTATACTTTTGACCTTCACAACATTGCCTGGCAATGAGTTCCACAGGTTGACCATACATCGTGTGCTGTGTGAAGTAGTACTTCCTTTTGTTTAAGCCTGCTGCCTATAGATTTCATTGGGTGACCCCTGTTTTTTGTTATGTGAAGGGTAAATAACACGTCCATATTCACTTTTTCCACCCCGTTCATGGTTTTATAGACCCCCTATCGTATCCCCCCTCAGTCATCTCTTTTCCAAGCTGAACAGTCCCCGTCTTTTAAAATCTTGCCTCAGATGGAAGCTGTTCCATACCCCTAATAATTTTCATTGGCCTTCTCTGTACCTTTTCTAATTCTAATATATCTTTTTTGAGATGGGGTGACCAGAACTGCACAGTGTATTCCAAGTGTGGGCCTACCATGGATTTATACAGTGGCATTATGATTTAGTTTATTTGATTATTTATTAAGCTCCTTCAGTGTCCCCAGGGCTATGGAGAACTGGGGGCAGGGAAACGGGGACATGCTCCTTGTTTCAAAGAGCTTAGGGTCTAAACTGCAGAGCCAGACAGGCCACAAAGGAGAGCAGAGAAGGGGCACTGTGCACTGTGAATGGGGTTTCTCCCCTAGAGAGAGGGCAGCACATTTCATGTATTGTCAGGTTCATTGTCCAGCTCCGGGCGCCAACTGCAGCCTAGGGGGACTAGTCACTAGTAATGAACAGGGCAGGAGCAGCCCCGCGTTAAAAGCCGGGTCTGGGGGCTGCCCGGGGGAGGCCGGTTGCTGGGTTAACCGGCCCAGGGTACAGTCTGTGACCTGGAGAGATTCCCGCTGTTTCTGCCTCGGGCTGGCCCGGGCGCCTGGGGACCTGGGGGCGGGAGGAGGAAGTCGGCCCCCGCCTGGGGGGATGTGCAGATCGCGGCTGCCCGGCCCCCTGCCCCAGGAGTGGAGCAGCAGCAGGAGGGGCTGCCCGGCGCGGGGAGGGCTAAAGCGCCAAGTAAATGTAGCTTTGAGGTTGCCAGTTTCAGATTCGAGACCCGGGAAAAGTCACGCCTGGCTCCCAGCGCCCGCCGCGGGCTGCAGAGCGGCTCCGCCGGGCCGGCCCGCGAGGCTCCGTGCGCCCGCCGGGACCGGGGGGGCGGAAAGGTGAGTCGGGGCAGCAGCCCCCCAGCGGCGCCGGGGGAGGGGGGCCGAGCCGGGGGAGGAGCCGGCCGGGCTGCGGCAACAATCGCTGCAACTTTGTATCCAGGAGCGAAACTTTCTGCATCCATGTGAGTGAGCGGCGGGGAAGCCGTGCTCGGGGTAGAGCCCGGCACGGGGCAGGGAGCCTGGCTGGGGAGCCGGGCTGGGAAGGGGGCAGAGGTTGGCAGGGACGGCTAGGGGAGAAGGAGACCGGGCTGGGGTAGAACCGGGCTGGGAAGGGGGCACAGCCGGGCACGGGACCGCTGGGGGGTCGAGCCGGGCTGGGGGTAGCACCGGGCGGGGAAGGGGGCAGGCAGAGCCGGGCACGGGACCGCTGGGGTAGAGCCGGGCTGGGGGTAGAACCGGGCTGGGGAGGGGGGGCGGGCAGAGCCGGGCACGGGACCGCTGGGGGGTAGAGCCGGGCTGGGGGTAGAACAGGGCTGGGAAGGGGGGGGGGGCGAGCACAGCCGGGCACGGGACCGCTGGGGGGTAGAGCCGGGCTGGGGGTGGCAGAGAAGGAAGGAGCCGAGCTGGACACAGGACCGCTGGGGGCAGACTCGAGATCGGACTCAGGATCCAGCCGCCGCTGGTTCAACATCTGCAGCAAAGACGCTGGCCGCCCCCGCCGGGCGCCGGGCGGGCTTTGTCTGGGGTCGGGCCGGGTGGGTCTGGGGAGGGGAGGGTGTTTCGGGGACAGCGCTGGGCGGCGGCGTGAGGCTGTTTTGATTTGGGGCTGGTGCCTGTTCTTTGGGGTCATGTGGCTGATCTCATTAGGGGCTTGTCGCTGGTACTGGGAGATGGGTTGGGGTTGATGGATGATTGGAGATCGGGGCTGGTAGTTGGGGGTGGGGAGGTGTTGCTGTTGGGATCCTTGCAAAGGGAACAGCGATGGAGTCTCAGCAGAGGATTTATTTATGTTCGCTAATAATAATCCTGGTGGATGCTCCATCACTGACCATTTTAAAATCAAGATCTAAAAGCTCTGCTGTGGGAATGATTTTGGGGAAGTTCCTGGCCTGTGTTATTATGCAGGTCAGACTTACTGGGCGATCACAATGGTCCCTTCTGGCCTTGGAATCGATGAATAAGAATGTAACTGCTCCAAAAAGAGCTTCAACTGGTGCATGAGTAACATGTCAAAGAGGGACACACATGCCTTGGGGGATTACCGTGAGAATTTTCATACATCCGCAGCTGTGGGTTTATAAAGCCCATGAGCACACAGTAGGTACATTTAATCATTATTTAGGTCACTGGTTAGAGTTGGGAACCGTCCCTCTCCCATACATTAGTACTGTTTGTTTCAGCCAGGCTTCTAGTTGGGATTTTCCCTCATGTTCTGGGTGGGGAATTGGCAGAGGGATGGGGATTAGCTGGAACACAATGACACAATGAATTTGGCTCAGGGAGATTAAATGATTTGCCTAAGGAAACCCGGTGAATCAGTGGCACAGACCAAGAAAACCCAGTGTGCTGCTCTAACCTGTAGGCAACATTATATGAAGTGTTTCCTGAATTTAGGCATAAAGGGCCATATTTTTAAAGGAATCTCAGTTTGGCTTCCTTTTCAGATTGTTGCATATGCATATGATTATGTGTGCAGAATGGTGTGCCACAAATGTAGAGTGTTGGGGTTCTTTTAGCTGTAGGCTTTAGGAATGGGTCAGACAGCTTGACTGCCTTTCAGTGTATTTATTGTCCTGTCTTGGAAGTTCATACTTATTTCTGGGAAGAGTTTTTGCACGGAGATGAAGGATGGTCCTGGGGGTGCAGCAATAGGAGCTCTGTGTTCAAGTCTCTGCCCTAGATTTCCTGCCTCCAATAGCTGGAGTGTGCAGTGTGGGTGGTGTAGGGCTGCCTATGATGGCACAATGCAGTGCCCATGGCAGGGCAATTCTCTGGCTGCTTGTGGGCTGGTTCTGGTTCGGGGGAGGGGAGACAGAAAGCCACCTTGGGTGAATCACTTAATCTCTCTGGGCCTCAGTTTCCTAGCTGTAAAATGGGGATAGCAATCCTTCCTTTGTCATGTCTGTGTAGATTGTAGCCTCTGTAGGGCAGGGAAATGTCTCCACGAGTGTGTACAGCACCCTGCACAATAGGGCCCTGATCTCAATTTGGACCTCAGGTGCTGCTGTAATACACATGCATAAATAATGACAACTGCAATGGTTCCCCACTGGGACCTGAGTTATGACATTTGCATGCTCAAGTACCTTTGGATACATTCCTAGTTTTTTGACAGGTTGTCTGGAAATACCATTCTTTTTTAAAGCAGATCTCGGCTGGTTACTAGGGCATCAGGTTACCCCTGGCCTGGGGAAGGAAGGGGAGAGGGAATTCCTCAGTGTTGAGACATTGCACTGCAGGTTCCAGACACAGAGCCTTTAGGTAGTGACACAGTTAAAGAAACTGCAGTTTATTCTGCCTCATCCTCCCAAAGGCCAATGAGAAGAAACTCCTTTGGTGTTGGGTGGTGTCTGAAGCAAATAAATTCTGAAGCAGCTCTGGAGCTTGTACCAGTCCCAGGTGGATGGGAAAGGCAGCTGGATGGATACCCATGGGGAAGAGCTGAAAGTTAGGATCTCTGTGGTTGGTAAATGTGTATTAGAGAAAATGATCCATGGAAACACGGACAGTAGGAGACAGGAAAGAAGCGAAGGTTCCCCTGGGCCCAGCTGTAGGGGATGCACTTACTTTCTTCTCTGCAGGTACACCCTGTCACTCCATTTCTTCCTAAAGGACTGGCTTGTTTATTGCTGTGGTTATTGTTCTAGCATTGAAGTCTGAACGGAGTGGGGGACAGGCGTGGAAGGGAAGGATGGAAAGAGTGAGTCTTTGTTGCTTTATTTCTCTTTGTGCTGTTGCTTGTGTGTGTTTAGGCTGGTGAAAGGTGCCCAGCTGACAGCTGTGGAAACTGACAAACTTTTTCTACATAGCCGGTGCAACTCCCTGCCACTTTGTGCTTCAGCCAGACCTGGGAGTAATTAATCTCTTCTCTGCATTGGGGATTTTCCCTGGTTAGAGAAGTCAGAGAGAACAAATAACGTGATAGATTTAGTCAGTTGCTTAATGCATTACTGGAAGATGCTCAGATACTGGGGTGCTGAGCATGGGCTAAGAACCTATATAGAATAGAATAAAATAAAGTAGAATAGTGACCAGCCATGTGTGTAGCTGCTTCAGAGCAAACGCCTACGCCTTGTTTTCCCTAGGCAACGAGGTATTTTTTCACCACTTTTTAGCTAACACATGGTTACTAACGCGTTAGTGAAACCCTAGTGTGGACAAGGCAGCTATAGTTTTAAAATGTGATAGCAGGTTGAGGTGAACACTGTGGTGGGGGTAGGAGTAGGGGTGGGAGAGGATGAAATAACAAAAAAAAATGGTAAAATTGGGGAAGTCTCCAAGCCTGTGTCTGCGGGGAGGGAAGGGGGAAACTGGCAGCAAGGGCAGGGTATAGAAACAGGAGGTGGGTGGGGCAGGGAAGGGACTGGCCTTTTTAACGAGCACATCTGCAAGTCAAGAAGTTCCTTTTCTTATTAAACTGCACATCCCAAGTACCTCTTTACTTTTCAGGATTAGAGGGAAATGCTCTATTTTAGGGAGAATGAAAGGCCATTTGGGAGGTGATGGCCCAGAGTGGTGGATCAACCATTGGTTTCAGCTATTCCTTTTTTTGTCATTCAAATGGATTTTGGGTCATGGCTGACATCCCAGCCATCATGTAAAACTTCCCTGTGGGCCTTTTGACATGCACACAGAGGTATCTACGGGCAAAGCCAGACTGTTTCCACTGCAATCTCTGGACCTACAGAGGAAACGTACCCTATGAGGGTAACGCTGTTTCCTCTGGAATTAAAACTGAAACTAGCCCCACTGCATTTTCAGTGAGGACTGGGAGGGTGTGAGCCAGGTCATTGAAACTGCAGTAGTCAGCAGTGACTGACGGGGCCTAGAGGGACAAGCCAGTTCCAAAGGGTAGAAAGGTCTGGAAATAGGGTTTCCGGGGGAAGCTCGTCAGGGTTTAGAAGGCAAGGCTGGTTCTGCTTTCCTTGTCCTGAATGTAGGTGGGAAGCTCTTCAGGGCAGGGTGTATCTGCGTTGCTCGAGAGCAATGGATAGTACAGTGTGATCTTTACCCAGCATGGCAAACCTGAAATGGCCTGGGCTGCAAAGCTGGGATCTGGATCTGATCTCAACAGTTTCATTGTCTCAGTGGGATGTAACTTTTGAGGGAGAGGTCGTGGTTCCAGATGCAGAAGCATCCCAGGAGTAGCTGGGCCCAGTCTCATGGAGGGTTTGAATATCGGGACCAAGACCTGGAACCATTCTATTCTGCTCTATATGGGTTCTTACATTGTGCTCATCACCATAGTACATGAGTGTCTTCCCGGTCATGCATTAAGCAACGGTGACTAACTATCACATGTTTGTCCTTTCCTCCTCTCCCCAGGGGAAGAAGTGTGTGCAGTGGGGTGTTTAGTTTTGGATGTTTTAATTTTTTATTTTAATATATAATCTGTATATACACACATTGCTGTCTATGTACACTAGAGAAGGCAGGTTGAAGAAATGTGCCTTGCATTTGGAGCAGAAGGTAGGGAGGTTCGGGTTGGTTCTTCACTCCTGAGGGAGTTTGCTTGCAGTCTGGGGCTGGCCCCTGAAAAAAGCTGTCTCCTGGAGCTTTGTGTTCAGTGGGAGCTAAGTGCAGGAAGCAGGGCACTGGGGTGGTGTGTTAATGGACAACGCCTGTGATGATAAGGAGATGAGCTGTTGCAGATCCATGCAAATAGCCATCTGGTCCATACCTGTATATATTTTGCAGGCCCAGCATACAGGCTGTTTTTTTGAAAATTCAGCTCTGAAGCCCATGTGGTACGTTCTGGCCTGTTTCACTTTCTGGTGCAGTTGTGGTGTATGGGATACCAGCTCTGTAGGAGAATGTTCACTTTCAAACAACACACAATTCTTTTCAATGCAATTTTAAAAGACCCCCCAGTGAAACATCAGAACTCCTTAGCTCTGGGGTTCAACGCGAAGGAGAGGCCTTTCCAAAAGTCACGTGGGCCAAAGTAGCCTTGGTGTATTAGCCCCCTGTAGAGAGCTGTGTTGCTGGTGGAGCCTGGCTGAGATGCTCACAAGAATCCGCAGCCCTCTTAAAAATAGTAAAGCATTGTACAGCCTCAGCCCAGAACATACCCGTGTCTGACTAAGGATTACAGGATTCAGCTCTTCAGTTGGGCTGTTGCTGTAGATTGCTGCATTGTAATGCTCAGGGCCTGCCTTCATGGCTGAAAAAGCTTGTCTGTGTTTTTTACCTTGGGGTGGCTATCACACATGAGCCAGCCGGAGGTGAAAACACAGTGGAGACAAGGCGCTTTATTTCGTTTTACCGCGGCCCCGCGGCCAGCCTGGGTTGAGCTCCAGTGTTGTGGTTAAACTCAAGTAAGTGCCTGCTCTTCACTGTGTTCTCCCTCGGGATAGCTCGTGCATGCTAGGAAGGTAAAAAGGCAGCTTTGTTAGAGAAGCCCAGTGAGGGCTGGAGTGGAAGCAGGAGTAAGCCTTTATTGCCCACTACAGACTTCGAATGTTTGTGTACTAACCAGCCGTGATCAGGCAGCAGAACCCAGAGGCAGATTTGGACATCCCTGAGTTCAGGGCTGTTCAAAGCCAGGATTGTGGTGCAGCCCTATTATAAAGATAGAGGTAATTTGCAAAATTTGGATGTGGACGTAGGGGTGGGTTTCAAGATGTTTGGATCCAGGGTTCAGGGTCTGTCCTGTCTCTGGTAATAAACTCCTAATATTCAGTAGTAACTTAAAATCTGTTGAGGGACAGTGGAGTCCCTAGAGAGAGAAACTGTGACCTTTGCTGCCTTTGTCTGTGAGGTGTGTGCGTCTGTTACTCCCAGCTTCCGTGTGAGGCATCTCTGGGGAGGAAATGCTGCTCCCCCTGAGCTGCTAGCTGCAGTAGTCAGCAGGCCTTTCAGGTCTCTGAGTAGCTGAGGGGAGTCCAGCGAGTCTGGGCAGCTCCCAGTAATTATTCATTTGGTCTGAGAGCAGATGTGCTGGATCAGTGGGATTTCTACAAACAGCTGTAGGGGTTTACTTAGCTTGAGACTCTCTCTTTCTTCTGTCCCTGTGCCTAGAGACTGTTGTTGTGCTCTGGGGAAAGGATCTGAATGTGTACTTTGTGGGGACTTTGCTTTCGGAAGGTGTGGGATGGACACCTGACTAGCGATCTGTGTCCAGAGCGTAACAGACTTAAGGCCAAAATGTCTTCTCTAAAAGTTCAGTCCAGACGGCTCCTTTTTCTTGTCAGATGAGGTGAAAGAAGAGCTGAAAACAGAAACCTCAATTGTTTCTGTACTGCCTATAACACACAGATCACAGAGGCATCCGTGTCCAAATTGAGAGAGAGAGAGAGAGAGAGAGAGAGAGAGAGAGAGAGAAAAGATAGAATTCTTCCACCCAGGCTCTGATCCTGGATGCTGAACTACCTGGAGAGGACATCAGTGACCTGGTCCCTGGGTACCAGCCCCTCTCTGCTCCTAGGGAAGGTTTCACTAGGTCCTGAGTCAGGTAAGATACTAGTGACGTCAATGGGAGTTTGGGTGAATGTGGGCCTCAGGTTCTGAGCTAGTGGGAACAGCAGCTACTTCGTGCTGAGTTATAAACGTCCCAGGAAAAACATGGGTTTACACTTGGAAAAGTTGTGGACAACATTCATGCCGTGTCGTGACTCCTGCTACACATCAGCGAGACGGCTTCCTTCCTTGGTCCAGGGGAAGCTGCTGGACTGCAGCCCTATGGTCCAGAGTGCTTCTGACATCGTCTGGGAGCTTCCGTTTCCTAAAACGGGACCAAGGAAGGACACATCTGGGAGGGCAAGAGACACGGGCTCAGGTGAGGTGCCCCTCGTTGCATGAGAGCTGCTGGACAGGTTTAGGAGAGAGGGGACAGGGGAGAGGGGGAAAAAAACCCTTGTCGGAATAAGAGAGAGAGAGGAGGAAAAAACCGAGCCCGCCCTGTCTTTGTTCTTTGGCTCAAGGATGTGCGTCCCAGCTGGCAACCCACAGCTAAGGAGGCCCCAGGGTGACATTAAGGATGTATGTTTGCGACAGTGATGAAATTCAGGCTGACACAAGGCGTGAGATGCTGAGGATTAAGCAGAGCAGACCCCATTTTGTGCACTGGTGTGTTGCTGTGACCCTGGCTGTGCTGGCAGGAGAATGCTCTAAGCAGCCGTTCTCCCGCTTCTGCATCAGTGGAATGGGATCAGGCCCCAAGCAGAGATTGGGGCCCTCCGCAGAACTCGTTGTTGGCCCCTCTTTGTTCCCCGACATGTGTGTGCCCCAGAGAAAGAGCATGACCCCTAGTGGGGAGCTGTAGGGAAATGGAGGGTTCTGTTTTTAGGCAAAATGAAGACTTTTAGAACCAGTTGCAATTTGAAAAATCACTTTAGTGATAACACTGTTGCCTGCACCCTGTACAGGGCTTTGAGACCCTGTTCATCGTGACATTGCTGGTGGGGTGTGGAGAATTTAATTTTGTGGGTGACAGACTCTCCCGTACTTAAACCACCAACTTATCTAAAGTTATAAATGTTTGATGATCTCTAAATGGGTGACAGGTCCAATTGGGCCGTCAGTGATGCTGCTGCAATCGCAGCGAATTCACTGGCTTTGTCTGTAATGAAGATGTTTTCAGTCCTTTTCTATGTTATCCATTTGTTGTTGTTGTTAGTTACTGAAATCTGCAAAACACTTTGGAAGGGCCCTGCTCGGATTGGATTCAATGGGAGGAGGGCTGGGGGCTCTTGATAATTATGAATATTGTAAAGCTGGGCCCAATAACCTAATAGTTATTTCATGTATGGGAGCAGGATCAGGCCCAAAGCTGCAGCCTTGTGTCCTTTAGATCCACAGTAGCTGTGTCGTTCTCAGTGAATCTTTGCTGATTAGGAAAAGGGGAAGCTGGTGCTGAATCTAGCTGGATGAGGGGAAGTTAGACCAAGGAGGAGGAAATTCTAATTCGACACATTTCTCACCCCTAGAGCTGATGTGCTGTGTTCATCCAGAATGGGTCAGATCCTACTTCCGCTGCAGTGAATGGCAGTTACCATTGACTTCAATTGGAGCAGGATTGGGCCTTCCCTCGGCCAGTCCTCACAACTGAGCAGTACCATTGCAGAGGTGAATCCATCTTACTGCCAGTTCTGAAATGGTTTTATCCCCCTATAAACAATTCATTAGGTGGGCCAATGGCTCTGGACTTGGTTAAATGGTTTATATGGTTTGGCTGAAGAAAAAAACATTTTTAATTAATAATTTCTCTGATTCTACCAAGATTATGCGTCTACTTCACTTGAAGCCATTCTGCATAATTAAACAAGCATGGCTGCTGAGTCCCTACTCCCAATTAGCTTGCGACCCTTTGCCCGCCAGGTTCCTGGGAGGGACGCATGCTCTCAGTTCCTCCCCCTTTGTGCTCTCTGCAACTTCAGTGTGCTAGCACCAGTGTCACAAGGAGCAGACTTTGTCCCTGGCTCCTGAATCTCCCCTGCAAAGTGGAGCTCACAAGCCAGTGTGCTAAGGGAGTGTAAGGGGGTCCTTGAATGTCAGCACTGGGAGAGACAACACTTCCACTGCCTCCCTGCCTAGCTTCTCTGGTCACGTCTTTCTCTGGCCCATGTGGACAACTGTAAAAACAATGCAGGAGAATGGCACTAGCCTCGGTGAGGCCAAACAGTAGGGGATAGAGTTGGAAGATGGTGTGACTGGATTGGAAGAGGCAGAGGCCTGAGGCAATGTCAGGGTAGGGCTGGAAGTGTATTTTGTGGACTACATCGGCATTAATCCAGCTCCGCACCGATGTGACTGAGAGCAGAATTTGGCCCCGTTTTTCAGCACACATATTGTGTGGGGTGGCAGTGGCTGCCCCCTAGTCAGTTTGAAGCAGCCCATAATAAGCTGGATTTTTAACCACCTGCAGAAAAAGACCCTTCTTTTTCTGCCATGTTGGCTGCTGCATCTCACCTCAGGGAGCGGAGGCGCATGGGTGGTTTGATGAGAATCAGAAACATTATAAACATGGGAGGGTTGAAAATGCCCCTGCCCTGTGAGGTTCTGTATTTCTGACTTTGTGGTTCATTCTGTCTCCACAGGAGCTTGGATAAGAATCTCACAATGGCTTTGGTTTGGTTGGCCCAGCTGAGCAGGGCCAGGCAGCATTTTAGGGGGAGATTTATATCTGTTTAACCAGACACTACAACTGCTTGCCAGTGCATAAAGAGAGTTGTTTAAGCTACTGATATTAGCATAAATGCCAGTAAATATGAATGTTTGTAACTGACCTTGTGTTGGTGTCAGGTTCTGCAGTTGCAGCAGCTGCTGTCCCAAAGTAGCTAGAGCCAGGCCCCTCTTGTGGGGACCTGAGCTGCCAGCCTGGTGTATTTATTTATTTTCTAAAGTGTGTGTGTGTTGGGGATTTTTGTGCAGAAAGTGTCCTAGTGTGTACATGTGTCTGGATTCCCCTGACAAACTCCTTGCATTGGAAATCAAAGTTGTTGAATTTTTTGGTTTTTTTAGAACTAGAATAAACCACATCTCCTGGGCCAGATTCTGCAGCTCTCGCTCGGTCTCTGTTGCAGCCAAGCCCCCTTGGGATTCAGTGGGAGTTGCAGCTGAGTGTGGACTGCAGGACTTTGCTCCTACTGGCTGTTTGGTTGGTGTATTTTAATATTGCTTCCCCAGCTCATCCTATTGCCCTGGGCTACAGGAAAAATCCCCTCTGTGCATTTTTTCAAAGGAAAATAACCAGTCTAGTGGCAATATGGGGACTTGGTTTTCCCTGGTAGTTTCGGCTTTTTGGAAACATCTCATTCCTCCAGTGTGATTGGAGACAGCAGCTTGAAATTCAGAACAAGAAACTCAGCTCTAGATTAAGGATGTCCAGTCTGTTAGATTGGTAATTCTCCTTTCACGTACACCAGTATAAATTGGGAGCAGCTCCACTGAAGTCACTGGCGTTGCACCTGCGTGAAACTGGCCTGACTAATGCCGCAAAGTGCTGATCAGATCATGACCAGGCCCCGTCCTGAATGGTGTAAAGAGCAACAACGCTGAGGAGAATCAGAGCCGTGTGTGAATCTCAGCAGGACGGGCTACAGAAAGGGACTGATGCTGCATTCATTCCAGTCGGTGGAATCTTTCCATTAATGTCCATGGGCATTGGACCAGGCCTTAGAAAGCCGCTAAGCGGATGTTCAGTTGTGGTTGCATTTAGTAGGTTACGCAGCCCAGTTTGTCTTTCTCAGACTTTACTTGGCTGTATGTAGTGGGTGGCTAAATTTCTCTCCTGTTGTACCTCAAGTCATTTCCGCAGGCCAGCATGAAAAGAGACAAGTGCCATGGCGATGGGGAGACAGACTGCAGGGCAGAGCTGGTCTTTGTCAACGGAGGCTGCAGTGACCCTGCTGAAGATGAAGCTTCTCCCCCAGCTCTGGAAGCAAATGGGACGCCTGATACACAAGGTCAGTCTCCTCTTACTGCTCTCGCAGCATGGGCTGGGCTCTGGATTTCCACAGCTGACTTCCTGGGGGTGGTGCGGGGTGCAGGGAAGATCGCTGCATTGGGTGCTTGTATAGATTGGGCTTCTCTAATGTGGCTCTCGTTTATAAAAAGAACAGGAGTTCTTGTGGCTCCTTAAAGACTAACAAATTAATTTGAGCATAAGCTTTCGTGGGCTAGAACCCACTTCATTGGCTGCATGCAGTGGAAAATACAGTAGGAAGATATATACACACAGAGAACTTGAAACAATGGGTGTTACCATACACTGGGGGCCGGCAACCTACAGCACGCGTGCCAAAGGTGGCACGCGAGCTGATTTTTGATGGCCTGTGGTGGCAGGCTGAACGGCTCAGCCCACTGCTGCTCTGGAGTTTCGGCCGCCTGCTCCTGCCAGCCGAGGTCCCACCGCTGGTCCCACTCAGCGCCCGCTGCCGGCCTGGCCGAAATCCCAGAGCGGGGGCGGGCTGAGCCGTTCAGTCCACCACTGCGGGCATTCAAAAATCAGCTTGCGTGCCACCTTTGGGCTCTGCTCCTGGCCTTGGATCAGTGCTCTGCAGACTCCCCGCTGTGGCACGCTGTCCCCAGCCTGGGACAGTGAGGGTTGCACACGAGGCAAGAGGGGGTGCAGCTCAGCACCCCCATCTTAAAATTGCTTATCTCAGACCACGCTACGTTTGACCTTGTGCCTGCCTTCTATCACCATTTTTTTTCCCCACTGAGAGTTGAAGGGAACAAAAATGGCAGCTCCTAAGAAAGCGAAGCTAGATGTCCGGTCATTTCAGCCTGCTTGGACAGACGCATTTGGATTTATTGAAAAGAAAAATGTTTGTCGCACATCAAGCGTTCGACATTTTGAAACGAAGCACGAGAAAACCTTTCTTGATGAAACAGACAAGACTGAATTGATCAAAAAGGCAGTAGCAGCCTATGAGAAGCAAAGCAGTGTTTTTAAAAGCTTAAGTGTAAGTAAAAATCAAGCTACAGAAGGAAGTTACAAGATTGCACAGTGCATTGCAAAAAGCGGAAAGCCGGTTACAGATGGGGAATATATAAAAGAAGTTTGTCTCAGCAGTTTGGAGATTTTGTTCAATGATTTGTCAAATAAAGATACAATGTTTATTTTTCCTCCTACTCTTCCTCACACCTTTTGTCAACTGCTGGAAATGGGCTATTCTGATTACCACTACAAACCGTGGTTTTTTTCCCTCTCCTGCCGGTAATGTATACACACACACACACACACACATTTTTATATATATATAATCTTATTATTTATATATTATATATATATATAATCTTCCTACTGTATTTTCCACTGCATGCATCCGATGAAGTGGGCTGTAGCCCACGAAAGCTTATGCCCAAATACATTTGTTAGTCTCTAAGGTGCCACGAGTACTCCTGTTCTTTTTGCAGAGACAGACTAACACGGCTGCGACTCTGAAAGTTCTCCTCTATGGAAGGCTGGATCCTGCTCTCCTTGAAGACAACGGCAGTTTTGCCATTGACTTGAGAGGGAGCAGGACTGGGTTCAAGGTGGGCAATGAGCAGTAGCACAGATTTGCATGCTGGTGTTGGGTGTGCTTGATGTATTTCACTGATGCTGCACAAGTTAATAATAAACCACTGGCATCTTCTGAGCCATAGAGTACACTGCAGAGACATCATAACTAATAATGGCAACACGTGCTCCTATTGCAAATTCCCTGGAGCTATGTGACAGGCTTTGCCATCCTGAATTATGTGACAAGCTCTGCTCTGCCTCCCTGAGTCATTTGACTGCGCCACCCTGAGCCAGGCAAGCAACACAGAGGACGAATAAATATGCACAAAAGGAGTGTTGCCAACTCTTGCGATTCTGTCAAGAGTCTCATCATAGTGCCCCAGCTCCTGGAATCATGTGATTAGGTCAGACTGCCAGCTTTAATTAAAAAGAGAAAGGAGGAAATTTCTAGCCTGTGTGGCTGTGGAGAAAGGCTTGAAAATACAAAGAGGAGGCGGCAGCACAGCTTAGGGGGTTGAGCACTGAATTGGGACTCGAGACCTGGGTTCCTTTCCTGGCTTTGCCGATGACCTTGGGGGATCACTTCTGTGCCTTAGTTTCGTGCCTCGTGTATAAAATTGGGATAATGATACTGATGTCTTTTGTAAAGCGCTTTGAGATCTGCTACTGAAAAGCTCTATCTGAACTGGCTGTTACCATTGTTGCACTCTAAAGGCCTAACATTTATGATTTAAAAGATAAAAACCCTTTACAATTTTTAAGGCAATCTCACGATTCGTTGGCAGCGGACTAGTTTGAATGCTTGGGGTTTGCAATCCTGCAGAAGTGAGGTCTGAGAATGTCAAAATCTTCAGAGTTGGGCGAGATTTCTTCCCTAGGGTGGGACGTGGGTGAGATCTCTCTTTCTCCAAATCAGGACTTGCTGATTTATACCAAATTCCATGCTGAGGTAAGTGGGTCCCATTCCAGAACAACTGACTGACGGCAGTATTGTTTTGGACTGTTTCCTGCAGATGCTATGGACCTACGATTAGTGTCCACTAGAAGCAAGAAGATTGGCAAGGAAGACCTCTCCAAGCAAGACCTGTCTTGGCCCGTGAAGCTCAGGGAGGCTCCGGAGGTCAGTTTTTTCCTCCCACAGAACATCGTGCTCTGGTCTGCAGTTCTAGTTTCTCTGGTCTGTATTGTATGGTATCCTGTGAATTGTCATAACAAATTTTTTGGTGGCCTCAGAGTGCAGCCACCAACGCTTGCTGGTGGCCGCTCTGACAAACCTGTCTGTCGATCTCCCGCGGCCTGGCAGCAAGAGACGCCCCAGGGAAAGTGGTTTGGGAACTCAACGGCTGCTTGTGAAGTCCCTGGCTCCCCGTGCCCCAGCCAGGCGGGAGTGGGAGAGCTGCACGGGGAATGCCCCGGCAACCGAACGCTGCGGCCACCTCCATTGACAAGTGCCTCTGGCACCCTGTATGCCATCTCCACGTCTTCAGAGGCACTGCCTGGAGCCCCCGAGGAGGCTGCACGGTGCAGGGCACCGATCCCTGTGGTGGCCCCAGGGCAAGCACCAAGGCAGCGCATCTCACTGCCCTTGGTAACAGCTATTCAGGAGCAACAGCCGCGTGCTGCTTTGCGCCCCCCCCCCTCCAATCTCTGCCCAGGCGTTGGAGGCTTTTTGGAGGCAAAACAATTGTGGGTGGCGGCATTTGAGAAACACAGCACAGGTCTGCATGGTGGTGTAATAGCCCATTCGGTTAAACAGGCGCACAGCTCGTTTGTGAAGTGCTGCTAATCACGGTGTGGGCCAAATTCTGTGCTCCTCATTTGTTCTTTACTCCCGCGGCCTGAGGAAGTGCCGCAGGAATTGGCCCCAGGGGCGGCTCTAGCTTTTTTGCCACCCCAAGCACGGCAGTCAGGCAGCCTTCGGTGGCGCGCCTGTGGGAGAGCCGCCGGTCCTGCGGCTTCGGTGGCGCGCCTGTGGGAGAGCCGCCGGTCCTGCGGCTTCGGTGGCGCCCCTGTGGGAGAGCCGCCGGTCCTGCGGCTTCGGTGGCGCCCCTGTGGGAGCCGCCCGGTCCTGCGGCCGGTGGCGCCTGTGGGAGCCGCCGGTCCTGCGGCCGGTGGCGCCCCTGTGGGAGCCGCCCGGTCCTGCGGCCGGTGGCGCCCTGTGGGAGAGCCGCCGGTCCTGCGGCCGGTGGCGCGCCTGTGGAGAGCCGCCGTTCCTGCGGCCCGGTGGCGCCCCTGTGGAGAGCCGCCGGTCCTGCGGCCGGTGGCGCGCCTGTGGGAGAGCCGCCCGGTCCTGCGGCCGTGGCGCCCCTGTGGGAAGCCGCCGGTCCTGCGGCTTCGGTGGCGCCCCTGTGGGAGAGCCGCCGGTCCTGCGGCTTCGGTGGCGCCCCTGTGGGAGAGCCGCCGGTCCTGCGGCTTCGGTGGCGTGCCTGTGGGAGAGCCGCCGGTCCTGCGGCTTCGGCGGCGCGCCTGTGGGAGAGCCGCCGGTCCTGCGGCTTAGGTGGCGCCCCTGTGGGAAGCCCGGTCCCTGCGGCCGGTGGCGCCCCTGTGGGACGCCGGTCCTGCGGCCGGTGGCGCCCCTGTGGGAGAGCCGGTCCTGCTGGCGCCTGTGGGCGGTCCTGCAACCGGTGGCGCCCCTGTGGAGAGCCGCCCGGTCCTGCGGCCGGTGGCGCCCCTGTGGGAGAGCCCGGTCCTGCGGCCGGTGGCGCGCCTGTGGAGAAACGCCGGTCCTGCGGCTCGGTGGCGCGCCTGTGGAGAGCCCGGTCCTGCGGCCGGTGGCGCGCCTGTGGGAGAGCCGCCGGTCCTGCGGCTTCGGTGGCGCGCCTGTGGGAGAGCCGCCGGTCCTGCGGCTTCGGTGGCGCGCCTGTGGGAGAGCCGCCGGTCCTGCGGCCGGCGCCTGTGGGACTGGCGGACCCCCCGCAGGCAAGCTGCCGAAGGCTGCCTGACTGCCGCCCCCGCAGGGACTGGCAGGGCGCCCCCGCGGCTTGCCGCCTCAGGCACGTGCTTGGAGCGCTGGTGCCTGGAGCCGCTGCTGATTGGCCCTGTGACAAGACTGGCAGCTTCCTAGATACAGTCAATCTGGACTGTGCATTTGATCCAGTCTGGCCCTTGTTACACTCTCTGTTGGCAGATCGGGAGCCAAACTGCTCTAGCTTCTTTCTCGAACCAGAGAAATTCCAAGGGGCAGTTTAATCAAAAAGAAAACCAGAAAGCCGAACAGCATTCAGTTATACTGGGTTATCTGCTGCTTACAGAACGAAGAGCGTGTCAACAAGGAGACAGACAGTCACTGATTCCCTCCCCTCTCGCCCCGCAGAGCAGAGCGCCGGGGGGGATTGGAGTGCGGGAGAGGAGGGGCAAGCCTTGCATTCCTTTACAAGGGTACATGGTCTCGTGATCCAAGCGCGAGATCGGAGCTCTAATCCCAGCTCCGCCGTGGATGGTGAGACCTTGAGCAAGTCCCTTCCCCGCGCTCCGCCTTAGATTCCCTGTCTTTAGAATGTGGGGGAAGTACCTGCTTGCCGGGAGCTGGGGGGGCTCTTTCACTGATGCTCCTCACGTGCTTTGAGACCCTTGTGTGGAAGGTGCTGTAGAGAAGGTCAAAGCCTTGCTGAGAGTGGAACTGGAACTTGCCTCCCCCAGACACGAGCTGGGACCTTGCTGCAACTGGGGCTCGTTACTTTTGCCTTTCACTTCCATGTGTAAAATGATCATGAATTCAGAGGCCTGTCTGGCCTCCAATGTAACTTTATTGTGTTGACTTGGAAACCCCAAAGCTAGAGATCTGCCTGTGAGTACAGACCTTCCAATGGCAGAAACCCTGAAATACACCCAGGGGTTAAAATTCTGTTTGCTTGAAGGGCCTGTTCACCCCTAGGCTGGTTTGAAGACTTGTTTTATTTTAAAATTCTGTTACCCCAGATGCAGGAAACCCGCCTGCTTTAGAATGTTTCATTGAACATGAGATCTACAAACCACAGGGGAAAAGCTGCCATGGGAGGGAGCATCTGGGGGGGGTGTGTGTGTGTGTGTGTGTGTGTGTGTGTGTGTGTGTGTGTGTGTGTGTGTGTGTGTGTGTGTGTGTGTGTGTGTGTGTGTGTGTGTGTGTGTGTACACACACGTACATGAGGGCTGGGGCCCTAGGAAGGGACTGCAGAGAGAGAACCTTCTCCCCCAAGTACAGCCCAGCTGCAGATGCTGTGCTCCAGAGTCCATAGCAAATCTCAGGTCCTTTTTATTGCCTTTTAAACTGGTTTTTAGTTACCTCTCTGCCAAGAAGTGGTGGTTTTAAGAAGAGACAGTGTCAGTGAAACACAATGACCGAAAACAAAAGTTGTCCCTCTAAATACGGATCCCTTCTAGGATCTGGGCTGGGCTCTCCTGGGACAAGGTAACTGCTCCAAGGACAGAATATTGGGTTTCTCGTGGAGGGGATATCAAGTAGTTTAGAGGCACCAGGCCCGTGCAATGAGATGCTGAGATACCACATGACAATACATATTGTTATTGTAGCACCTGTTGGCTCTAGTCAAGATCAAGGCCGCATTTTGCACTGTACAGTCCCACAGTGAGAGGTAGTGTCTGGTCTGCAGAGCTGTTGTTGAGGTAAAACAGGTGCAGAGAGATGCAGGGATCACCCCACATCACCCGGCAGGTTTGTGCTAGAGCTAGGTCTCCTGCCTGCAAGCTAATGCCCTGCCCACTGGACCATGCACCTTTCGTAGCCCATGCTGCTGTCCCTCACAATTCAATCTCCGATTGCTGTTGGTCCTGCAAGGAGACTGAAACTGGCCTGTGATCACAGCATGGCCCTTGCCGTGCATTGTGGGAAAGCATCAGTACAAATTAAATGTATTTTCTGTGTTGACTCTATGCTGGGAAAAGAGTATGAAGGGTGTAACCGAGGCCTGTTCTCTCTGGGTTCCAGGTGCGACTGCGCGGTGCTGCCGGCTGGGAGAGCAGCCTGAGGCAGAAGCCTCCAGCTCGCAGGATATTCCAGGCAGGAGTGAATCTCCAGGAGACCAAACTTAAAGAAGGGAATGACCTGGAGCGTGACAGGGAGTCCCTGGCTCCCATTCGGGTAGGGCTGTGCGTGGGACCGGGGACCACACACAGGGAGAGCTTGAATTGGCGAGGGCAGAGCTGAAGCCCACGTGGTATGTAGCGTGGCTTCAAGAGCAGAGCTTTCTCCTTGCGCCTGTCCAGGGTGCTGGAGGAGGAGTCTGGAGCTCTGATTCTCAGCCTGGAAACGTGGTATTTTAGGGTGTTTGGGGGATGCACTTTGCAGGGACAATATGACGCAGGATGGGTCTGTGCTGCCTTCCTGGCCCTTCAGGGTTTTGTTCTCTCTCTCCTCCTCGCCCCTCTGTTTCCCTCCCTGCCTCCCTCTGCTCTATTCCTATTCCTCATGCCCTATTCCTTCTCCCCAGTGCTCCAAGAGGAGGACGGCCATGTCTGTCCAGGGACCCCTGATCGACCTGACAGAGGAGGATTCCAAGGAGTCCTCCCAGAGCAGCAGCACCACGTCTGCCAGCAGCAGCCAGGAGGACCAGAACGGATCCCCCGAGCTTGTCGCTGGGGAGCAGGAGAGCAGAGTTGCAGGGGAAGTGGTGGAATACCAGGTAGGGGAGCCCAGTGATCCCTGAGCTGTGGCTGTTCCAGGCAAATCATTGTCTCTGCACCCAGGAACAGTATCGCGTCCTCACAGAGATCTTGGGACAGCAAGACAGTACCCAGAGCTAGGACAGACTCCCCAGATGAGGCAGGTGTCTCCTGGGCTTTTGCAGTCTCACACCCACGCGATTTGGAGTCTCATGGCAACCTCTCTTCCTGCCTGCTGTTTGCCTTTGACTCCTCTGCCCTTGCACATGTCACTGCTCAAGGTTCCTCTTCCAGCCAGGCAGGCAGGAGACACAGGGCTCTGTTTAGGTGCTTGGTGGCAGCAGGTGGGATGAGTCAGCACGAGGTGACATGCAAGCCCTGCTCCACCATGGGGTCTGCCGCCCTCAGTGTGCGGCGCTGGCCAGGGAGGGAACCGAGCCGGGATGCCCAGGGGATGCTCTGGTTAACCGAGCCCGTGCTGCGCAGTACAGCTGCTCTCCCCCAGCAGAAGCCCTGAGGGCAGGGGGTGGTGCGGCGGATTAGTCCCCGGTGCGCCATGGCCCAGGCTGAGAGCTGTGCCCCTGGCAGGGCCTGCTGTTGCACACACGGATGTTTCCAGCAGGAGGTGCCAAAGAGGCCAAATTGGTTGTTCCCTTGGGTGAGTGCATCTGTGACCAAGTGGGGATTTTCCCTTATGTTGTATGTGAGCCTGTGTGAGTCTTACTGTTTTGCATGACTACTGTGTGTGCCTCAGTTTCCCTGTGTGCTGCACCAATGCCTCAGTGGTGAGGATAAGGGGTGTGTGACTTCGGCTGAGACCTCTGGGGCAGGTGAGGCTGATCCAGCTGCCTGCACGGAGGCTATGGCCAGTGCCCTTCGTAACCTGAGACCCAGGAGGGGGATGCAACCGGGTGATGATCAGGTGGGAGGGAAGGGAGACAAAGAGAAGGAGGAGCAATGGAGGTTGGGTCGCTGGAAGCTGGCAGTCTGCTTGTGGGGACTGGAAGAGTGGGAGTCCAGAGCTTCTGGCCCAGGACTCCCCGAGATGGACTTGGCTGAAAGTCACTGATTTCTGTGCTAACAAGTTCTGTCCTGTGCTGTGTTCCTGTCAGATACTAAACCTTCTTTTTACTGGCTGGCTGAGATCACGTCTGACTGCGGAGTTGGGGTGCAGGGCCCTCTGGCTGCCCCTAGGCGCCCCGCCCAGGCAGACTCACTGCGGGAAGTGCACGGGGTGGAAGGGGGTGCCGAATGCTCCGAGGTCAGACCCAGGGAGGTCGAAGATGTTTAAACTTCTTGCCCTGGCAACAGTCTGCTCAGAGAGAGGAGGCTCCCCCAGAGTCGTGACTGGCTTCATATGGAGTAGTTCCAGAGCATCGCCCGGTGACTGTGTGACAGCGTCCCAGTGCCAGGGCACGGTCAGAGGCTCGCTGGAATTGTGCAATTGCATTTTGCTACATAATTAGGCACCTAATGCACAGCAAAGCTTAGCCTGAGGATTTGCACGTGGGATGATGATGCCTCCCCCACCCTACCGATTAGATTATTGAAGGAAAGGCCTTAGTTTGGATTTGGCTTGTTTGCTTTGTGTTCCGTGCAGGACCAGGATTTGGGGTCCCCCTCAGGGTTATTCTTGGTTGCCCATCCCCTTAGTTTCTTCTCCTTTTTTCCCCTCAGACCTTTTCCTTTCTCTTGCCCCTGGGCAGGAATGGGGTGGGAGGGCCTGTCGGCCAGGAATCACTCTCCCTCCCTGTAGTGCCTCCTGTGTTAGAGAAGACAGGCCTCGCTGTAAAGGGTAGGAAAGGGATTCTTTCGTCTGCTGCTGGACAGGGGCAGATCTGGTGGTTCCCTCTAGCGCCCTGACTGACTAAGAGACTGTGCTGTGTGGTGTCCCCTGGGGCACGCCCTGCGTCCTGGCCGAGGTGAGCGATGCAGTGGATTGTGGACTATACTACCTAATAACTAGCCAGTAATTATGGGCCTTTCCTGACACAGAGCTGAGAGGGAGGGATGGGGCCTGCTCGCTGGGTCTTTTCTCAGACCCAAACCATGCATGTAAGATGCAGTGCCCCCTACAAAGAGCTTTGAGTGCCCTGTGCTCCTGTAGGGGCTAAGGATGCACCTTGCAGGATCAGGCTCTCAGAGGCACGTATACCCCAAAGTAGCACTGTCCCGCAAGTGTGAATTGGGTTCACGGATTCCAAACTCCAGCTCCACAGAAGCGACACCACAAATTGTGACAGTCCAGTGGGGGCTGAACCACTGGCATGCAAAGAACAGTGTGTAACAACCAATAGCAACTGGAAAGAAACCGGAGCCAAGAGATCTCTCCATCCAGAGAACCTTCTTGGTTCTGCTTTCACTAGCCTGCCTGCCTTTCTCCCCATGTAATGGGGGTTTAAGTGATCAGAGTGCTGGCCCAGCCATGGTTCCCAGCACTCTGTCGCACCATCAACAGTCTCCGTGTTGATGTCTATATTATCATCTCCTTCACGGATGAGTTTTCCACCAGCATGAAGTGGTACAATTCCATTTGGAATGAATACACCTCCCTGGAGTCTTTCTACTTCTGTTTTTGCTGCACTAGTGATGCACCGCCTCAGCTTGTCATAATTGATGCAGAGTCTCTGAAGGTGCAAGTCTGTGAGATCCAAACTCACGGTGTAGCTGTGCAGCAAGGCTTCTGTGCCGTGGTGTTAAAACTTTGGATTGCAGAATGCACAATATTTAAGGCACTTTCTCTGTGTGTCTTCAGAAGGATGGTACTCATTGCTGGCTGAGTTCTGTGCCTGCTTATCTATCAAAGAAAGACCAAACTCATGCACCAGTTCGGGCACAAAAGTACCTGGCCTCTACAGTCACCTGGATAATATTCTGAGGCTTTCATTCTGGCTCTTTCAGACTGAAGGGTTGAAGTGGTGTTATAAGGAACCACTTGATCATTTGAAAGCAGTTCATCAGGCTCACTCACTGGACGAACTTAAGATCTTGCTTCAGATGACTAGCAGCTTGGACAGCATCAGCTGATGTTATTGCGCTGCATAGAACAATGGTAGACTTGCCTGGTCCATGCTGTGCATGGAGTGAAATTACAGAACCCCACTGTTTTTTCTAATCTTGCCTGTAAGTTGCTACTGGAGTAGCTTGCTGTAGCTACATCCGAGGGAAGCAGGGCTTTATATCTTTGTAGCAGCTTGGACAGGAGATGTTGTTTTGTCTCCAGCTAGGTGATACAATGCAGTGTTGTAAGGTGACTGTAGTGTTACTAGATGGTTTTGGGCAGGGCAAGTGATAAATGGCATCCTTAGCAATTCAGCCTTCCACAGACACTCTGCGCAACATGTCGTCGTCTCCACTGGGACTGCTGCCTCCCTTAGATTAGTTGCTCTCTCAAATGTTTCTGTTTTATGGAGTGTCTTGTGTGTTTTTTTTCTCAAGCAAGCACGGCAGCAGGACCAGTTGCTGGAGGACGTGCTTGCTCTAGTGGCTATAGAAGCAGGTGATCAGATTCAGAGTCTGTTTTCTTCCCTGGGTTTAACACAACTCTGACATGCGCCATATTTGACTTGCTTGGGTACTTCTGAAAGCAACACTTGTGATCGAGCATTGGTGGCACATCACCTAAACTAGAAAACTCACCCAGTAGCTGCTGATACAACTCATCACTCCGGCCTTCTGCTGCCACCATCACCAAATTCTACCCACCACTGGTGGCTTTGGACAGTTTTTTGCTTTCTTTTGATTTTCTTGACAGATAAAACATTTTTCAAAGTTTGCAGGGAGTTTTTTTTCTCTTTGACGTAAGCGTAAAGGGGTTTGTATCCTCCATATCTTCATATACTGCAACTCCCCACAAAGGTGAAATTCCCAGTGTGTAGTGTGAGCATTCCCACCACCATTCCCACCATTTTTCATTTTGTACAAGTACACTGACTTGTACTAAATTAGATCTATATGTTAGTATCCAAATTGCCATTTTTGTTTAGTGAACACTTTGAAGCCCAGTAGGAAACTGGCTTGTCATCTCTAACACTGACCTGGGCGTAAGTGCCACTGAATTAAGAAGCTAGTTTCTAGACATTTCAAAGGCCAGTACAGCATGCACGGGCAATTACACATTAAAACCTTCTACCAGGCAGACTAGGTGTGATGTATGTACAAACACTCACAAATGGAGAAGCATTCCATCAGGAATTCACATACATCTGTATCTACCCACTGCGCAGTACAAA
Source organism: Mauremys reevesii (assembly GCF_016161935.1). Classification (NCBI taxonomy): domain Eukaryota; kingdom Metazoa; phylum Chordata; order Testudines; family Geoemydidae; genus Mauremys; species Mauremys reevesii. The sequence continues at coordinate 47,735,244 of NC_052635.1, forward strand.
ATGTGGGGATGCAATCTACTGCTACCAATGCACAACCTGCAGTGTGAGACTGATCTGGTCAGCAAATTTCATTTGAAAATATAAAAAACCTATTCTAATCACTTGTGAAATACTTTGGCAAACTAAGAACACGTAATGTGAAAACAGTTCATGTGAGTATATTGCAAAATGTTGATATTTGCCATTTTTGCCACATGCTAATCAGCATTATTTCTGAGGGGGAAAAAAAAACTTGCACATGCAAAACCAATAAAAATCTTTTACTATATTGTTGTTTGGTAGCTTTGGCCATGAAACACCACACTAAGGTGCTGAAATTAACATAAACAGTAAAAGCTGGCGTCGTCGTCATGTTGCAGTGTTCCAGGAACTATGCAAAAAACATCACTGCCTCATTTTGGGTACCAGTGTTTCACCTTGCCTACAAGCTTATGGCACCACTCGAGCGCTTCATATTATATCTCATCTAAACGTACATAAAATAAGTTTTCAATTTATACACGATGTGGATGACTAGGGCAGGTACATTGAACTCCAGAAATATAGCCCTTTTTGGAGAATTGCTGCATGCCCAATAATACAGCATAATTCATACCTCTGAGGGAATCTGGGGGGGGAGGGGGGAAAAGGCCTCTGCTGGTGAAATGGGTGGAGCTCACTCACCTCACCAGTTTCCACCAGCTGAGGATGTGGCCAACAGTGTGAAGGTGGTAAACCCGTATGTCTCTGCATCAGTGAAACCAGGCACTTCTGAGACTGGCGTGTTTGAATGCAGAGAAAAGGCTGCTCTGAGTTTTTTTGCATAGTGCAAGCCAGGACACAAGCAGGAGGGGGCATGCTGGTTGGGTGAGTGCAGGAGGAGGCATGCACTGTATGTTAGTGCCCAGGAGGCCTAGCTGAGTGTGAAGTTGCCAACAGAAAAAGCTTTCCCTCATTCTTCTGAGAAATCTTACAATACTTTCTACAGACAGTTGCTTGGAACCAAAATTCCCTGTTCCCTGATGACTTAGGGCCTGAACCTGGTCTCATTGACGTCAAGGGCAGCTTTGGCATTCATCTGGGAGGGAGTAGGAGCTAGCTTTCAGGGCCCAATCCTGTAAATGCTTACACACGTGAGTAGCTGGACTCATGTGAATTGTGTAAAGGTGAGAGGTGCAAACAGAGTGCCCAGCTGCAAGGTGTACATGAAGCAATTTCACGATCACTTGAGGGTGCTTGTTATTGGCTTTTCTGTGGGCTCCTCGTGCAATGTGTGGCTGGTGTTTTCTGCTGCTGATTTGCATTGCCCTGGTCTTTTTCAGGATGGGAAAGATTTTGGAATTGGGGAGCTCGTGTGGGGGAAGATCAAGGGCTTCTCCTGGTGGCCTGCAATCATCGTCTCCTACAGAGTCACGTCCAAACGTCAGGCAATCTCTGGAATGCGCTGGGTGCAATGGTTTGGGGACGGGAAGTTCTCTGAGGTACGTTGAAAGCACCGGGGCGGTGGATGCTCACTGGCCCCTCTAGCAGTGGAGGTCAGGCTGGGGACTCTTGTCTTGCAGATTGCTTTGAAACTTGGGTTGCTGTGTCCTGTGCTGCTGCAGAGGCAGCCGGATGGCCAGTAGAGGGTGCCCATGTCTCGTCGTTGTGACCCCTCCAGGATCTTGTTGCCTGGCCCCTATTTGCAAAGCCTGGATTGGATTTCTTAGCATGGTTTCATTCTCAGAAACAAAGATTCTGGTAATGAACAAAAAGAGAAAATAATCCCATCTGCAGCAGAAGCGCCAGTAGTGACTGGAGCAAGCCTACAACAACGGGAGGGACAGCTAGTGGATGAGGGACTAGATTTTAGTGTCAGACGTCTCAGGTTATTCAGATAAGAAATGGTTCTATGAAAAACACTCTGCCACAGGGGCTGGTCCTTAGCCGCACAGGTGCAGCTTTCTCGCCTCCGACCCATGCAGAAGGGGCAGGGGAATGTGCGGATGGCCATTCGCATGGGAAGTCGCCCATTCTGCACGGGTGGAATGGATGCCCCTGTGAATGTTGTGGGTGATGCTATGGAGGCTGGTTGAAAACGTGGGCTTCAGGGTCCTTTTAGCCTGGCGAGATCCTCTGAGAGCACCTTGCAGCCTCAGGTGTCAGCCATTTATTCCTATGTTCTTTACACTCTCCCTTACACTCACCCACTCTCCCCATGGCACGGACCCTCCTTCCAGCAGAGAGTCTCCCTCCAGATGCCCATTAACAATTCTGTGCATGTTGGTGTCACTGGAGAGCAAGGTGAGCCCTGCCTCCCACTCCCCAGGGACTGTGCGTGGTGGGTGCGATCACTGGGAGCTAGGTGCTGGATCTGAGCAGAGCTTTCTTGGGGGAAACAAACCGTGTCACGTAGGGGCCTTGTGTGACCGGATGTTTTGAGAGTAAACAACAAGCTGACTCCATGCCTGGCTATTCAAGCACCCTTTACGAACGCTGCTAATTGCCTTTCTGTTCGTTACAGGTTCCTTCTCTGCAGGACTAAATATTGTAAATATAGACATGCTCTAGTGTGCCTGAGGCAAGGGACTGGAGCCAAAACACCTGTGCTCTATTCCTGGCTCTGCCGTTAACTCGCCGTTTAGCCTTGAGCAAGTCTCTTATTTTCCTTGCGGGTGGGGGGAGATAATGCAACTCAGTGTCATGGGGATGTTGCAAGACTTAATGTTTATAAAGCTCTTTGAGGTCCTTACGTGGAAGGAGCTAGATAAATGCCTGGTACTTCTTATTATTTGTATTTTATTATTATTATTATTATTAATAATATCTGTTATTAAGTATTGATCACTCTTCTGCTAGGTTTCAGCAGACAAGCTGGTGGGTCTGATGGCTTTTAGGCAGCATTTCAACCACTCCACGTTTAATAAGCTGGTCTCCTATCGACGAGCCGTACACCATGCCCTAGAGGTAACTGGAGAGCAGGGCTGGGTTTTGTTGCAAGATTGCTCACTCAGCGGGAGTCTCTTGGCAACGCAGGGTGGCAGAGCATTTCTCAGGGCTCCAGCCTGCGTGGGGAGCACGGGGGACGTAGGAAGGGAGTCAGAACCTGCCATATCCCACCCACACTGACGCTGTAATTAGTGATCTGCCACGTGAGGCGTACACTTCGTGTTGCCCAGAGTGACTGACTGAGGCAGGTGGTGCAGTTGGGCTGCTCCACATTAATACTGAAGAAACTAAGGAGGGTGAAAGTGCCTGGGCCAGGAAACTAGGCTCCTTCACCCCTGAAAACAGCCCTGCCACCCTCTTCTGGGTAGAGCAGGTGATGGAGTCAGGACTCTTGGCTTCCATTCCCTGCTCTGTCGCTCTCTCACTGCGTAAGCTTGGGCAAGTTTCTTCCCCTCTGTGCACAGGGAGGTTAGGAGAGTTCCTGGCATTGAGGCCTTAGTTAAGGGGTGTGTGTGTGTGTGTGGGGGGGGGGGGGGGGCGTTGAGGCCCGGGGACAAAAGGGGCTAACGCTGCAAAGTGTCAGTGATCCTTCCCAGCTGTTCGGGGTGGGCTCAGTGATGCTCTCGCTGCTCTCCTGGCACCATGCCGAGGTGCAGACTTGGGGCCAGACGCTGCTCACATTTACGCTGCAGGGGATCGGAGTAACTGCTGGCTCCTCCAGAGTCACGCTGGTCTTGCTGAGTCTGGCTCTGTGTCAGGATCTTTGCTTCTCCGGCAGCAGCTCCCCAGTCGCTCGGGGATGTTATCCTGGGAGCAGTTGATCCAGGCTGATGATTGATGAGCAGCAGGCCTTGTTATTGGCACTGGGGCTAAATGCCTCATGAAGCTAATATCTGGTATGCACAGTGGGACACATTCCACTCCTGGTTACTCTCTGCAAACCTGCAGGGACTCCGCTGCCTTTGGAATTTGGGCCAATGGCCGTGGGCTGATTCCTCCTGCTCCTGCCTGGTTTGGGGCTCGCAGACATGGCTGGTTGCAGGTGTGCTCTTCCCCAAGAGAGCCCTCCGGAGCTGGCACACCCACTGCTGGAATTTGTGCTGCCCTCAGGAAAGGCCTGTGCGTCCCCCACCCTGGGGAGCAGCTGTTGCCGCAGGTGCTGGTATGAATGAGCCAGTGTGCACATATGTTTGAGGGGAGGGCTGGCACAGGAGGCTGCATCCAAGCAAGAAAAGTCAGGCCAGCCGTATCGCCCGGGTTCCGCATTTCAGCCAGACTAGAAGACAGGGAGCCCCCATGACCCTGGCCCTCTCTCCTCGAGGGGTTGTTTCCAAGGGAGACTGTCACTGGGATGCCATTGTGAGACGCTTTGCCTTGTCATCCGGCTATGTAGAACGTGGTAACGTCTCCCCTCTCTCCGGCAGGTTGCAAGGAGCCGGGCAGGGAAGACGTTCCCAGGCACCGCGGGGGAGTCTCTGGAAGAGCAGCTAAAGCCCATGATTGACTGGGCGTTCAGCGGCTTCAAGCCCATGGGATGCAAGGGACTGAAACCGCCGAAAACTCCAGGTTTGCGGCTTTTGTGAGCCAGACAGCAGAGCTGGCCTGGTCAAGACTTGCCAGCACACCTGGCCCCTTGCCCTCATTTCCTGGCTCTGGATTTGAATTTGGTTAGTTGCTACTGACCCTTTGGCCAACCTCTTCCCTCCTGTCTGCATCGTCACCTGCTGCGCAGGCTTCGCTTTGCACGCCGGGGGCCAGAGCTAGCTCTAGAGGTTGCAGTGGAGTTGTCCCAGGGATGCGTTTGGCCCTGGCTGGGCAGTAGCACAGTGGGTGCCATTAGACAAAGACGCCCAGGAGCAGCTCAGCAAAAGGCCAGAGGAAAGACACGAAGCACCTTTCAGTTGGCATAAAAATATTGCTCCAGGAACTAAACTGTTGTTTGGTTGTGTTCATCCATCAGGCAGGGCTTGGGCTGGGTACCACACAAGGGGCTCGGGGGACACAGCTTCCCCCTCTGTGGAAATATTTTGATGCCCAGCAAAGGCAAAAAGTAAGAATGGCCCTTGAGACGCCTCTCCCAGAGTCATGGCTGGCCGGGAGGGCTTAAGTGTGTGACGGAGAGAACTGTGCCAGGTGCAAAGAAATCTCCCAGCCCCCCATCCCAATCTCCCAATCATCTCCAGCACATGCAGCCCTGGCCCTGGTCCTGGCACACAGCAGGAATGTTGAGGGTCTCACCAGAAGCTCAGACTAAATCCCTGCCGGAAGGACGGGGTGTGGGTGCCGCGTTGCCAGACGCTATGGGGAACGTGGCATTGGGTCAAGCATGTGTTAGCGGAAGAGGCTTCCCACTGGCAGAACGTGTAACATGATTCTAGTTCGGGAGCGCTCTGGCCTTTGTTTGTCAGGGCCCTCTCACCAGACCAGGATAAATCTGGCCAGGGGAGTAGGGCACTTATTCTTGGTGAGGATGAGGGAGAGAGAGAAATTCAACACCAAGACTGCAAGGAGCCAGGGTAGTGGGTCAGGACCGACAGAGTCTGCGAAGGCTGAGGCTGCTCTCCTTTCACAGAGAACGGAGTGGCTCCCCTCAAGAACGGCATTGACGAGGTCTGTGCCCCTGAACACTGCCCGCCGGCCAAGCGACTAAAGACTAACTTCTGCAACAACAGCAAGGAGCGGGTGGAGGAGGACCAGAGCAGAGGTAACTCGGGAGATGGGGGGGCCTGGCACCCAGGGGGATGTCACAATTCAGCAAAAACTTAGCCATAGAAAGCACCAAAGAGAGACCCCTCTGGGCAGGTGACGTGTGACAGGCTGTGACTCCCTCTCAAGCAGCACGGAATGAACAACATTTTTTGGTGTAGCACCAGAAATGTGGGAGCTGAAGTATTTGCCTAGCTGTGTCAATACAGAATCCACACCTGTACACTGCATACCCACATAATGTGTACACGGCCCCACTGCACATAGCCCTCGCCTGCACGTCCCCTAATCTGCACACAAACACGCTTAGCATGACATAGCTAATCTAGGCACCGCCATGCATGCACATCCTCATGCTGCCTGCTAATCTACGGCTACAGAAGGTTTTCTGCCAAAATGTATTGAACTGTATTGTCCCCTGGGTTCATTTGGGTCTGTTTCAGAGCAGTGAACCACTGGAGTAAAGCTCCGAAAAGGACACACAGTCTGTGTAAGATAAGTGCATAATATGTGACTATATATATGCCTTCGGGTGAATATTCAGTATTGCTAGAGTGGTTTAAATTAAGGAACTTGAGTGCTATTAAACAGGTAACATGTAAAGTTTGCTACATAAAATCGTTTAAGGACTGAGCACATTTTTTTTTTATTTTTTATTTGTAAAGAGCAAATGGTTTCCGAAGTCACAAACAACAACAGGAGCCTTGAAGGTAATTAGTTTCCTTTCTTCTCTCAGTCAAAAGTCAGTGGCTAAGTCAGGTCCTTGGATACAGCCTCAGATGAGAGATAATTGGTCTCCCCCGTTTAATTGCACCGTGTGGAATTACTGGAAGTTCTCCAGGTTGCTGGAGAGGTGACCATCCTTCCCGCAGGGTGAAAGTCACCCTGCAAACCATTACCCAGGTGTTTAACTTGAGATGCTGGGAGTAGTGCCTTGGAGTTCGCTGAGGCCTCTCTCAGTGTATAAAGTGAAGCATGTGTGTATATCCCTGCAGGATCGGGCCCTGACTGGTACCTAGACCTTTCACTGGCCCTCTGTACGTACAGGGGTAAAGGTCAGTCTAAGAGAGGGGGCTACTGGCTAAAAGTTAAACTCAGGTTGGTCAGAAATTGGTTTGTTCTTGAAATTCCGCTATACCTAAACATGCTGTAAAAAATTATATGGGGCAAAGGGCCGTATAATGATCTATGGAAAATGGAGAAAATGAGGTGGGGGCTGGGGGGAAATAGAATTAGTCCAGTGTTAAGTGGGACGCAGCAAAGGGGAGAAGTAGCCTGTCTTTATGGACAGTGTTTCCTTACAAACTTGGCAAAACTGAAACTCCGGAAGGGACCGGAGCGTAGCGCCATAAGGCCCAAGCGGGAACAGGTGGGGCTTTAAGGATGGCTGGGTTCTAGTCTGCTCTGCCACTGACTCCGAACTGACTTTCACTCTCTGCTAATCGTGATCATACCTACGTCACAGAGATGGTGGTTGGCTCTTAAGATGCTTCATTCTGCAGACTAGCAGGAAGGGCCCTGTGGGCTTCTGGTGGGTGCTCTGGTATGAGCCACGGAGGGGGCAGTGACAAACAAAGGGCTGCTGCCTGCCACTCGATTCTTAGGGGTCCCTTTTCACCGATTACTGCAGCGAAGGAGAAAGCTACCGGGGAGCTGAGCTGCCTGGGAAATCTGGCTCCTGTTGTGGGTGCTGAGCACCTGAATCGGGGCCCTTTGTCTCTCGGAGCTGAGGCTCCCCATCGTTAATGCAGGGAATAATCGTCCTTCTTTTCTGCCCTCCTGTGTCTCTCGTCTGCGTAGATTGAGCTCTTCGGGGCGAGAGCTGTCTCTCACTGTGCGTCTGTGCAGCGCCTGGCACTGTGGCGTCCCGCTCTCGTTCTGGGCCTCTAGGTGCTCCTGGGATCAATAACACTGTTTTTAAAGGGTGTGTTCATTGTATTAAACAGACAGTTGTTTATCGTGCGGGAGAAAAAACCCAGCCACATTCCACCCGCTGTTTGAGGGGGGCCTTTGCCAGACTTGCAGGGTAAGTCACTAGTGAGGGTGGGTGCGGGGGACCGGGGGAGAAGGCTGGGTCAGGTCACTGTCAGGGTGCAGTGACTCTGGCTTTTGAGAGCAGCTGCCGAGTGGGGTGGGGTGAGAACCAGCTGGGGTGGGAAGCCCCAGGGCCTACGGGAGCACTGCTAACCTTCCCGTGTCGGGGTTAGGGTTAGGGTGGGGCCACGCCGTGACCGTGCGCTAAGGCTGGGGAGGGGGCCGCTCACCCTACCCGGGATAGGGCTGGGGGAGGTGGAGCCAGGGTGCCACACCCTTGTGCTGGCATCCTAGGGGAGAGCACGCGGCACCCTTCTAATATCTGATCCAAAGCCCATGGAAGTCAGTGAGACTCGTTCCACTGGCTCCCCGGGCATTGGATCCAGCCCTGCGTGCACGTGCGGATGCAGCATCTGCTGCCCTGTGCACCCAGGAGCTCAAGAGGCTCCCGAGGGACACCGGAGAGGTGCAGCTCTGTGCTGCCTCTCAGTATGAGCCAAAGCCTTCCTGGAGCCTCGGGTTTTCGCATGTGCCATGTGCCCCCTGTGTTCTCTCCATCTTGCCTGGTGCTGTTTGGGGCTGCCTCTGCAGCAGACTCTGGGACTCTGACTCTCTCTGTTGGGCATGCTTCTCGCTAGGATCGATTCCTGGAGCTCTTCTACATGTACGACGAGGACGGGTACCAGTCTTATTGTACAGTGTGCTGCGAGGGCAAGGAGCTGCTGCTGTGTAGCAATGCCAGCTGCTGCCGGTAGGCACCCCCGCCCTGGCACCCGCCACGGGTGTTTCTCCTTCTCCAGCAGATCCTGGCCTAAGTTCCCTCTAAGCTGCATGGCTGCGTCGCAGCCTATTAAGCACCATGCAGGCGCTTGGCTGCGGTGCGGACAGATGCCTCTCCCACAGCCCTCGACCTGACATGATAAGGAGAGGTGCCACTCCCGGCCGGCTCCAGCCCAACCTCTCCCACCTCAGCCCAGGTGCTGCTGCAGGGATAGAGAGCTGGGGGGAGTCTTCTCTCCCAACTGTAGCCTGGGGCAGCCTGCAGGCCAAATCTCATCCCTGGCCCCACTCCAGAGCCTGCATCCCCAGCTGGAGCCCTCACACCCCCAGTCCTGAGCCCCCGCCCACACTCCGAACCCCTTGGCCCCACCCCCGCCACATGAATTTTGTTCTGTGCACCAAGATGGAGGGGATGTGTCACATAACAAAATTAATTCCCCACGTGAGTGGGAAAAATGAGAGGGAACACTGAATTCCTGGGGCAGTCGCTGCAGCTGGAAGGGGCTTAGCACTGCTGGAAAATCTGACCAGTTGGGTTTCGGTACTTAACTCTAGGTGGAGGATCCATGGGATAAGCAGTCCGATTTGAAAATGTTGGCCTCCAACCTTAATGCATTCCACAGGTGTGGACTAGGACAGGCCGATCAGTGCAGTAATGGGGGCTGAGATTTTCAAAGGAAACTGGAGGGAGTTGAAATTCAGTAGGGGCTGGCTCCTTTGAAAACCCCAGCCAGACAAAGGGAGACGCCACGTAGGCTCAGTTCAGAGGACACTATTTTAAGCCTCTGTAATACTTGCCCAGTGGCTCTTGACTCGCCTTGCCCAGATTGTAACCCAAGGATGTGTAGCCTTTCTCTTCACACAGTGTCATCTCAGAGCCCAGCTGCTCAGCCCTGGCTTGTGGACAGCAAGTCCCAGGTGAAAGCACTATGCTCTGGGCCCGACTGTGGTGTGGTGCTCAGCAGACCTGCCTGCCTCATACCTGAGCAGGTCTGTGCATGTAGCCCTTAAAGAGAATAGCATGTGCCTTGTCCAGGATGCAGGGGCGTGAATACCCTGGCTGAACACGTAGCTGGGTCATCAGCTCTAAACACCTAGAGATACATGCATTCCACAGTGATGCCAGAGAAGACCTGGAGACCCACTGTCTCCCTTAAAGATGGGAGAGATGAGAGAATTGGGCTCCATGGTAATGTCCTGTCCTGGGGAGATTTACAAGCATAATCTTGGAGGTGGAAGGTGGCTCAGTGGAGGAGCCTCTGGAACTCAGTTACCATTTTCTCCTGGTTTGCGCAGGTGCTTCTGTGTCGAATGCTTGGAGGTCCTGGTAGGGCAGGGTACCTCGGCCAAGGCAAAAGAGCAAGAACCCTGGAGCTGTTACATGTGTCAACCACAGAAGTGCTATGGGGTGTTACAGCGCCGACCGGACTGGAATGTACGGCTGCAAGACTTCTTCACCAGCGACAAAGGACAGGAATATGTAAGGAAATCGACCTGGGGCAGGAGTACAACAGATCACACATGGGGATGGGCGAGAGATACCAAAGGACACTAGCGATGGGGAAGGACATGAGGCTGGGAGTGGGGATTTGCACAGAACCATACAGCAGGAGGGTAAGCAGCAGAGAGGAAATGTTAGCTGTGCATATAGACATGCAAGTGGAGGAGCAGATCCTCAGCTGGTTTTAGTTGGCCAGTGCACTTCAGTGGAGCCATCGCAGCTTGCCTGAGCTGAGGATGTGCCCCGGGGAGAGCAGCAGAATGGCTGAAGGACAGCAGAATAGGGAGGAGGAATTGAGGCAACAGGGACTGTTTTGTCTCTCTGGGTTCTTGTACATCATCTGTCACTGTGATCTCTGAGTGCTTGAATTCTTTGTGCTGCCTATAAAAGGGAGGTTAGCATCTTCCTGAGGGGTCCTGCTGACTGTCACCTGGGATTGTAGGAATCTGCTGGATTCTTAAAACCACTCCTCAAAATCCACACTTTTCTGTTAGCATTTGACCCAGTCGTGGTGCCCTCTGTGTTCCTGACTTGTGTTTTCCTGCACGCTCGTCTCTCAAGGCTTCTGGGCTCTCCCAAGCTCTCCTGAAGAGAAGCCAGCTGAGAGCCACGTAACGACAGGGCTTGGGCCCGGGGCTTGCCTCGTGGAGCACTGAGCTGTTACCCAGAGCAGGGGCGTCCTGCTGCGATAGGAGCATGAGCCCACGCTGAAGGTGCTGCCTACTTCATTTCTCTCTCTGTTGAATTGCAGGATGCGCCTAAAATCTACCCGGCGGTCCCTGCAACAGAAAGGAGGCCAATCAGAGTGCTGTCCCTGTTTGATGGCATAGCAACAGGTGAGGAGTCAAGAGACCTTATTTATGAATGACTAACAGTATTAAATACTGATGATTTGTACTGCTCTAGCGCCTGCCATCCAGGGAGATCCAAGCCCCTCACAAACCTGAATGAACTCAGCCTCATGGCACCCCACGGTGCTAGATCATTGTCATCATGCCCATTACACAGATGGGGAAACTGAGGCCCAGAGCAATGAAGTGACTTGGCCAAGTTCACACAGAATGAGCCCGAAGCAGAGCCAGGATTCTCAGTCCAGCGCTTTATCCACAAAACCGCCCCTTAAAACTAAATGCGGAGGATGAAGAGTCCAGAATCCGAATAGCTGTTTTTTCTCTCGACGGAGGGAAGTTGTGGTGGGAGAGGGCAGGCACATGAGACACAATTGCTGTTGTCCCATCCATTCACCAGCGGAGCCTGAGCACAGACCCAGCTTGCTTATTAACTGATATGGAGAATGTGAAAGAAAATCAAAGCCAGAGGCTGATGCCGACACTGTGTCCCGGGTAGAGCTGGCTGGAAAACAAGAATTCTAGTTTGCAAAAAAATTGGAGGTTTCGAAATGTCGCTTTAGTTTTGCATTGGAATGAAAATGAGAACTTCCGGAATTTTTCTTGAAAAATCATGAAAGGGGGAGAGACTGACCCACCGCAGAACAGCCAATAGCCTGGTTGGTAAAGCACCCGCCGTGGGGCAGGGAGATTGAGGTGCAAATCCCTTCTCTGAATCAGGCAGAGCAGAGACTTGAACTTGGTTTCCTGCATCCCAGCTGAGTCCCTACCCACTGGACTGTTTGGGGTGGGGGTGGGAGATTTCTGTCTATCTTTCCTTTCCTTTCTTTTCCTTTCCCACACCCCTCTCTCCCCCAACCAGAAATTCCATCCTTCGCCTGAGAAACCTTCCCAAGGAAAGTTTCACAGAAACTGACTCTTTCCCACAAAAAGCATCTGTTTTGACGAATCACCATTTTCCATCAAAAAAATTCCTGACCAGCTCTGGTTCCAGGGCCCCGGAGCCTGGAATTAATAACACATCCAGGGCAAATTCCGTTCTGCTGTATGTAAGATGCAATTCCACTGAAGTCAGTCGAGTTGTGTTTGTTTACACCAGGCCTGGATTCGACCCTGTAATTCAGCTTCAAGGTGAAGAACCATGTCATACTCACTCACTAAGTGCACCAAGGGCAGTGTGTCCTCGCACACATTGTGTCCTGGGCAAAACCTAGGATGAATTCTTCAGTTACACACTATATAGGTTCAACCAAAGTCCTGAACTGGATCTGGATGGGGAATAGATTTTATACAGCAACTTGACAAGAGATAAATGCTGTGTTTGGATCTTAATCTTACCTGGTGACATGCCTTCGGGAAAGGCTAAGTGAGTGCTAACCAGAGCTGCGTAGAACATTCGTGGAGACCCTACTCGATAAGCAGCATGTCCTGGGTAATACTGAGGAGGGGGAGCTCTGGGGCGGTATGGCCCCGTTTGGTTTTGCTGAGGAAGCTGGAACAGTTGGGCTTTAGAAAGCAAGGGCCTGATTCTCTGAGCTGCTGAGCACCTTTCTTGCCCATTCTGTTCAGGGAGAGGCAAGGGATCTCCGGAGGCTTCCCTGTAGGATGGAGCCCCCAGTGGGGAAATGTCTCCGTGCAGGTGGCTTGACTACTGAAGGTCCAGTTCTGCACACAGCTCCCTGGCTCTGCGGAGAGACTGAATGGGTACTCCTGGGAGAAGTCCAATGTGTTCTTTGAAGGTATCCCTCCATGGAGAGGATCTTAGAGGGGTGCAGGGGAGCTCAGAGGACCAGATTCTGCCACTGTTACTGACATAGAGAAGATCCTTAGTCTGCACTGGCTCATGATGTGCCAGGGTGGCAGAGTGTGTGTGTTATGGGCCAGTGGAGGAGGATGAGGGACTGATAAGAACCACCCAACCAGAACTCAACCTGCGTATCTTTTCCCCAACAGGTTACCTGGTTCTGAAGGACCTAGGCATTAAAGTGGAGAAATACATCGCCTCTGAGATTTGTGAAGATTCCATTGCTGTGGGAACTGTCCGGCATGAAGGGAACATCACATACGTGCATGATGTCAGGAACATAACCAAGAGAAACGTGAGCATAACCAAGAGAAATGTGTTCCACGGAAGGGCTGGCGAACACACCTGCCACGCCCAGGGGGATTTACTTTATTTACTACTGAAAAGGAGAAGTGTGAGCTGAGTGTGCAGACCTGTGATACAGTTGTTGTTGTGCCCCCAGTGGCATGTACTTTAATGGGAGAGGACTGCTACCTGGTGCTCACTGACCCTGAATCCGATTGTCTGTCCTAGATTGAGGAATGGGGTCCTTTCGACTTGGTGATTGGTGGAAGCCCCTGTAACGATCTCTCTATTGTGAATCCTGCCAGAAAGGGTCTGTATGGTAAGACTGTTTGTTTATTTCTGGAGGGGCGTGGTGGCTAATGGGGAATGGAACATTTCACCTCTAACCCCCTGGTTCATATCCAGCTGGGTTTGGTGCTGGCCACAAGATTCTACCATCTGGTCTGGTGACTGTTTGATGGTTTCTGGGAAATGACTTGGTGTCTCATTCCAGTTCCTGGTGGACAGGAGTCTAAAACTACCACCACCATAAATGGCATTTAATATGTTCCCCAATTGGCACCTGCTTCAGGGAGGTCCAGGACTGAATGGACCGTGGAGACTGAGCTTGTCTAACCTCTGGAAGGGGTCCCACGGCTAGTTCAGGGTGGAGGCGCGTTCACAGCACTGTGTGAAGGGAGCTCTTGTTGTTCCTGCCTGTGCTGTTGCTGTTCCAGGAGATGGGAGTCTCTCTCTTCTCTTTGGGCTGCAGTAAGACATCACAGTCTTATACATTCCCTGTTGCAGAAGGCACTGGAAGGCTGTTCTTCGAGTTCTATCATCTCCTCAATTACGCCCGTCCCAAGGTGGGGGAGGAGCGCCCCTTCTTCTGGATGTTTGAGAATGTCGTGGCCATGAGAGTCAATGATAAAAGGGACATTTCTCGATTTTTGGAGGTAGGAGTCACTGGGGGCCATTCCCTGCATTCCTGCTCTGCAGACAAGGGCCTAGAATGGGCAGGCTCTTGCATCCTTCATGTGCTTTGTCATATAATATATCCTATAAATCAGCCTGAGGATGAAGCTGGGCTGTAAGAATATGTATGGGTGGTGGTTGTATAGGGACCTGAGGTTAAAAAGCTCAAACAAAACAACTGGGGAGGAAGGATGTTCCAGAGGATGATTCACAGAGCTGGGAATTGGCAGATATATGTTCTATTCCTGGCCCTGCTTCAGATTTCCTCTCTGACATTGGGCAAATGGCTTCCCCGCTCTGTACCTCAGTTTTCCCATCTGTAAAATGGGATTAATAGTTCTTAGCAACCTGGCAGGAGGATTGTGAGCGTCCGTTCATTAGTGTAAAGTGCTTTGATATTTCCAGCTAGAAGGTTTTAGGGAAGTACAAAGCGTTAACTCTAACAATAACAAAGACGGTGCTAGAGATGAGGCTGCAACTTCTGTGGCATCATTTGCAGCCTGTCTATTGCATGTTGTAAAAGTCTCTACCTAGGAGGATAATTCTGTCCCTGACCCAAAGTAATGAACAGTGAGAGACTCGAAGTTGATCAACATGTATCATTATTATTCATTTGTATTGCATTGGTGCCTAGGATTCCTAGTTCTGGATCAGGACCCCATTGCGCTGGGCACTGTAAGCACGCAGAACAAAAAGACATTTATGCTGGCTCCCTCTGAGAGGATCGACTGCGTTTTTAAAATTGCATGTAGTGGAGAATGCACTTCCCATGCTGGGCATTGGCGTCAGGGAGCTGGAGGATGCTGCTTCAGCCCTGGCCACTGCCGCACTGGACTTCAGGGAGCTGGAGGATGCAGCAGCAGCGCTTTGAAATTTAAGGTCCTATACAGTAGGCCTTGTTCATTGGCTGCCCAAGGAGCAGGGCAGTTCGCCAGCCGTCTCCATGCAGTGAGCTGATTTAGAACGCGGCTGGAGGTGGCTGCAGTTAGTGCTGGATGGTACGGTTTGTGCTGGCCACAGGTGCTTCTCTTTAATCTTTTCCCTTTTTCTATCTTGGAATGCAGTGTAACCCAGTTATGATCGACGCCATCAAGGTATCAGCCGCACACAGAGCGCGCTATTTCTGGGGCAACCTGCCTGGGATGAACAGGTAACTCTTCTGTTTGTGACGCTCTCCTGGTTCTTTCCTCCTCGGCACCATGTGCAGCTCCTGGGAGCCAATGAGACTCGCTAGCCTGCGACCCCACAGCCCTTTGCGGAGCTCAGTGATCTTCCTAACAATGCTGCTGATTCTGCGTTGCACTTACCGTTAGCAATTATGTGAATCTGGAAAAGTTGTAGCGTTTGGGCCTGATCCAAAGCCCGTTGAAGTCAATGGGACCCCTCCCTGGATAGCAGGGTGCACTGGCTCAGGCCCTTCAAGCAGTTTTCTGGAGCTATGGTAGGAATTTCAAACTCATTCTCCTCCGTCCTAATGGGTTGCTGCAGCAAACTCTTGGCCTGCTGATGGGACAGTGAGTAATCTGAATTCCCCTCTGCCACCGCACAGGGCACTTGGTTTCCCTTGCACTGTGCTGTGAGGCTGGGATCCCTGCTCGGTCAGCACTCTGGGTTTGATACGTTTAACAGACCTTGTGATAAATGTACCCAGTTCTCTTAAGCAAAACACTCCCCTGTTTCCATGAGCTGGAGATTCTCTTGCCTCTACAGATACCAGTTCAGTGTTTGCAATTGCACAGGCACAATGGCCTTTTCCGAAGGCCACTGACAGTCCAGTTCCCTATGGACCAAAACCCACCACTGTGAGTGGCACTGAGTGCCCTTCCCCATGCTGACAGCCTCAGCATAAGGGAACAAGGGTTTGGATGGGCTGTAGAGATCAAACGAATCGCTCCGTCCAGGAGATGGTCCAGCCAGGGCAGTAGTGAGGCCCGTTTGCAGGGCACCATGGGGGAAAGCTGGCATTGCTGCAGTCTAAACTGTAGCTTTCTGAGGATGAACAGAGGCTCCACTCTCCCTGAGCCTTCTGGCCAGCCCCTTGCACCACCACCACATTCACTGGGAAAAGTTAGAATAAAATGACATTGCAATTAAATCAAATGACGCAAATAGTGACCTGTTAACCAGAGATTCCTAGCAACGGCAGAGGGAATTTTCACACATCAAAATTCTCAGTAAGTAAATAGAGACAAAAAGAAACCAATGGAATCCCTCATGGATTTCTGAACTTTATATGCTGGATTGCACTTTAATTGCAGATATGTTTAGGAATTATAAATAGTTAAAGCTGCACCTGCTGGAAGTAGGCATTTGAACAGTGAAAGAGAAGCTCCATGGCTTCTGTTACACCTGCATTTTGAAAATCGTGGTTGCACTTTAATTTGTTTGTAACTGAGCATAGAGATTAAAGCATGAGGGCTCAGTGGTGTCCCACTAAGGTGGGTTTGGGGTCAAATTTTCAAAAGTGACTAAGTCCCGTTTTCAAAATCGATGGGCACTTAGGAGTCAAGTCCCATTGACTTTTAATGAGACGTGGAGTCCTAAGGGTCTTTTGAAAATGGGACTTCGGCACATTTGAAAATGTTACCCATGAAAACCTACTGAGGGCTTTGCAGAAACTGAGTTACCAGCCACATGTCCCAGTTTAGAGCATGTGCCTATGAACAATAGCTAATTAAATGAGGCCAACTGTACTAGCTGTTATTGCTATTTGATCTGCTTGTATTCATTTAAAATTGTCAGGTATCCAGGACAGCAGTAACAGGATAAAACCTACAGTCGTTGCTGTGTAGTTGTAGCCGTGTCGGTCCCAGGGTGTTAGAGAAACAAGGTGGGTGATGTAATATCTTTCATTGGACCTGCTTCTCAAAAGCTTGTCTCTCTCTCCTCCACAGAAGATGGTTCAATAAAAGATAAAGATCTTACCTGCCTCACCTTGTCTCTCTCATCACTTAGGCTATAATTTTTTAAAATGTTTCCTTCAGGCTATTGAGAAAGAGACTGTCAATGACGCACCATAATTTTATTGTTATGGATCATTCCCTGACCCTTTAATCATTTCTGATCACATCGTGATGTGTCTGATGGATAGGGGCAGCCACTGTAAGTTGCGTAACTATTGTACGTTGCCTGAAACAAGTGAACCCTGCAAAGAGACAGCACTAGCAGCCTGTAAAGGGGTGTGGTTGGTTTTGTAATATGGCTGACCCCAGCCAATGAAGTTGAACAAGGGCATGTGCAATGGCATTATAATGTGGTTGAAGAGGCAGGTCTGGTCTGGAGCTGGAGAGGGAGAGAGGCACTGGTCCTCTCTGGAAAGCTTGGTATGAGAGAGATCCACAGACAACCTAGGAGCTGCGTATTCAGACAGCTGGCAGCACACTGCAAGGAGAGGGGTAACAGCTCAATTCTGTAAGCCGTAGCTCCAGCGAAAGCAGCCTTTGGGCTGGGGTCCTGGGTGGTCCTACATTTGAAGGAAACAGCTTATTTGTTCTCTTGGAAGAAGCACTCAGTTGTTACCTTTACTTTAAAGAACTCGGCCGTTCAAATTGACTTGCTAGCTGGGCCCAGAGCTCCGTACTGTGTGGGATATTTGTAAGTAGATTATATGCTCTTGCATCATCTAATAAATAGGCATGTTCATTAAAGCCTCTTAAGTAGTCAAGAAATGTGAATCTGCGTTTGAGCATCAGGGGGCTTCATCACTGGACCACTTATTTTTCTGGTTATATTTCTCAAGCTGGTGGCCCTCACTGACCTTGTCTCACAACCTCCCTCCTCATCTGTGCCTGCCATTTTAAGGTGGGGAATGAAATGATATAAGAGGCCAGGGGTACCGTTGCTAGGTGTGGCACAGAAAGATTGTGCATAAATCCTAGTAATCCTAGTTGCCAGATTTGTTGTGCAGGTTATTCCCCTTCACACATGGATTTTCAACAATCGCACTGTCTTTAAAAAAAAAATAAAAAAAAAATCAATAGGCCAGTGGGTTTTTTCTTGGATTTTTTTAAAAGTCAAAAATATTTTTCCACTTCTTACAACTATAATTAAAGAACAAAACCAGAAGCCCCGGGCAGCCGTTAATGTCACGTTTCCCCCATGACCTCTCTTAGTTCTTCTCTCTTTTGGGAGGTTTCTGGATTCTGTTGCCTCTTGTGCATAAAACTTGCTTATGCTGAGCAGGGCTGCGTGGGGCTTTCACAAAGGCTGTTCACATGTATGAAATGATAATGGTGAGGCTTTATTTTCACCCACTTGACTTGCAGTCTGGGATTACATTTGATTTTCACCTTTTCTTTAAATGATGCCGCATTCCCTGCTACAGCAGAGGAAGCAATGAATTTTGCACAAAAGATAAGCTTGGTGGAGGACTAGAGAACAGAGTTAATTGTAGAGTTTAGAGTGTAATGAGCTTTGCCTGTTCTCAGGCCTCTGGTAGCTTCCAGGACTGATAGAGTTGAGCTTCAGGACTGCCTGGAGTACAGTAGGATAGCAAAGGTAAGACTTGCTGTTCAACCCTTTCCCTTTCCTTCCTTGGGGCAGGCTGGTATTTCTCAGCTTGCCATTAATACCACTTACTCGGGGCTCAGGCACCTCCTGGGGCTCCGTCGTGTAATACTGCATGCTATAATAAGGGATGTCCTGTCTGGTGGATGCTCTAGTTGATTTACTCTCGAGGATTCTCTGCTTTCTCCTGGACTTGAGGATATTCTCTCTCATTTCAACCCTAATGAGGGATTTCTCTGTGGTTCCAACCTCTCCCTCCCCCACACCTCCCTTACTTTCCCCTCTGTTCTGCGTTGTGGATCTGGTGAGACAGATGATGCTGGGCTTCTGTCTTGTTCACAGGGGCTTTCTGTTGAGGTATCGTCCACACACAAATGAAGCCCAAAGCCAAGTGTTTGGCTGTAACTGTGGGGACGTAACGTCATATGGCACAGGCCTGGTTAATGGGCACACACCCTGGCCTGCTACTTTCCCTTGTTTCCTACATGCCAACGCTGTTCCTACAGGAGCCACAGATTGCTGCTTTCCCTCTGGGTCTCTGTATAGATATTTTTAATTCTTGGGAGCTATGGATTTCAGTGCCCAGGTAAAGTAGCTCCATCCATTTCCATATACCCTTTTACAAATACCCTCTTCTGCGAGTGCAACCACTCTCTTAAGGGCTGACATGCCGGTGGTTGCAGAATCCGTTGCTGGCATCTGATGCATATTGGTGTAAATACTAAAAATGCTGGCATGCAAAATCCCTGCTCCTTCCTTTTATCATTCCCTGCCTAGATCAGCCCTGTTCTCAGTACGAGATCTTTGCAGGGTAGCCCACAGAACATCCATTTGATCCCTAAGACTAAACCCAGAAGTTCACGTCAACTCTTGTTGTTTTGTTCTTCAGTTGAGAAAAGTGCAAACCATAACGACTAAATCCAACTCCCTCAGGCAGGGGAAAAGCATGCAGCTCCCAGTGCTCATGAATGGGAAAGAAGACAATTTGTGGTGCACTGAGTTAGAAAGGTGAGCGTCACTACCATGGGGTGGCTCAGAGAGAGGTGGAGGGATGGGAGAGGGGAAAAAAAAAGGTGGGGATTAGGTAGAACCACACGCTCAGGGCATGTCTATAGGGAGAGTCAGTGCATGTCAGGCTGGGGTGTAAATCCACAGCGCTGCAGCCTGCCGTGAACTGACTGGCCATGTGGCGCTTGTTACTGTGAGCAAAAAGTACTGTGGAGTGCGTTGCCCTACTGCTGTTCAGATCAAAGCGGACAGTGGAACTTTTAGTGCACAGTAGCAGGGTCCATCTGGCCAAGCCCTTAAAGGCCTGTGCATCTGCCAGCTCTTCCCATGGGAGTCTGAGGGAGTTCACTGGCTCTTCAGGGTGAGACGCCAAGAGGGCGAGGCCGTGGTCCAGAAGCCCCCTGCCTTAAATTGGTTCCCGGAAAGGAAACACTTCTCCAGCATACACGGGAGGGAGGTATGACGTGTGCATGGGAGGTGGCCTTTTCTAACCTGGCAATTCCTCAGCAAGAAGCAGAATCTGTTGACCCTCCTTGGAAGGGGCCTAGGAGTTTACACTGCAGGCTCCTTGGCTTGTCACTAAGGGCTATGGCCCAACAAGGGGACTTCTCAATGGTTTGTAGACTCTGCAGCAAGCAAGAGCAAAAGGAAGCCTACAGTTTAATGACTGAAAGAGCTCCCGGCCCTGATCCCTGGACAGAGAGACCTTGGGTGTGTCGTCTGGTTCTTTTATTTCCCCCTTCCCTGGTTATGGTTTAAATAAAGCTGGCACCCCAGGAAAGGGTAATTTGTTAATCAGACCATCCAGGGTCTCTCTGTCAGCCGGGACAGCTGGGCTCTGCTGTGGGGGTGCTCCCAGTGGAATTAGTTCATGCATGTGTTGGCGGAACGTGCTTCTTCTTTAGTTTAGGGGGATTCCAAAGTTCAGTTCTTGTGGAAACTGGTTTTCATGTTGTACAGTGATTCTCCAGTACCTGACACATCTGTTTGAGCTCTTCAGGCAAGTGATTGGATATATTCACTTGCCTTGTGTTTCAGTGGACAGCAGTAATAATACTAATACTAGAAACCACCATTAAGAGAAATACATTACTGCACTTCAGTCAAGTGCGACAGTCACTGCATTTCACCTGACTGATGGCACATCAGGGCTTTTCAGTATGACAAGAGCCCAGTGCTGTGTTTCAGAGAAGAGAGATTATCTCTGCCTTTCAGTAATATAAGCGAACCAAGATCACAGAGTACTTTTCCCTCCATGAATCTAACAGTAGTGTGGATCACTAGATCTCAGCATCTGAATGGAAGCTGAAAAACCCCTTAAACCTGAGTTAGGTTTGTGAAAATCATGAGTATGAAAGAGTGAGAGAGCCATGTGGAAACATAAAAGCCCCATACCAGAATAATGTGACTAGACAAGCTTTCACAGATGGGTGCAGAAGTGATTTTTTCAGGATACAGATCTCTACAGGAAAGAAAAAATACATAGCATATATGGAACACTCAGCTTCAATGAGAGAAGGGCCAGGGTTTGGGGACCAGATTTGTAAAAGAGGGAGGGGGGCTTCTTTAATATGAGTGTCACATGTACCTACAATGGAACTGTGGGCACAAATCAGAGAGAGGCTTGAAGGCCCTCACCTTTACTTCCAGTGCAGACTGTGGGCAGACACTGTGCCCACGGAGTGGGAGTCTGGGCCTCATCCCTGTGGAAATGTGCCCCTTAGTGAGACAAAACAGTGACCAGTGCAAGAGACACCGTGTAGAAATAATGCCTTGAGGCTATGCAAGGGCACTCCATACCAACTGTGTGTCATACGGGTGGAGGGCGCTGTCTCCGTGACAACGCAGAAGTGGGCATAGGTGAGACATTGGCTTTGCTACTGCAAAGAGCCACAGGCCAAAACTCCTTCAATGCAGGAGCTGTATAGTGGGCGCGGGAATCCCTCCCCTGGAACACCCAGAGAACAAATGCACAAAGCCCAGTACCATGGGCAATGACTACAAGGACAAGACGTCATCCAAGGGTAACTGCTATTCTAAAAGCTCCTCGTCTCTTCCTTCCCCCTGCAGGATTTTTGGCTTCCCCCTTCACTACACGGACGTGTCCAACATGGGGCGTGGAGCTCGTCAGAAGCTACTTGGGAGATCGTGGAGTGTCCCGGTCATTCGGCACCTGTTTGCCCCGCTCAAGGATTATTTTGCCTGTGAATAACAGGGATTCCCTTGTCTCTTCTGGTAAAGACGCACTAGCTCAACTGCCTGTGTGGGAGAGGGAAGGAAGAGAACGGCCCACAAGCTCCATTACTTGGTAGGAAATGGTCCCCCGAGCCACACGCTTTGGGAAGGAAGTGTGCCCCTGCAGGGAGAGCGTAGGAAACTTTCTTTAACCAAAGAACCTGTTAGGGTGACTTTTTCAAAGGGACAGAAGACAACGCTCTTTAGAAAATACCGAACACAGAATCTAGCTTACCCCACCCAGGAGAGCAGAGTATGGTGGATGAGACCACTGTGTCTCACACAGAGCATTAACCATTCCATTTTACTGTACAATTGAAAAGTAGTGATTCAGAGGCTGGGTGGTGAAAGCCGCTGGTTGGCGTGCTGCAACCATACTTGAAATAGGTAGAAACACGGCTTTTGTGGAAAAAAACCAGCCTCTCAAAACAGTTGCTAAGAAATCAGAACTGTAGCCACGGGTATAAAGAACTCGGTCAGGTTACATACACTGAACAAACCAGCAGGATACAAGAACCAAATAGCTTTTTACTTGTTTTTATTTGTTAAAGTTTAATTTTGTTTTTAAACTTTTGTTGCTGCTTTAAGGCATTACATGAGAATGTGGAAATTCCTAGACGTGAATGTAGCTGAAACTGAACTGTGAGGTGATAGAATTACTGTTCTAGTTAGAGCTAAAGAAATGTTGTTGTTTGTGTTTGGCTGTAGTTTTACCAATATTCGCTCCTTCCTTTTTAAAACATTCTTCTAATTTTTACATTAAGAACAGCTGAACAGCTAGAAAGGTAAAACATTCATCAGTTTCTGGAGGGTTTGGGCCCCAAATCCAAAAGGAAAATGTTCTCTTAACGTTTTGCAAACGAATGTGCTGAAATGGGCAGGAAGGGGCAGCACTCATGTTCAATGCTGGTTTTTTTTTGTTTTGTTTTTTTTTTAAAACCTCAAAACTTTATTTTTATTAACAGTTTTATAAACCTGAACAGTGTTGCCAACATAGTGTTGCCCAATCCTGATCCCACTAAGTCACCAGGGGTGAAATCCTGGCCCCATTGAAGTCCATGGCAAGACTCCCGTTGACGTCAGTGCAGCCAAGATTTCACCCTAGGAATTTTGCCCTGGGCTTTGGCCTGATTCTTCTCCTGGGTTAGTCAGTGGTGCTTTCGCTGCTGACTACAGTGGGGCTGGAGCAGGCCTGTGTTAATGGAAAAGGGAATCCTCCTGCCATGGAGTAAACTCTCAACACCCCCCATCCTCCCCCGGGAGAGTCAGTTTTTATTATAAGGTCAATCAGACAGATTCCCACTGTTCTTATGTCATCTGCCATCCCTGCACATACAGCTAATGTCTGTTAAGAAGCATAGAGGGACATATTTTTACTCTGATCTTTGCCCGCCCACAGGCACAAAATGGTGTGCACATAGGTGGGACAGCTGGGCCTCCACCTGCACCAGTTGTGTGCATGGCCCCGGCCTTAGCAGGTGCAATCACCTACCCATTGTGAAGTGGATGATGCCCTTTGCTGAGTTGGGTTTGACCCGGGTTGTAAATCTGGCTTCAGGCTGAACAACCAAATATGGATCTAGTGCCACTGGAACCTTCCTGTCTATTCCACTGCCATGCTCTCAGAAAGGGACGTCCCAGTCAGGTCTGGCCATCATGATGGTGGGTAGGGCAGACCTGCTGCCCCAGCACCTTGCTGAGGGCCTCACCTTCTTTCCTGCCTTTACTGGAAAAAAACAAACATTTGAAATGTTGAAAGAAAGTCCCAAGACTGACTAGCACTCGCTGGACCCTGAATCGGATAAAGCCTGGACCCAAAGATTTCAGCTATCAAATACGGTAACCATGGGCCGGGCAAGCTAGTGTGTAGGGCTGTTCTGCGTATCGTACATATACCGTGATGAACAGTCTCTCTCACAGATCTACTAATGACACAGGATCCTTTGATAGGAAGTCAGACATTTTTCCCCACAGAGCTTCTCCTAAAAGTGGCACCTTCATGTCCGTATTGCCATGCTTTGAAACAATCTAGGACTCCAGCTCCTCTGTCTTCTCCTAGCTCTGGTCTTCACTCAAAACAGTGGCCCCAGTGAAGTGTAGCACTTTTTATGCTCATGCTCAATAGAACACGTGCTTCTAGGAGTGCTTTGCTGAATTGCATTAAGTGTTGCTATATCTGATTTGACTGAAAGCAAATGCCATTGTATCTAAGAAAAGGCTCAAGCAAGAGACAGACCAATGGACTCTGGATATTCGTTGGAAAGGCTTCCATTTCTAAATTAAGAGAAGCCTCTGTCTCCTATGGCAAAGTAAACATCGGCCTGGCCCCCAGACAATCTTGCAGGCATTGTGAAAAGCTAGGCAAACAGAAGTCTTTCTGCATTGTGCTCAGCAGCATTCCTAAAGGGCAGCCTCCACTTTAACAAGGATCCTTGAGAAATGAGAGCTTCCCTCTCTCTGCTCCTCCTTGATAGCAGGAGACCCCTGTGCATTTCCTTCCCATGTCCTAGAAGAGGGCATCATCCCCAGAGGATGAAGACTCTCATGTTTCCCACTCCTCTCATGGTGTAGCTTACCCTGTGTCGAGCTGTTTTTGCAGCTTGTTTCCCACCTCCAAGCGCAGCTGCAGCCTGCCTCCTCTCGATGCCCAGGTCGAGAGTCTGTTGGGAACTGACAGCAGGGGGAAGCAGGGCACAGCCATGGGAGACAGGTTTTCCCACGGAGGAGAGGAGAGACTGAGTAGCGCTCTCCTCTCGGTCCTACCCAGTTGCACTTGGAAACCCTGTCAGTTAGCTGTTCCCAGGGGACCTCCACTTGAGAATGCACTGATTGCCAAAACGCTGAAGAAAAACCAAGCAGCGCTCTCCTGTGTGCTACCTCCATTCTTCCTAAGCAACTCAGGGACAAGCCTCAGCCTATCATCTCCCTTTGTCATCTCACACCCATAAACTATACAGATGTGACTCAGGAGACACATGGGGCCAGATTTTCAAGTGATGTAGGTGTTCAAAATGCTCTTCTCACCTGAGCATGCAACTGACAAGTCTGCACACAGTAATGCACATGCAGCTGCCTAATTGGGTGCCTCTGTGTGCAAAGTTGGAGGAACTCCACATGCATTTGCATGCCTACCTCGGCTGAAACTCTTGAACTAAAAGCTAAACTCTGAACCCTAAACCTGTTCTGGACCTAGATTAGAACACTAATTCCTCATCCCAGCCCTGAGCTGGGAAAGCATTTTATAGTCCCTGAGCTTCAAGGGGGTGGACCGCAGAACCCCACAGAGAAGAACAGAGTTTTGCATGTTTGCTGGAGTCTGCCTACATGGAGCTCATGGCAGAACTGAGACTTTAGATTCAAATGAGATAAGAAGATTACAAAATCCCCATGTGAGTCCTCCAACTCAGCTTTATCTTTGAATTCTCTACCCCAGTTTTTATATCCTTCCCTTCCTCATCAAAAGAAAAATAAATACAATACAGAAGTTTTGGAAAGCAAACAAAGATTAGGAAAAGAGGAATAAGAGTTGTCTTGGCATTAAATTTACATGAAAAATTGTAATCTTCCACAAAATATTTTTTTCCCTGTTAAATCTGCCTTTTATTATGTGTTTATACAAATGTTTTCAGGAGAGAGCTGCATTTCAGGAATGCTATTTTAATGATTCTTAAAGGCCTTTTACTCTCATTGGTGCTATTTTTTTAGACTAAGGATTTTAATGTCAAAACTTTTGTGGGTGATCTTTTAAAATCACGACAAGCTTGTATTTTTGTTGTGTTGCAATAATTCATGTTTTCTGTAAAATTGGCCTAGTACCAAAGTATGAAAAATCAAAACTGTGCCTTGTCTAAACAGTTTACTCATTTTCTTATGGAAAAGAAGAAAGATCAATGCCCAGAGTTTACCTTAACATTTATCACAGTTTAATTAAAATCAGTATTTCTATATGACTGGACAATATTTTTTTTAACAGAAACAAGAGAAAGTAAAAAAAAACCAGTGGTGCTGGGAAATGGTGGTGATGAGAAATGTGCTTGAAATTAGTTAGCTGTCCACTTAGTATTCTCTTCATGTGAGTAGAAGCACTATTACCACACACACAGGAGTATCCACCAAGCATCTTCAACACCTCGCTGAGGTGATCAGGACCACAATTCCTAGAGCTATCTAGCGGTTTGGTTTAGATAGAAGATTCCCACTTAGAGTGAAATCTAATTGGGGCAGAAGGCCAGCACATGGGCCTACACACCATTAAAATCCTGCTGCAGGCATAAGAAAGACTGAAGGGGTTCCTAGAGCTTGCGCTGGCCCTCTGCAAAGGGGCATGTGTCACAGTATGAGTCAGTGGGACTGCCACATCAGTAAGGTGATGCAGGATCAGGCTGTAGCTTGAATCCTGAAGTGCTGAATCTCTCACCTTAAAATGAAGGATGTTCTACTCCTTGCAGGAGTGAGCCTGTAGGAAGCCAGAAGCATGAGCTGTTCTCCAAAGAACTTTTGTCTTGAGCCTCAGCTATGCATTAAGGATCTTCTTGCTGATGAAATCCTGTGGCAAGAAGCATCATCTCTACAGCTATAGTGTCTACTATTCACCATGGCTCAGCCTTATAATGGAGCCTGTGGTGTTCTGTCCATTAAGCCATGGAGAGCTTGTGTTTAATTATTAAATTATTTCTTATTTCACACATTATGTAACATAGCAACACGAGCCTTCTGTTGGCTGAAGCCTGCCACTCAGTTCTGCCCCTGCAAGCCAAGGCCTTGCCATCGACAATGGAGTCTAACCTTGGGTCTCTGCAGCCCATCTCACATCCTTGCATAACAATAACAGCTGCTCAGCTCGGTTCCCTGGGTTGCAACCTTAACTATGGAGCGACTGCTGTCTACAGAGATATTTAATTAACAGGACCCCTCAGTGTTTAGGTCAGGGGATCAGAATGGGTGCTAAGTGGTGTTGGTGGCCGTTGATGTACAGGAGGCCACACTAAATGATCTGGGGGTCCCTTCTGGCCTTACATGCTGTGCTTCTATGCCTCAAATATCGAGTTATTCACACTGGGCAAAACTATTGATTGCAGTAGGAGCAGGGTCAGGACCTTGTTATTCATTCCAGTCGTCCTAAGAACCATCCTCTTCAGCAGCTGTCAGGGCACGTGACCAGGAGTACCAGACCTATGAGTATCCACATTGTTCCTCACTCTGAAGTCAATACGAAGCCAGTGGTACTTTATCAGTTACAGCTGGACTTCTTTTCATACTGATGTCTTTGGTCACAACAAAGTTGGTATTCACCCACGAAAGCTCATGCTCCAATTTGTCTGTTAGTCTATAAGATGCCACAGGACTCTTTGCTGCTTTTTGGTCACCTAGAAGCCTTTGCTCCTGGCTGTGAATTCTCTGCTGGAAAATTTGGTCTGGCCTGACTGAAGACTTTTTCCTTATTTTCTTAAAGCCCGTGATGCTAATTAGAAGTTTTAACTGTTTTTCTGAACTGTTTTTTAGATAGCGAAGGCCTTAGAGAAAGCTGTTGCAAAAAGAACTATATTTAAATTATAATTGGTGAACCTTCTGCTCTCCAAAGCATTAGAAACTCACATGATTGGACAGGAATTTCTAAAGTTATTGCTAAAGAAACACCCCTCCTTTGTGTTCATCATGCTCCTTACGTTACACTGCTACATATCACATGAGCAAAGCCACATCTTCAAGATAAACAAAAAAGGGAACTAACTGCAAGATATGTTAAAAATATACATGCATCAAGGAGCAGCACAAACTTTGTATTTTTGTTGTTTGCTTTTGCACATTGTAGTCATAAAGATGAGGTATTTTCTCTTTTGTGTCTCCTGCTATGTGCAATGAAGAGAGACAACAAGGAGACATCATTCTCCACTGCCTAGCATCTTGTGTCTCCATCTACAGCTATACACAGTGAGTGCAGAGCACAGGTGAAAAGTACAACACAGGATGGAGAACAAAGAAGATTGAGGCCCTTAGCTATTAACACTTACCCAGGGTAGCATGATCTTCTAGAAAGCTATAAGAAGTTTGTGTATGTGAATGCAGGGAAGACAGAGTCATTGACTGATGGTATGGAGGTAGATTCCATGCATATTTAAAGAACAATTTACACTTGTCTTTCATCTCAAGTGGGGATCTGTTTTAGCCCTGTATTGAGGATGAGCAATGGCTACTCATTTGTTGTACCCAGGGATGAGGACTGGTGATGCCATATTTTCCTGTTGGCAAATCAGGGACATTTTTTTTATATCGTGGGGAGTTGAAGTGGCAGATGATGTGTTCTGAGAGGGTGGGGTAAGTCACTCCAGTCCTCTTGGCCAAGTGGGAACAGGCTTATCTCCCTGATTTGGGGATGGGTAGCTGGGTGGAGATGAACATGGCCCTACGTGGCGGTTGGGGGCTGCCAAGGTCTGGCTTTTTAGACATGGCAATGGGGATTAGTGCCATGGCCACTATGCACAAGACAAGCCTGAGTAAACACCTCAAACTTTGCTGATTATTTTACATAAAGAAGAGCCCAGTTATTTCTGCCACGGTCCGTATGCAGCGCCCAAGCCAAGAAAAGGGCTCTCAAGAAACAACAGGCCAAACAAACTGGGACACTGGAGGCTGCTAGGACCTAGAGGGGTCTGTGTGCAGGATGGCAAGGGTTTGCAGGGGTCTGGGGTGCAGGTCAGGGAGTCTAGGAGGAAATAAGCCTGGAGTGAGGTCTGGGGAGTAAGCATGGAGGGGATGAGCCTTGGGGGCAGATGGGGCTAGGGGTGAGTGAGCCTGGGGACAGGGCTGCCCAGGGCGGTGGGGGGGGGGGGCAAGTGAGGCAATTTGCCCCAGGACCCCAATGAGAATATAGTATTCTATAGTATTGCCATTTTTTTTTATAAAAGGGGCCCCCAAAATTGCTTTGCCACAGGCCCCCTGAATCCTCTGGGTGGCCCTGCCTGTGGAGGCAAGGAGACTGAACTGAGGTGCAGGAGGGACTGGGGGGCAGTGAACCTGGGGGGAGGGGGCATTTGCCTGGGGCAGAGAAGGGGCTGGGGGGCAGTGAGCCTAGGGGGAAGCGATGAGCTAAGGGCAGGGAGACTGTTGGGGAGGGCAGTGAGCTGTGGGGAGTGATGAGCTGTGGACTGGAGGGCGGGGGCAGTGAGCTGGAGGAGAGGAGGGGTTGGGGAAGCGATAAGCTGAGGTACCGGGGCTGGGGGCAGTGAGCCAGGGAAGCGATGAGCTAAGGCGGGGGTGGAGGAGGGGCTGGGGGGCAGTGAGCTGGGGGAGAGGAAGGGCTGGAGGCAGAGGGGGTGGGGCAGTGAGCCGGGGAGAGGCGGGGCTGGGGGAAGCGATAAGCTGAGGGGCAGTGAGCCGGGAAGGAAGTGATGAGCTGGGGTGGAGGAGGGCTGGGGGCAGAGAGCTGGGGAGAGGCGGGGCTGGGGAAGCGATAAGCTGAGGGGCAGTGAGCCGGGGGCAGTGAGCCGGGAAGGAAGTGAAGAGCTAAGGGAGAAGGGGGGGGAAGTGAGGTGGGGAGAGGCCGGGTTGGGGGGCCGTGAGCGGGGTGATGAGCTGAGGAGGGCTGGGGAAGCGATACGCTGGGGGCAGTGAGCCGGGGAGTGATGAGCTAAGGGAGAAGGGGGGGGGAGAGGCGGGGTTGTGGGGCAGAGAGCCGTGGGGGGAAGTGATGAGCGGGAGCCTGCGGGGGGAGGGGCCGGGATGACCCCGGAAGGGGGGCACCAATCCTATGACATCAATGGGGGAGGGGCTAAATAATATCACGTGACCCAAAAAAAAGGAGGCCGTGCGGCGCCTTAGCAACGATGTCTCGGCTCCGCCCCTTAGTAACTACTTCCCTCCTCGCCCCGCCCCGTCCTAACTCGAGGAAAGGTGACAAGCGACGCTCGCTGTAACGGACGCCGGGTGGTGACGTGAGCACGTACGGTGCGCGTGACGTGCTGCTCCCGGGCGGGCAGGCGGGCGGGGCCGGTTTGAACGCTGAGGAGACGGGGCAGAGCGGGGGTAGGTAACGGACTCGGGGGCCGGGCGGAGGCGGGCGGGCTGGGAGGGCGGTGGGAGAGGGGCCGGCAGGCTGTGAGGGGCCGGCACGAGGCCCGGGGTGGGGCAGGGCCGGGCCGGCCTGCGATGGCAGCTGCTCCCCTCCCGGGACACGCGTGTGGCCGCCCAGCGGGCAGGGCTGGGCCGGGCGGGGGCTGCAGTGGCCGGGCCCTGCGAGGGCTGGGCGGTGTGGGACCCTCCGCCGCCGCCTTCCCTGCAGGCTGCCCCTGGGGGCCCGCGCCGTGGGCTGAGAGCTGAGAAGGGTGCGGGGCGGCGGGGGTGGGGGGGGCAGCACAAATTACATCACGTGTCCGTGTGAAAAGGAGACTCTGAGTGGCTCTTGCTTTTTGCTGCGGTGACTCCCTGAAGGTTTGTATTGGGAAACTAGAGGGTGGCCACTGCTTATAGAGGTTGGTGGTGAGCAGCTTCCCTGAAGAGCGGTTTAATATTCTGTGGAATGGTTTAGTGGCCTCAGCCCTCTGGAGTGCACTAGCTATAATCCACTAGAAACCTGCCTAGTAGTATAGTGGACTGTCCTTTTTGGCACTCTTAGGGAAGATGGACAAGAGGACTGAACCGGCTCATTATAGAGGTGGTTCCTTTAGGTCAGGGTGGAAGCATACTAGGGGAAGTTTCGGTTGCCACTACCTGAGCTGTCTTCCATGTCCTTCACAAAATACTAAATCAACTACTCTCTGCTTCTGATGATGTGGGGTACTTCCAGCAGCTAGTTCTGTTACTTGGCAGTGTTAGAATCTGCTCTCTGTAGCAACAGGAGGGTGTAAATCCGGGTGTACACTACTGTTCTAATGAGTCAAGTCTGTAGCAGATCATATTCTAACCATACTTTAGTATGAAACTTTCATCTGTGGTTTCTATCTTTCAGAAAATGGCAGTTAATGTGTATTCTACTTCAGTGACCAGTGATAACTTGAGTCGACATGACATGCTTGCTTGGATCAACGAGTCTTTGCAGTTGAACCTGACAAAGATTGAACACCTGTGCTCAGGTAAGAGGGCTGATGACAGGGCACTGCTAGGGGTTTTAAGCACATCTCTCTGATGGTGGCTATCAAAAGGTTAATAAGTGTGCAAAGTGACTGCAAGTATACAAGATATAGTAGTCTGTCACTGGGATCTTGCTTGATTTGAGACTTGCTAACCTGAACCCCAAACTATAGCTCCGAGTTGTGAGTACAAAGGATTGCTTCTATAGCTTTGTGGAACTTGAAGACTGCCTTAGAACATAGCTTTGAACTTTCAGCTCATTGCCTATTTCTTTTGACAACAGGGCTAAAGCTGGAAATTGTAAAACATGGTTATGATATGCCTCTAAACTGCCATAACTACATGGTTGGTTAAAATCCTAGTATAGACAAATCCATAGTCAGAGTTAATCTGTCATCTTGCATTAAAACTTGGCTGTGAAACTGTCGCTAAAACCCTTCATTTAATGTGAAAGGTGTATTTTAAGATACAGGACAAAAGTTCAGGAAAGGGAGAATAAAGTAATATCATTGGTGTGGAGAAGGGAAATTTCCTGGGAGAAACTGAATTCTAAAGAAGGAATTGAAATGGCTTTCATGGACAGGAAGTAGACTTTCCAAGCATCTTTCCATGTCAACACGAGAGAAAGATGGAAACTAGATTGTGGCCATCGTTTATAAATGTTGGTGGTGACCAACTTCTCTGAACAGCTGGTTACTAAAAAGATGAAAAGAAAAGTAAGGTGGAAGGCCTGGGAGGAGTTTAAGGATTGAACTGGGACAGCAGATGGGTAGGACTTTGAAGATGAGGTCAAGAAGCTCTGACTTAATGTGGTAAGGAGGCAAAGCCAACAAGGGGATTTGAGGTGATATAGTTGGACTTGAGAGGCTTTTGATATGGTGCTGTTTTGGATAGACTTGGAGGGGAAGAGAAGGGTTATGGTACTGAAGAGTTACATTTTAAAGGAATTAGTTGTGAAAATTGAAACAAAAGGGTGTCTTTTGATGCTGATAAAAATGAACTAACAGACCTCAAGACAGGATATGGGGAAGGGAAAAAGAGTTGAAGACTAAACCAAGGTTGTGAGCATGGGACACAGGAAAAGTAGTGGTAGATAAGGAAGGTGAAGAGGATCAGGAGAAAATAGTTCAGTTCTAGGAGGTGAGTTTGAGACAGTGGTAGGACATCCAATAGGTGGGAAGCACGAAATTTCCTAGGTTGACAAAGGAGGTGCAGAAGTTGAGGTACATTTGGGAATTGTCAGCAGAGTTTGTGTCTGAATCCATGGAAACAAACTAGTACAGAGAAGTAGAAAGGCGAATGAGGTGCTAATTTATAAGATGCAAAAATGGTCAGCAAGGGTAGAAAGAACCAAAAATACAGAGTTACGAGAACCAAAGAGCTGAGTTACCCAGTGTCTAAGGTTTTAAATCAAAATAAGAATACTTTTGGATTGCTGGTGACTTTCATTTAGGACCAGAGGATTTGGAACTCCCTGAGGACTTTGCCTTGAGGAGTGAGAGAACCTACATCAGCTTCTGCAGAATCTTGATTCATTTTTACAGGTCTTAGATCCTACCACTCACAGTTGCAAAGAAATACTTTCAAATGTATACTTGCTATAAACTGCGTAGTGTCACTTTCCGGTGTTTGCAGACAGACCTCTCCACTGCTGCTGCTCATTTCTCTACAGAGTGAAATAAGCAAGATGAAACAGCTTCACTGCTGTTCCATGAAAACTGATTGGTCATGTCAACTTCCTGGGAAATGTCTTGAGCTTCCAGCAGAGGCAGACACTGGAGTTATTCACTGAATAGGGGAAAAAGATGCTGGAGGATTCAGTTGCAGACACTTCTTTCCTACCTTAATTTCACTATCAGGAGGCTGTGGAGAAGGGAGAAGAAGCTCTCCTCCAATAACAGGAGGAGACGGTGGGAGCCCCCAAGCAGGAACAGCACCCTGATTGAATTTCCTGCATTCTCCACCTTCCTAACAGCTGCAGGCATGACTAGACCACACATTAGGACTGAAGGCAAAAGGGAACTTGGAATTCTATGTTCTTGGCAGTTAAACAGACTTCTTACAAACGTTCCACAAAAGTGTACCACCTGTCTTGGTATGACAGGTCAGGGTGTTTGGCTTCTGTTGCCACCAATGAATGTGGACGTGGACTCCTCTGGTATGTCAGGAAAAAAATAACTCCTCTAAGATAGGCACCTACCATGTATGTGGCATGAACTGTTATAGCTAGTTAACCTTCCAAACCTATTACTAAATACATATTACCTCTGCAGCCAACAATAAGGGCTGGAAACTTTTTTTTAAATTAAAATCTTTGCAGAATCTAAGATAATACTTGCTGGGGAAAGAATTCTATTTTTTTCTGAGTGAGTGGATTCTCCTCCCGCCCCTCCCCTCCCCCCAAGTTCTAATTGTAGTTATGAGGGGACTGGAAGGGAATGAGAGGTCTTTGAGGTGGGTGGAATGAAGCCCTGGCTTTTTTGTTACTTTTATTATGTCTGGATTTTTGTTAGGGAGTGAGGATTGATATGGCCTTTTAACTCCCAGGGCATCAAGAGCTATGGATAAGTGCTGTTTGTTTTATTTATTTATTCATTCTAATTTCTAAAATAATCTTTAATTTATTCACTAGGTCGAGAACTAAGTTTTCTTGCCTAGCTGAATGACAGGTTATCTATCCCGTGCAACCACACTGAGTTTATTGTTGCAGGCATGTCATGGTGCAGATCTTAGTTACATGTCCAACTAGTATGCTCACTCAGTGAGTTATGGAGGCAATGTTATAAGGGTTCAAATCATAACAGGGACCATCTTATATCCTTCATATTTCCTCTCTTGCAGTAAATAGTCTGCCCAGAAGTCTCTGCTTCTGACTGACTTTGAATAAGATGTTGTAGCCATGTTGGTCCCAGGATTTTAGAGAGACAAGGTGGGTGAGGTGTAATGTCTTTTATTGGACCAACTTCTGTTGATGAACGAGACAAGCTTCTGAGCTACACCTGAAGAAGAATTCTGTGTAGCTTGAAAGCTTCTCTTTTTCCCCAAAAGAAGTTGGTCCAATAAAAGATACTACCTCACCCAACTTCTCTTTGTATAAAATGGCTTTATGGAAACATTCTGTTTTTTCTTGGCAGGTGCTGCCTACTGCCAGTTTCTGGACATGCTCTTCCCTGGTTCGGTAGCACTCAAGAAAGTGAAATTTCAAGCAAAGTTGGAACATGAATACATTCAAAACTTCAAGATTCTACAAGCAGGTTTTAAGCGAATGGGTGTTGACAAAGTAAGCTGGAATTGTAATTGGTACTCCTTGCATTGGGTGCACGCAATTTAGTTTCAGGTCATCAGTACTGCCAGCTGCACAGCTGTATATGAACCCTATGGCTTAGACCTGGATTTCTGTTTACATCTAGGTGTCTGCCAATCATCAGCTTAGATGACAGTACTTACCCTTCCAACTTCCCCAAATTGGAAACTTTGCTGCTAGGTTTGGATTTCTGGCTCTTACTAACTGAATGAGTTTCACTACCTGAAACATACATGCTTGTTTACAGACCACTGTTACAACTCTTCTTCTCACTGCAGTTGAGCTTCCTGCTCTGTTTGTGCCAGACATGTGGCTACAACCAATTGGTATGGTAGTCCCAAGGACTGCAAGTTGTACTTCTTCCCACAAATTCCAAGCAGCTGTAGAGTAGATATGTGAAAGTGGTGCTTTCAAGCAATATCAGTACAAGGTTTCAGTATTAGCATGTCAATGTTATCTCTTATTTTGAGGGAACCTCATCTAAGGGTGAATAGATAGGCGCACTGCATGGGTATAGAGAATGGGCTAAGACTACTATTTAGTGTGATAACTGCATTAGTTTGTGCAGGTCTTGTCTAGTAAGAACTGGGCTGGACTGCTATGTCTCAAATCACTGACTAACCAGCAGATGGCTAGCCTTGGTCATTGCCCATTTGGACTGACCCCATACTGGTTGTCTATAGGGAGGTTTTTAATAATTCTCTGGCTTTCTTCTCGCAGGGTGGGGTGGGGGAGAGGGGGAACCACCC
This sequence comes from Mauremys reevesii, assembly GCF_016161935.1. Classification (NCBI taxonomy): domain Eukaryota; kingdom Metazoa; phylum Chordata; order Testudines; family Geoemydidae; genus Mauremys; species Mauremys reevesii. Next base: position 47,769,931 of record NC_052635.1, read on the forward strand.
CAAAACTGGGTGTTGAGTGTGTGGGGAGGTGGGCCAACAGGTGAGACTTGGAATGAAGTTAAGATATTAGAGTAGGGAGAGATGGATGGACTTCAGCAGAGGAGGAACAAATTTGACATTGGAACTCATTGCAGAGATTGCCTAATGGTATAAGATGTGATAGTCGCCACTCAACTTTAATGGTCCAACTATCTCTCCATTCCAACGAGTGGAGAAAAATCTTTGACCACTCCAGTGTTTAAATACATAAGAGAAATCTTCCCTGGACTTGGACCACAGATTGTGCTCAGGATTGTGTAAATGCAATCTGTCACTTTGTAGAGCTTGCTCTTTGCTCTCAGAATATTTCCCTCTGTTTAACCAGCTTTATTTCCCCCTCCCCCAGATAATCCCTGTGGACAAACTAGTGAAAGGAAAATTTCAGGACAATTTTGAATTTGTTCAGTGGTTCAAAAAATTTTTTGATGCAAACTATGATGGGAAAGAGTATGACCCTGTTGCAGCTCGACAAGGCCAAGAAACAGCTCCAGCACCCACCCTTGTTGCTCCAGTACTGAACAAACCCAAGAAAGCTCTCAGTTCCAGCAGTGCAGGTAAAGGAAACATTGAAGGTCTTCTGAAAGTCTTTCTAATTGATAAGAGCTTCAGTAACCTAAATAGCAAAACTGACTCATTGCTTAATTTCAGTGCATTAAATTGTGGTAGTTTCATAGCTTGCTTCTATTTTACAAAGATTCCAATCTCTTAAAACACAGAATCAAATCGTGATACATATGCCTGAGATCACACTGTAGTGCTAAACTTCTTATCTCATGGAGGATAGGAAGCTCTTTTCCGTGTGAGACACTTAATCTGTAGGTTTGGCATGGCAGGCATCTTCAGGTCAGATAGTGTGTAACCATTAGAATTGCTATACCTCTTCTAGATGACAGTTACCTGGGAGCCACAGAAATGAAGGCTGCAAGAACAGATGCTTCTTCCTTAAAGAAAATGGCGATGATTGGTACCAACACTCTTGCCAGGGAGAAGGGACACTTCACATGGGGAGCTTGGGGCATTTCTTGCTACATTACGCTGGCTTTCAAATTCTTCACTGTTCTATCTAAGCATGGATGGAAATAACTCCTATGGGGACTTGGTTCTAAAAATGATTAGGCTAAGAATTAACACTGCATCTTACCTTCTAGCTCCTCAGAGGCCTATTGTTACTCAGAGAACCACAGCAGCTCCTAAAACTGGCACTGGAATGGTTAAAAAGGCTCCCGTAGGAATAGTAGAGGATGAATCAGCAGAGCTGATCCAGCAGGTGAGTGTTAAACCTGTGGACTGTCAGGTGAAGTGAAAGTGCTTTAGATTAATCTACATGAATCTTTATTTAAGTTAAGAAATGACTGGGTCTTGGAAATATAGCAAATAATTCAAATTCCTTTTGCAGCATGGCACACACACACACTAACTTAAATCTATTACGTGCTGATACTTCATCCTGCAGCGCTGTTGCAGATATCTAGCAGCATTGCAGTTAAACTATGAACGGCTGTTGCTATGCTGCAGTGTGAGATGTCATGGGTCACACTGTTAGAAGCTAAACTGACCTCATGTAAATGGTAATTTAGCCTCTAAAAGAATAAGCCCTGCAGACATTTGGGTTTTTATCTGTATAAAGTAGCGATCCCTTAGCATTAGCAAAGAGAACCACCCCTCGTGTGAATTGGACGTCTAACACAGAAATAGAACATATGAGCTAAATTGAGTGTCAGTAATAGACCAGTGCAGGTCTTGATTATTCCCAAAGTGCTCTCATACATCACAAATATCTGCTTTTTTTGTGAACTATGAGAATCTTGCTTTCTGAGTAAATGCTTTGTGCACTTCTCTCTGGTGGAGAAATGATCATGTGTGAATATCTTTGGCAGATTAATGTATTGAAACTTACTGTTGAAGATCTGGAGAAGGAGAGGGACTTCTATTTTGGCAAACTGAGAAATATCGAATTGATCTGCCAAGAGAATGAAGGGGAGAGTGATCCAGTGTTGCAGAGGATTGTGGAAATTCTTTATGCAACAGATGTAAGTCTGCCTTTACATAAACTACTAGTTGGCAAGCGGGCAAATTTTCTCTAACTAGAAGTCTTCCATGGGGCCAATGTCCAATCTTGCTTGCTTCTATGTGCTTTGGGGCAGGCATCTTTTGTACTAAAGCTCTAGATAGTATCCTTGTGGTTACGCCGGAGATTGTCTGAATAGAAAACTGCTTGAAATTCCGTGACAACTGGATCCAGGATCTGAGAGGAAAAATCTTTCTGGTATCATAACTGGTCTTTCATAAGTGAGTGTATACCTCCTTGACAGTATCCCAAGTAAAACTGCAGGGAAGGGTATGTGCAACCAGTTGGATCAGTAGGCCTGATTTGACACCTGCTTCCATTAATGTATTCTTTCTTTCCCCCTTCAGGAAGGCTTTGTGATACCTGACGAAGGAGCACCACAAGAGGAACAAGAAGAGTATTAACAGTCCATATACTGTACCAGCAGAGCAGGAACATCAGAATTCTTTGCCCCAAATCATGTGCTTAACTGTAAAATACTCCACTTTATTATTATTAGAGGACTCACTGGTTTCTTTTCATAAGCAAAAAGTACCTCTTCTTAAAGTGCACTTTGCAGAAGTTTTACTCTTTTCCAATGGGTTTGAGTTAGGAGCTCTTTTTCACTTCGTAGCAGAACAGTATTAACATCTAGTTGGTATATTTAGGGAACAAGAGGTTGAATATTTTGATGCTTGCTGTGGAATTATTTGGTTGTTGGTAAAACATTGGTTTGTGGAAAGTCTTTTCTTCTGTACCTTACTGAGGTGGAGTGTGTAGTAGAGAAACTAAACACTGACTCACGGAAAGATTGTGTTAATGTGAAATTGCAGCAGAGAACTTTTAATAAAAATGCCTTAAGAGTATTTAAAATATGCTTCCATATGCCAAATTATAAAGTAATGTGACAGGAGATTTTATGTGCTTCATACTGGGGTTAGAAAGTGTCTAACTTACACTGCTGTCTGGGAGGCCTCGTGCGGCATAGTGACTACTCAAAAGGGGCTAGTAAAATAAAACTCCCTCCCTGTGTAAAGCCGCTCACTAAGTGGTTAGTTCTCAATGACAAAATAGGCCTTAATGCTGCTTGTTACAATATTGGAGTGAGTATGAAGAGCTCAGACAAACAGGTAAAATTATCTTGAGTGCTAAATCCTTCTCTGGCATTGTGGCTAACAACTTTGCCAAACTCATGTACTATATTTTCTGAGAACATGGATCTAGTCGTATTGCCTAGAAGGTTCTTCAAAAGTTTCTCACTTCACTCTCTGGATCATTTTTCTACTTGTCCTGTCTCCCTTTATTTTTGTGGTGTCCTTTCTGGTATGTTTGTTTCTGGTTTCCTCTTCTCTCCCCCATCCTAGAGTACTGGTTAAACCAATGGATCTAATAGAACTTGCGTTATGCAAGTGTCTCGGTTGTATTAAAGGGAGTGAGTGGGTTGAGGATATACCTATTTTGTGGCTGTTGGGAAGTCTTCCTCAGCCCTTGGTGTATCTTAATAGTGATACTTGCCAGTACAGTAACCTTCTGGGGACAAAACTAATGTTAGCTAATAAAAAAGCTAATGTTGCAGAAAATACAGTACCCAGACTAACTTAATATTAATATTTAAGATACTTTATTCTTGAACTGTCCCTTCCTTTGCTATCAAGTTCCTCTCATTGCTGTTTGTGTTTGGCAAGATCCCACAGGACATCTGATCCACCCACACTGAGTCTAATCAGTCCTGATGTGCTTGTATGCATTTGTTTCTGGTTGTAGCTTGTCCTAAAATGTGTGTAGAAGGCAAGCATTTATTGTAACTGTTGTGTAGTGCATGAATCTTTGTGAAATTCAGAGGAAAACCCAATTTCAGTGAATGCCAAAAAAAAAAAAAGCAAGTAACTAGCCATTGTTTAAAATTCCAGTGGTGCTATTTCTCTTGTGGCCTTCTAGACTTTTGTTGCCCTAAAATTCCATTTTACTGAAAAACCATATTCCACCTGGATTTTTCTTGACAGGGTTTTTTCTACTTTAAGCCGTTTCTAAATAAAGTTCTGTATTTCAAGAGTGTCATGTCTTCTGGAGTCGTCATGTTCTGGGGATATGATTAGATTAAGCAAAGGATCCTGGTATTTTCAGTCTGAAGCTACACAACTTGCAACATTGGCCTTCATCCTCCAGTCATAGCTCCTTTCCTCGCTCAAATTACTGCTGCAATAATTTTTCTTGGGACTCCCCTGTATTCTGTTGGGAGAGAACTTCTTTTCGTATGTTAGGCTTACAGTGACTACAAATCATAGTTGGACTGTAGGTTTCCCCTTCCTTTGGTGTAATGTAGTGGTGCACTGTAACAGCAATATTGGTCTGTTTTTCTTTGTATCTGACTCGTGAAGTCTAATGCATTGCATTACTAGAACACCAAAGTTAAAAGAATACCATGTTTTTGACCTTAGGTTCTGTCACCAGCTCTGAGCAAACATAATCTCTTGTAATTTAGTCATCTTGTTAAGCTTGCCGTAAATTTCAGTGAGCCAAGCTTTAATGTTAGACAAGAACTAACTAGCTTCTGCAGAAACAAATGCTAATGTGGCATGTCTAGCCTTTTAAAAGTTCTGACAAATCCCCCAAAGTCTTGCCAGTATTCATGCTGGCAAACTTTGGAATGGTCCATCGAAGTCTTATCCTAAGGAATAGTTATTAATGGCAACAAAACTAGTACTGCAGTGTGAAAGTGCATTGGTAAAATGAGGTTTTGATGCACATAAAATCTTCTCTACCATTACTTATTTGGTATTAGGTGAAAAAATTACCATCTTTCAACTGCTGATAACTGTGTATATCACTCTGTTATCCTTTCTGCATACTCAAGGCAAAGTAGCAACATGTGGCTTGTGTGACCTGCCATGGGAAATAACATTTTTAGGCTTTCCACATTTTGTAAAGGGTCAGCTACGTGCTATGGATCATTGTGGTTTCACCTTTGTATTGCAAGATCCCACCTGGTGAGGAGCGAGGATGGATCCATGTTTACCATGACACTAGATGAGTTGCACTGTGATCAATTTGACCTCTGCTTCTGCCAAAAGCAAACAAATCTCTTAAGCTAAAGGGGAGGGAATGATGGGAATTGTAGAAATATTACTGGTGCTCCTTGACCACAAAATTGACCACAACTCAATGTGGAAGCTTTCAATCTTGCAAGTCAAAGTCCTGTGAAATTTCAGATTGCTGCATCATTCTCTAATATACCAAGAAATGACAAGTCGTAAATAAAATTTGGAAATTCATAATACAGGTAACTTATTTACAAGTTTGTATCATAGACTTTTTGGGCAGTCTTTTATAATTTCCTTGCTGGAAAGCAGATAACCAGAATAAACTTAAAACTCAAGTGGCTACTCTGACCTGGTACAGCATTGGTTGATAGATGTTAAGTGCTTTTCTGCTGGAATGACTATTTCAGAAAACAACCAACCTTTCTTAGATTTAGTTTGATCGGTTATCTGAAACAAACAAGATAGAACAACCAAAAGCTTATATCTGTCTTTCTGCACCCAACGTGTCTTACAGGTGTGCACTCAGATTTTTTAACTTAATTGTTCAATCTTTTCAAAATTCCTGGTTTGCAATGACAATTCTTACTGTAACTGTTAAAAGGCTCCAAATAAAAGCCAAGAATTTACATCACTCATTTGTCTATTACTATTTAATGTGACCACTGTTTAATGTGACAAATGATACCCTGTTGTTGCTTTTGATGTTAGAGAACACAACACATTTATGGAATTGGCTGAAGTTGAACTAGTATTTGGGGATCCTCTTAGCCTGGTGATTTGAGCCCTGCTGGGAGCTCGGAAGTAGTTCTGATCATAGCTCTCTCCTGCCTCTCCTGTGCTTACTAAGATGGGGTTATATCTCAGAGGGTTTGAGGATTAGCTGGGAATTGTTTGTACAGTGCTCTGACTAGAATTATGTAAGTCTTCAGAACCCAGTTTAAAGAAAAATGGCACTATGCAATGCTCTGTGAATTTCTGAGCTTAGTAATGACAATTATGCAGCTATTCCGTTCATTCGTGTAAACAGCTCATCTACACTTGTGCAATTAAGAACCTTGGCCCATTGTGCAGGAAACTCTTAAACTGTAGTCAGATTGCTTCTACAGCACTGAAGGCATAATGTGTAAGTACTGAAGTCTTCTAATACTGCCCACGCATGGGCTGCAATACATCTACTCTGGCAGAATGGGGCTCTTAAACAGATGCCTGCCATGTGGATTATAGTCTTGTGATATGTAGCAGAGGATGACAGCAGCCCACCTAGTCATTGTAAGATAAACTCCTGCATTTCGGTTAAAAGAGGGTGCCAGTCCCTTGTTTCTGAAAATTGCTTGACTTTCCAGAGCAGCTTCATTATATTGTTACAAAAGATGGCAGCAGTTTGTATGTAACTAAGAGCAAACTGAAGTCTTAAATGTCAGAGACCTTCCAGAGCAGCATAGCTTAGATGTGATGCTTTCAGCTTAGAATTACCAGGTATAAAATCATGGCTGAGGTTTTTTTTCCTTCTCCTTTGCTGCTTTTTCTTACAAGTTGGGTGGTATAATTGATTCAAAAATTATTCTCTGAGTTCCATCTTTGAAAGATAACTTAATTTTTCCCTTTGCAGATCATCTTTGGGTTTTGACATATGAAGATTCGAAAGGACTTAAAAACCGGAGCTCTTACCCAGATAAATTATGTGTTGGTGGAGGATCCCTAATGGCCTGTATGCGTTCTTCTGCTTTTCTCCCTTCCCTGGTTATAGGACTCTTCTCAGGATTAGTGCAGTGTCTGTGTCTTGCGCTCCCTGTGTTATGGTGGAAGAGCTTTATGAAAGGTGCTGGTCTAGCAACACCTCTTGCTCATTAACAATTCCTGTGAAGTTAGGATTGGTGCTGGGGGCCCACGATTGGATTCTGCAGCCACTTGTTTTATTAGATGGGGGTAGTTTCTGCCAGCTGTGATGACCAAATAGAAATTTCTCTGCTTCCTTTACTATGGTGGCATATTCCTATGAAAAGCCTTTGTTCTGTTATTGGATTGGTTCAGAGCATACTTTGTCCTCCTGACATTCTAGCTTTCTTTTTATGGGCTTCATTTCCTTATTCTCAATGGTGAACCTTGGTGATCTTCCTGCCCTGAGAGGGGGAAGCTTGGTGTTAGTAGTTGTTAGCCCTTTGGTCTCACAGCTGGGCAGTTTTTCTTCCTAGTGTGTGTTGAAAACTTAGGATAAAACATTTACACAGACCAGTCTGCTTTAGGGGTTCATTCTTAAGAATGGTCTGACCCAGTATGGCCAATGGTCCATGTAGCCCATTATCCTGTCTTCTGACAGTGGCCAGTGTCAGATGCTTTACAGGGAATGAACAAAACATGGACATTCAATAGAGTGATCCATCCCCTGTCACCCAGTCCCGGTTTCTGGCAAACAGGTTAGGGACACTATCCCTGTCCATTGACGGACCTATCCTCCATGAATTTCAGTTTTTTTTAACCCTATTATAGTCTTGGCCTTCACAATATCCTCTGGCAAAGAGTTCCACAGGTTGACTGCATTGTGTGAAGAAATACTTCCTTTTGTTTGTTTTTAAACCTACTGCTTATTAATTTCATTTGGTGACCCCTAGTTCTTGTGTTATGAGAAAGTGGTGTTTACTCATTCTCCACACCAGTCATGATTTTATTAGACCTCAATCTTATCCCCCCTTAGCCGTCTCTTTTCCAAGCTGAAAAGTCCCAGTCTTATTAATCTCTCCTCATACGGAGACATTCCATACCCCTAATCATTTTTGTTGCCCTTTTCTGAACCTTTTCCAATTCCAATATATCTGCACGCAGTATTCAAGATGTAGGTCTATCATGGATTTATATAGAGGTAATAAGATCTTTTGTCTTATCTATCCCTTTCTTAATGATGCCCAACTTTCTGCTTGCCTTTTTGACTACTGCTCCACAGTGAGTGGATGTTTTCAGAAAACTATCCACAACGACTCCAAAATCTCTTTCTTGAGTGGTAACAGCTAATTTAGACCCCATCATTTTATATGTATAGTTGAGATTGTTTTCCAGTGTATGTTCTCTGCACCTATCAACTTTGAATTTCATCTGCTGTTTTATTGCCAAGTCACCCATTTCATGAGATCCCTTTGTAACTCTTTGCAGTCAGCAACTACTCAAGATAGTAGTATGGTATCATCTGTAAACTTTGCCACCTCACTCTTTACCTCCTTTCCCAGATCATGTATGAATATGTTGAACGGTATATTCTCCAGTTGGGATGGGTGAAGAGCTTGGTATTTGGTGGTTGGAGCTGGAGATTGGGGTATGTGTGATGTCCTCAATAGCAATACCTTCCAAAAATTGGAGCGAGCCTGGGTAAAACCTATAGCTTTCATATTAGACAAGGGAATGGGAGCGTTAAAACTCATTTTGGAAACCCCCGCTTCACTCAAATAGCTGAATTAATAGTTGGAAGAAAAAAATCATTTGTGAAAAGGATGTGGGTGTTGAATCTTTATCTAGAGGCTAAGAACTTCCAAGGCACAAGTCGGCGTTGTCCGAGAAAGGCTTCAACCCAAACAAGTACAAAGCTAAATATTGATATTACTAAGGTGAAGGGAAAAACCCTTTGTTTAAGGTTGAAGCAGCCACCTTATTTCTACATGGTATAGAAGTAAAATATTGGCACAAACCCATTCTTTTCCTGCAGGCCATAGTGATGTGATCTGGAAGACACTGGTGTTTGTCAGAACACATGCTTGTCTCTTTAAAGCAAATTTTTCTCAGTCATTTAGTAAGCCTGGCTAGTTTTCAAACATCAGCCTTTTAAAAATCTGTGGCTGACCTGTCAGGAAATGTAGAAAACAGGAACTGAGGGTGCTTTTTCTGAGGTCTGCAAGAAATTTCAGCAAGGCCCCGGAAGAGTGATGTGCTTTTGCAAAGTAGCTTCATAAACTGGTTGCCTCTTAATCTTCCAGGAGCTCTCTGAATCTACTGCTGTTCTAATGGGAGCTACAAGAACAGTTATCCAGGAAGCTTTAAATAATGTGGGATTACATTCACATAGTCTCAATATAACCTCAACTTCATGATTCAATATTTTATATCAAATAAACAAGCAGCAGGTTGGCCTAAAATGGAGGGACAATTGAGGTGAGATCATCTCAACAAATCTAAATACAAACCTCATTTCAGCTTGGCTTTCTCAATCATCCCGTCACTTGGAGGTGAGGGGCGGGTTTAATGACAAAGACCAGTGGGAGTCCTGACTCTGGATCCATTGCAGAGACTGCTCTCCTATCAGCCCTTGAAAGGGGCAGGAAAAGGAAAGGATTTCTAGCCATAAATCCCTGGAAATGTTCCTCTCTTGTGTTCTATGGATCCTTTGTAGCGCCCCTGCCTAAAGTCATCTCTGGTGCGAACATGCACATGTGTGTGCTCCTTATGGAGCAATTGAAAAGGAATTCCCTCTCCCCATCCAGCTGCTCTGAGGGAGAGGGATAGAAATGGGCTGCTCAGTGGCTTCTTGGCATGGAGACCTCCATCCAGTCTTTCTAAGGAAGAGAACTCCTTCCAACAGAGACTGGGGAAAGCAGTCTGCCTGAAGTTCTGTGGATGAAGTCACAAATCCAAAGATGACATCATAGTTGAGTCTGTTGATGGTCTTGGGGTGGAAGTCGCCAGTGGATACACAGCAGGAACAGGGAGAATGTCTACTTCTGAGAAGCTGAGCAGCTCTTTGATGGGCTCAGAGACTCATAGGATTAGTATTCATCCCTCTGTGGCATGGTGAGTGATGAAAGACACGACACCCAAGGAACTTTGCTTTTCACAATACCTAGTTAATTTATTGGTGCTTCTCTGAGCCACCCTCCAGTATAGTAACCCCTTCTCTTAATCCATCCTTCCTCCTTGCTAGGATGATGTAATGAGTAAGTGTGTAAGTGCATTGAAATTCTTTCCTAATTTCCCCATCTGTGAAATGGGAATAAAAATGTGTCTATCTTCTTTGGGCATTGTAAGGGTTAATTAAAACTTGTAAAACAATAAGAGCCTGCACATGCAGCTCCAATTGACTAGCTGGACTTTCTGCATATGTCAGAAAATCAGCCTTAAATGACTTCAGTTCAAGGTGCTTAGCACCTCTCATGATCAAACCCTTCCATAGCTACCAGGATGTGAGTTCAGGATTACATAGCTCTGCAGTAAGAACTAATGACATCATAGTACCTAAGGCAGTATACAGAGTGTCATCTCCTACTTCAGGTTACACTAATTTATGCTGAAATTACTTTAATACAAATATTAATACCTGAATAGCCATTTTAAGGATTGAAAGGCTTGCAGCCTTATTAATGATTACAATCTCTCTCCCACCCCCAAAGCAAATAAAGCAACATTTTATCTGTTTAAAATTTTAGGGTAGACAACGATTCTGAAGATGAAGGAAGCTTTAAACAGTATCAAATGGGGCAAAAGGTAAATGAGCAGTAATGCTATTGATGGACACAGTGTTATATGAAAAAAGGCTGTTATCAGGTGTTTCTAAAATGCAAATGGAGCAGGATTGATGTGGTGGTCTTATTTTCTTAACTGTACATATCCATATTTTGGAGGGTTAAATCATACAATATCAAGGCTGGAAGGGACTTTAGGAGGTCATCCAGTCCAACCCCCTGCTCAAAGGGGGACCAATCCCCAGACAGATTTTTAGCCCCAGATCCCTAAACGACCCCCTCAAGGATTGAACTCACAACGCTAGGTTTAGCAGGCCAGTGTTCAAACCACTGAGGTATCCCTCCCCCCAAATGATAGCCTTGCTTCTCTCAAGTGCAGTATTCGGTGACCCCTCTAATATCTGCATCCAGCTATATTTTTTTTTCTCAGATTTAAATGACTTTAAGAACTGCTAGTCATGTTTTAATTTTTTTTAAAGCAAGCTTTAATGGTTATACCTTTACCTTAAGGTATCAGGTGGGCAAGGAAAATATTTTGTTTTAAAGTTGAAACTTACCGCAGTGTTCCCTGCTTTGAAACCCCAATGTGCCCAGTTCATCCTGGCTTTGGGGCTAAACTCTGTGCAGTTGCTGAGCAGGTGCAGGAAATGTTGGCTTTATGCTCATTTTGCACCTTTCCTATCCTGGACCAGCGAACGGCCTATTCAGCTTGCAGCACAGATTGAAACAGCCTGAGTGCTGTGCTGATTTGCACTCAGCTTGCCTGTGACAAATGGGCCAGCGTAGCAACTGGGAATAGACAGATCTTAGCCATGCCTGCCTGTTTCTGGGATTGCCTTTGCCATGCCCCTTGTGCCAGGGTCTCCTGCAGAGGATGGCAGAGAGCTAGCTATGCCAGCTGTACCCCAGCCAGCAAAGCCCTCTATGTAAAGTAATTGCTTGGTAGCCGCTATAAATTGGATCCTGTATTTCTTAAGTGATTTAAAATTAATGATATGGTAGTAATGAAATGGGGCTTAAGTGAGAGTTGTGGTGCATAAGACCTTGTGTGGGGTCTCTGCACTGTCATGGATTTACCCCTGTTGAAGTCCTTGGGGTTACTATCAATAGTGAGGACTATTTCCATGAACAAGAGGTTTCCAGAACTGGACCTTCAGTTTCTAAGGGCTTTTGGGCAGGGGCCATTTCTCTGCTTATCTGTATATGCTCTCATAAGGTTACTGCTTATAAGATGTTTACTGTCTTCCTGCTCTTGCCCCATTTATGTAAGACATGAGTAAAGAGGGCTCTCTTGGGTGTAATAAAAGCTCTGCACATGCTGTTCTTGATTCTGTTTTTTCAGATCACTGGACTTCAGAGCAAATCTGTCTCGAGCTGCTCATCTCCCAAACAGATACTGAGATTCCCAGAATCCACTGATACCTCCCGTGCACAGCAAGTTGAGGACCAGATCAATTATGAGCATTTGCAAAAATTGGAGCGATCGTTCCGGGAAGCCGACTTAGACAAGGGTGGAGGTGATAATGCAGCATTTCCCAAAGCATTTCAATTTCTAGATAACTCTGCTCTTTTGGTCACTTTTTTAGTTTCATAGCTATCTCTGTTGCTGTTAAGAAGCATGCAGTCTACACAACAGTATCCATCAGAATTAGCCCCTTCAGGCTTCATCAGTTACTTTGGACCTGATTTTTTCCACTGAAGAGATCTCCAGCTTACCTCTCACAGCAAGTCTATATCACCCATTCTTTGTGATAGCTTTGGGTTTCTGTATGGTGAAGCAGACACAGATTTCCTCTTCCTCAGTTGTTAGATGTAGGTTTGTGTCCCATAGTTCTATGGTACAGAAGTCAAGCTTAATATTCAGGAAGTCAGGAGAACAAATGTACCAATCTCTAATTAGGTTTGGTTTAAACAGGGTAAAATCACATATTGTAATAATGACACTAACACTTCCACAGCATCTTCCAGATGAAAATCTTGACTTTCTTGATGAGCGTAAGTTAAGCCTCGCATGGCTTCAAGTTCTGACTCCGGTTTAGACATTTAAGGAAAATCTTAGTTAGGGGCCCCTGTTCAAAAATCTGTTTGCCGAGGACCAGACTTTTAAAGAAGTTCTGCACTTCTTAGGTGCCTACCAGTGTTTGCAGTTACTGCAGATCTGCATGCGGATTGGGAAATTGCATCTGTAAACAGCTAATTGAGAAGCATTTGCACACATCGATGCGTTACTTACACAGTTGCAATAAATTGTATGAGCAAATTTGATACCCAACTGTGTGCCTTTTTGTATGCACAAATTGTTGAGAAATCTGCCCCCTTTGTGTGTTTTTGGGGGGATTGCTTTTGATGCTTAATTGCCATTTTGATGTGCTCTGTGCAGTCTATTTTTTCAATAGATATAATTATCTGGAAAAGTTTAGGGCTGAATATACTGTGCTTATTCTTCCAGGGCTGGATATTAAAGAGTTCCGCAAGGCAATGAAGATGATAATGGACAATATTACTGAAGAAGATATTGATATCATATTTATGAAAATTGACACTGATTGTGATGGCTCCGTGGGCTGGGTAATACTGTGCTCTAATCAAAGAGAATGGTGGTTGTGTAGCAGTTGCAAAAATTTCCTGATTTTTATTTACTTTGGTTTAATGTTGGGGGAAGGCAGTGTTTCCTGCTATTCCTGTTACCTTTGCCATAGTTCTTGCTGTATCTGTCAGCATCATAGAACTTGAGATAATTAATTCTGTTCTCCTTTTTATACTGTGCTAATGAAATTGTTCTCTCTCACAGGAAGAATATCTGAACTATATATTGCGAGAGTACAGAGGAAAGGATGACATGCTGAAAAGCAAATCTCCTCTGCTATTTCAGACACCCATGAAAATCATTCCAGTGTAAGCTCTTAGCCATTACTGTCTGAGGAGGAGTGATCCACATTAAAGTTGCTTGTATTAGTCTTCCAGTTTAGTGTGTTCTTGTGACATCCTAGCTGTGAAAAATTTCTTTTTTTAAAATCAGGTATTTAACAGCAAATGGCAAACATGTGCATCTTCCCATATGAAATTGGCTTAATAAATTAGCCTCTAATCATTTAAGGAACAACCTCTATTAAAGATTATAGCCTAGGTGAAATGGCTGCTTGAGATGAATTCCCATCAGTATTAATCAGTCTCAGTAGGATATTGTGAGTATAACTAAGGACGCATTAGATTATTGCTGTTATAGCAACAAACCTGAACATGAGAAACGACAACACTCCCTTCTCTGGGGGTCATTTAAAAGTGAGGTGTTGCCTCTTTCTCAGACCTGCCAGTGTGATACCACTTGGGGTTGATGCTATGATGAATACCTGAGAGCGAGTGTGGTGGTGAAATATGGCTAACTTCTCTTGCACACTTGCTTCTGACTCAATTTTGTTTGAACTCAAATCCTCTCTAGTCCAGCCAAAACTCTCCCCCCAGCCAATGTGTCCCCTTTCCTTCCTACCTGGATAGAGCCTGGGAATAGATGAGCTTTACAGCATGAACTGAAGGCTAGCAAATGCTGTGACTGGGGAAGCATGCTCCAGAGCCATGGAGACTCTGGGCTGACTTCAGTTTCTAGGGTGTTAAATAAAGGGACAGGTGGTCTTTTGTTGTCCAGGCCTCTCAGAAATGGGTGCACTGTAAATACTTCAGTTGTAGTGTCTCTTCTGATCTTAAACCTGTGATCATCTAGTCTGTCCTGTGTAATATAGGAGGTTTCAAGCTGCACACAAAGGCTCAGCCCATCTGCATTAAGAGTTTGTGGCTAGCTTAAAAAAACATCCCACATGATGTGTCCAGGTTTCAACTTCTTGCCACACATGCCAGTCCCTCCCACAGGTCTTTTTTCCTCTGTATGTGCTGTAATGTATCTTTGTGCTAAGGGGTTGGAGACATCACAGCGTGGACACCAGCCACCTTATAACCTTATAGTGTGAAAATCTCCTTCCCACTCCCACCACTTCGCCTTGTGTCTCTCGCCCTGGGGGAGGCTCAGACTTACTTAACACGCATCAAAAGCTCCTGAGCTCAGGGTTTCTAAATTCTGCTAAGTGCTTTCAGTCCCTGTGTTCCCCCCTGCTCTATTCCCGCCCTCTTACAGGCCCACCTTACCCTTCCGCTTCCTGACTGTTCTGCTCCATTTCTCCTATCTCACTCCTTCCCCTTGCTCAGGATCCAAGGCCAAGAAATCATCAAGGTGCAGTTTTTCCCAAGCCAGGGCCGGGCAATGGACAGGAATGAAAAGGCCAAGAAAAGTAGTGGTTGGAATCTGTCAGGGCGATTCCTGACGGTCAGCAGGGATGGAATCTTACTCTACTGGAGTGACACATTCAAACTGCTCCGCACTGTCCAGGTACATAGCTCATGAACCTGATCGAAATGAAGGGCTAGATTCTATCTAATCCACACAATCCAGGGCTCTCAACCTTTCCCAGTCCACGACACCCTCCCATTTAGCCATCTAGAAATGAGGTCGATGTGGCCTCCCTGGGAGTCTCAACCCATGCCTTCATGGAGCTTGTATTCACAGTGCAGATGTCTCCTTTGCGTATGTAGTGCTTGTTCTGCATGGGCGACGTCCCATTGCCATGAGTGGTGATTCCACAAGTGTGGATGCACCAGAGAGCCCCCCCCCCACTGCAGATGAGAGACCCACAGCGTGGCTCGGAGGGGAGAGTTTTGCCGATCATATGAAGTATTTCTAAATCACCAAATCACTTTAGTCAGCAGGGAGGCAGTGCTGTGTTACACTGGACACTGCTAGCACAGAGGGTGGGGTCAAAGCCTTCTCTTCTGGATTACCAGCACTCTCAAAAAACCTAATATTGAGGGCATATAAAGGGAAAATGTACCGTTTCTCATGGAAGGGATATTGTGCACTAATGTCCCTGGAGAATCTCTTTAAACAGAAGCACCTGGTCTCAGCTCAAGTTTTGATCTATCTGCTAAGTTTTGTCTTCTTATAAACTGAACATAAGATAATGAATGAGGGCTGGGCACAATAGGACAAGACCAATTAGACCCTTGAATCACTGAATCTTTCTACCATTTCAGCAGTAAAACTCTTCCTATTTAAAAATAAGTGCTGGTCTGGAGCTCTCATTCAGGGTGGAAAATACCAGAGCTGCTGCTAACTTAGGGGGAAATTCTCCTCAGGTCAGACAGCGAGCCCAAGGCCTATGCATTGCTTACATCCTGCTTAAGCCTGGTGCCATGGTAGTGCTTTATTACGTGAGCTCTGAGTGGGATTTGCAACTACTTTGGGGTTACTTGATTTTTCAGTGTATGTTTCCTCTTTGTGTAGCTTGATCAGTCTGGACGACGGCCCAGTCAGCAGATGTGGGTCACTGACATGGTGTGTCTGTCTAATATCAACCTGTTGGCGATAGCATCTACTGATCAGATTATTGGTAAATAGAGACAAATCATTCCCCATTGTGAAGATCTGGTCCCTAACCTGCACCACTGATGTTAATAGAAGCCTTGCCATTGACTGAAGTGAGCACGAGGTCCGCCACGTATGGATGTAGTAGCGTTGGTCAGTTGAATACCTGTTCAGCAACAGGCATGTTTGCATGGCAGAATGTCTAAATAAACACACATGCATATGACAGGTTCAAAAGGTCTATCTTTGCATGAACACCAAACATCAAGATGTTGATGCTAATGTTGAGATTCATGGGATTTCTCTTTGTTTCTGTTGCACAGAATTCTTTGATATCAGTGGCAACAAATGTGACAGGCTCTTTTCCCTTGTTGAGCTTGACAGCTGTGTTACGGCCTTGGATTACTGGTAGGTTACCTGCTTCTCCCAAGAGGCTGTTATCGATTTTAAAATACATAGATACTGGCATCACAGACCTATGGCTCCTCTGCTGTGCAAGGTACTTGAGAAATGACTAACCCTTATATTGTAATGAACTGGGGGATGTTCATGTGCACAGATACCCTCTACCGGACAGAGAGAGAACTGCTCACTGAATCACAGCCCCTGTACTCGCTAACACTTAAGGCCATGGATCCGTGCTCTTTGGAGTAGAAAAGATCTGAGTTCTATATCTACTGCTGCTGTGATGCTCTGAGTGGCCACCCTATATACTGTAGAGACAATGGCAAGTTGTGAGACGCCACAGATTTGTCACCTACATTCTTTTACTTTACATAGTGAGCCTCTCTCTCTCCTTTTCTATTTTCGTACTAAATAGTGTAGTGACAGGAGTTTAGGGATGTTCAACCCTAGTCTTTTGTTTTTTACACACACCTTTTTCAACTGCACATGAATCTTTTTAAAAACAAGAACGTGTTTTGCAAGGGGCATATGTTTTGTGTAGCTCCTCCAGCAGGCCTGACACTTCTGTGTCCCTCTAAGGACTCCCAGAGGACTCAATGTCACTGTCTCTGGTGTACTGCTTGTCCTGTCATGTATGGCCAGGGGACAGTGAATATCATGGACCAAGAATTATTCTTGAATGTTTTTCTCTTAGTTGCTCATGGGACTTCAATGAGCATTGGAGTCTACCAAAAACATGGCCAAGTGCAAAATCTATTGAATCCTCCCTCTTCCCCGTATTTAGGTTGCCTGGGTGTAGTGTTATCACTGGATAATTGCTGGAGTCTGTTTTAGGATATGTATCCGTAAAACTTTGTCAAGGGGGCCGAGTTTGGGATGGTCACTTTTATTAATTCAAATTCATGCTTATAATAAATAAATACTGTTGTATCTGAATTGCAGCTGTGTATAATAGAGCAACATTTCAGCTTTCAGATACTACCTAGGAATTTTTTTTCAGCCAATCTTAAAAAAAAAAAAGCTGCTTCCAGAGAGATGACAGGCCCTCCTTCCTACATGTGTCTTGTGCCCAGTGCATGGCTATGGTATTTAGATGTTCACTTTCCAAAGATGATTTCTCAAATAGGCTCTCCAGATCCTGCCTATGCATGCTCATATTGGCACTTAGGTGCATAAGATGGGTGTTCTGGCCCTGTTGGAAAACTGAGTTTTCTATTTGTGACGCCCACTAGTGTTCTAGTGTAATACTTGCCTGAAATGGCAATGTACATGGGGTCTGATCTGTTTTCTTTCCTTTCTCCCTGAGTCAGGACAGATGGGTACAAAGGAGTGTTTTGTGTTGGTGATGTGAAAGGAAACATTCTGATCTTCACCTCGCTGGATGTTGTAGCAAATGGGATCTTCAACGTCCGTCACTATATAACTAAGCCAGGTACAGATACGTTGTCCAAGCATAGCTATAATCACATGTTCTCCTGTCTGGTATTACTGGAGAGATGAGCGAGGACTGAGCATTTATCTGAATTGCCCTTCCTAGAGGAAGAGCAAATGTTACACATTTTACAAACACAGAGGTATTATGAGACTGACTTGAGATTTTATTGACTTCAGAGAGCTGCCAGGTGCTTTGCCCCTCTGAAAATGGCACCCTCCACGACTCATCCAAAGTCTCACAGGGTCGGGGTAGAATCCAGGAGACCTGGCCCTCAGGTCTCTGCTTGCTCCTTAACCATCCTGATTCCCTAAGCAGGGCTAGATCCAAAGCACCTTCGTTTCGGTTTTGAAAAAACGAACTCTGTTGCAGGTTTTGCAAAACCAGAATCATCCCTGTTCTTTGGTGTCTGTCCTGATGCACCACGTTTTCTAATCTCTAGGTAATTGTGTATGATTGCTGTTAAGATCATAAAATCATAGGACTGGAAGGGACCTTGAGAGGCCATCTAGTCCAGTCTCCTGCACTCATGGCAGGACTAAGTATTATCTAGACCATCCCTGACAGGTGTTTGTCCAACCTGCTCTTAAAAATCCCCAATGATGGAGATTCCACAACCTCCCTAGGCAATTTATTCCAGTGCTTAACCACCCTGACAGGAAATTTTCCCGAATGTCCAACCTAAACCTCCCTTGCTGCAATTTAAGCCCATTGCTTCCTGTCCTATCCTCAGAGGTTAAGAAAAATAATTTTTCTCCCTTCTCCTCGTAACAACCTTTTATGGACTTAAACTGTTATCATGTCCCCTCTCAGTCTTCTCTTTTCCAGACTAAACAAACCCAGTGTTTTCAATCTTCCCTCGTAGGTCATGTTTTCTAGACCTTTAATCATTTTTGTCGCTTTTCTCTGGATTCTCTCCAATTTCTCCACATCTTTCCTGAAATGTGGCACCCAGAACTGGGCACCATACTCCAGTTGAGGCCTAATCAGCAGAGTAGAGTGGAAGAATTACTTCTTGTTTCTTGCTTACAACACTCCTGCTAATACATCCCAGAATTATGTTCTCTTTTTTTTTTTGGCAACAGCGTTACACTATTGACTCATATTTAGCTTGTGGTCCACTATAACCCTCAGATCCCTTTCCACAATACTTCTTCCTAGGCAGTCATTTCCCATTTTGTATGTGTGCAACTGATTGTTCCTTCCTAAGTGGAGTTCTCTGCATTTGTCCTCATTGAATTTCATCCTATTTACTTCAGACCATTTCTCCAGTTTGTCCACATCATTGTCCTATCTTCCAAAGCACTTGCAAGCCCTCCCAGATTGGTGGTATCTGCAAACTTTATCGGTGTACTCTCTATGCCATTATCTAAATCATTGATGAAGATATTGAACAGAACTGAACCTAGAACTGATCCCTGTGGGATCCCACTGGTTATGCCCTTCCAGCATGACTGTGAACAACTAATTACTCTCTGGGAATGGTTTTCCAACCAGTTTTGCACCCACCTTATAGTAGCTCCATCTAGGTTGCATGTCCCTACTTCGTTTATGAGAAGGGCATGCGAGACAGTATCAGAAGCTTTACTAAAGTCAAGATATACCACGTCTACCACTTCCCCCCCCACCCACCCTCCACAAGGCTTGTTACCCCTGTCTAAGAAAGCTGTCAGGTTGGTTTGACAGGTTTGTTTTTGAGAAATCCATGCTGTTACTTATCACCTTATTATCTTCTAGGTGTTTGCAAATTGATTGCTTAATTATTTCCGCCATTATCTTTTTGGATGCTGAAGTTAAGCTGACTAGTCTGTAATTCCTCAGGTTGTCCTAATTTCCCTTTTTATAGATGGGCACTGTATTTGCCCTTTTCCAGTCTTCTGGAATGTCTCCCATCTTCCATGACTTTTCAAAGATAATTGCTAATGGCTCAGATATCTCATCAGTCGGCATCTTGAGTATTCTAGGATACATTTCATAGTAATAATATTCTAGGACTTGAAGACATCTAATTTGTCAAAGTAATTTTTAACTTGTTCTTTCCCTATTTTAGTCTCTTCTGATCCTACCTCATTTTCACTGGTATTCACAATGTTAGACGTCCAATCACCACCAACCTTCTCGATGGAAACCGAAACAAAGAAGTCATTAAGCACCTCTGCTATTTCCACATTTTCTGTTATTTTTCCCCTCATTGAGTAACGGGGCCTACCCAGTCCTTGGTCTTCCTCTTCTAATGTATTTGTAGAATGTTACTAATATTTCTCCTAAGCCTAGATTGTAGCTAACACTTTAAAGCTTTTAGTGCCATGCTTGTGTCTCGACATTTAAGGTGGATCTATGAAAATACCACATAATCCTTCCAGGTATTAATGAATGTCCCTTGTGACTAGCTATCCTGTACACTATATATCCTAGGTCACGCATGGGGTTTAGGCTACTATTATTGCCTTAGGTGCACTTCAGCACAATTAAAATAACTTCTTTTGAGAAATGTGGCAAGTGTTGGGTCAGGATTAATATATGGCTTTTCTCCCTCAGGTGTCTTAGCCAGAATCCCAGTGCATCTTCTCCTGAAAGGAAAGGCCAGCCTATACAGAAATTTCCGAGTGCCTGTGAGTTTCTCTGTCTAAAGTTACATTTTAAGACAAACCTCACTCCTACTTAGATTCCTGTTGCTCCCCTATCCTGAAGAAAGTTGAGGAAAGTTGATATTTATTAAATTATAAACTAAAATACTCAAAAGCAATTATGTACAATGTCTATCAGGATTGTCTTTCCCAGAGCCTCTGTATGTTGTTCGCCGCCTTAATCTGTAAGCTCTTTGGGGCAGAGGCCTCATCTACCTGTGTGTGTGCAGCACCTGGCACAGTGGGGTTTCTGAGTGCTGCCATAATACAAATATTACTACTAATAGGTCTGTGGGACGCTCATTGCTCTCATTCCTTCCGTCGTCTTACATAAAAAGGCAAAGTGTACTTTACTGCTGATGCTCGTAGACCAAGACCTGTGGCCTTTCAGAGTCTGTCTACACTGAGTAGTAGCTCACAGTGGTGAGTCTCAGAGACCAGGTCAACAGAGTCCGGCTTGCCCGGTTTTCCCTGTCGCATTACAAATGGCTGTATAAGTGTTGCAGCTTGGGCTGGAGCTCGGACTCTTTAGCCTAAGGAAGGGGGTGGGCTTCAGAACCTGAACTCCTACACAGCTATTCTTAGTGCTGTAGTGCAAGTTCTGTGAGTCTGAATCTGTAGAGCTGGGTTCTAGGACCAGATGCCACTCCCTGTGTAGATGCCCCTTCAGGGGTGGAGTGTGGGCTGCGGAGTGCCACAAGGGGCTGCACTGTTTACACATCCCGAAGGCTGGCTCTGCAAACCAAAATGACTTACCTTGGGTCATTTTGTATCATTCCATCAGCCAGACATTCACGATCTTGCAGCTCAGCAAGCAGCCAATTCAGACCATTTTGGATGGCAGTAGTGCGGCCGTGGGTGTCTCCCCATCAGTCGCTGTAACGCTCCTAGAGTGGCTCTGTTCGGGGGAATTAGCCAACAGTTAATAGGCTCTGAGGCAGCAGTTGGGGCTGGTAGCCCTGACATTCAGCCAGAGCCGGGCAGCACATAGTTAATGGGTCTGGCCCGCAGTCAGGCATGGTAGTGGCACATCTCTAGGCCTGGCACCTTCAATCAGGACAGGGTCGTAATCAGTGAAAGGGCTCTGGCCTGCTGTCAGGCAGAGCATCTCAGCAGTCTAGGGAAAGATTAGCTCTCTGCTGGGAGAGTCAGCAAAACCATCTGGCGTCCTAGCTCGGGTGGGTGTCAGACCAATGCAGGCCGCTTGGCCTAAAGGTGGGGAGGCTGCCACCCTGATGGTGGGAGTGGCAAGGGGTAGAGGGACACAGGCCCACCCACTCCACTGCATCCCAGCCCTGGGCCCTAACAGTGGAGGAGTGGTCCGCCACTGGGTCTGCGGGGAAATCTGTCCACAACACGCTGACCAGCTTGCAGTCAGTCACACAGCCAAACACTGTACAGCTTCCCCTGGCTCCTTCCTACCCTCCCAGTCCGGGGGTACCTGGGTTCTGGGGTCATCGTTCGCCTCGCTGGGGTAGACAGCTAGTGGCAGCCCCTACAGCTCCTCAGTGTCCCCGGTGTCTGGCAGCTCCTCCAGGTCTCTGGCAGTATGGCAGACGGGCTTCAGCAGCGGGGGGAGATGTCCTGCTCCTCCGGCAGCTCTTTCCCCAACTGAGCTGGAGGGCCAGGCTTTTCTAGTTCCGGTTCCTATCCCGCCCCCGCGGGTGTCCCGGTTCTGCCCACCATGGGGCAGTTGTGGGTCTCTCCCTGTCAATCAGAGGGGGAGACCACGTCCCCTCGCTACAATGGCTAATGCACATTCAAAGCCCCACTGCTTCCTGGGTCCCAGAAGAGCCTTGTCTATAAGAATCCCTTTGGTCTGAACCCTCTCAATCCCCATGTCTAAGTCATGACCCTCTTCTCGTTTCTTGATGTGCATAATGAACCATCTCTCTTAATTCAAAACTGCACTCGTCCAATCAAATATCATGCCCTTCCCCTTTCGGGGTCCTGCTGTGGGCATCACCCTAATGTTTCTCTTCTCCCTCTTTCTGCTGCCTCTGCTCCTTGTCCCACTTTTCCTGTGTTTATTGTTCCTCAGCTTCACATTTCACTTTGTTTTTCGCTGGCGTTTTTCTGTCTACTTCAAACTGTACATGAACCCAGGCATGTTGGAATGGGAGTGGCACTGCTGAGCCCCCACTGACGAAGAACGAGCTCCTTGTGCGATTGTTTATGACCTGCAGTGTCAGTAAGCAAAGTCTTTCCTCTCTCTTCCAGGCTCTCCATGGGGACTGGTGCCACCAGATAAAATTCATTCCTCAGCTCAATCTTGTTGCCTCCTGCTCAGCAGCTGATAAGAGAGCCATGGTGCTTACTTCACTTCCACTACATATCATGGGTAAACCCCAGTAAGACAGGTCTCTTTGTCTGTTCTGTAAATTATCCATCACACAATGGTAGCAGGCAATGTTACAATTCTCTTAAAATTCCGTTTCCTCCAGGAAAATCCTGTTGGGACTCAAATTTCAGGCAGGGCTCAGGAAACCTAAATTACAGAAAGTGGGTAAAGGGGCCCATAATTGACACTACTCGGTGGCCTGTAAATAGATGAAGTTTCCAACAGACTTTTCAGGCTGTAAGTACAGTCATTTCTGGGGCCTCTGGGCAGTGGGAAAATTGCTGGACACGGAACAGTTTCTTGAGGAAAATTTCAGAGAAGATGGGAAGACACTGCTCCAGCTCTATTATGTCTATATTTGATAGAGATGGGCCTGACCTGAGAAGTCTAGCCTAGACCCAGATGTCCCCAGAGCTGATGGGCTGAAGGGTTTGGTTTGACCTGTCACAGAGCAAAGGTCTAGCTGGGAAGTCCCAATCTTGGTCCAAACTTCCCTAGCAACTGTGGGTTTTTGGATCTAAATTTTGGTTGAGTTGGATTTCTTCTTAATGTCCTGTAACCCTCATGTGCTGCATGGGAAGTTTACGCCACAGGAAAAGTGAACAAACAAATGCAAGTCTCTTAAACGTATTTCTTTTTAGCTAAAAATAAATTATTATTAGATTTGCTGAAGTGGAAAAATAGCAAAATGCAGCTGCAATGGTGTCTGACTTCCTGTTTTTTCCTCCTTTCCGTCTTCAAGAGGCAAGGCAAGGCGAAGTGGGGCTTCAGTGTAGCAAAGCTTGGGAACAGCCTTCTGGTCCGTTTTCTGGGTGTGGATGCCCATCCTGCTGTTGCTGCTCCTGGTCTGCTGGGTCCGAGCGTGCCATGCTTGTTTGTAGGCAGTGGTGCTGAACCCGAGTGTTGCCAGAGCTGAGCAGCACAAGTAGGACTCTGTGTTGTGAGGAGGAGCGGGTGGGAATAGGGCAGGCTCAGCGGGTTGTGGGGGGAATGGGCAGGTGAATGTAAATTGTATGGAGCTGGGCAGCAAAATTCCGATCCAAAGTTCAGCTCACCCCAGAGTTAACATCCGAGATGGGGAGGGGAGTTTGAATCCAGTGTTTCCAGTTCAGGCCTATCTCCAATTAAAATGTTTCAGGGGTTGGATCTAGAGTAATACACATCCGGCAGGACAAGTACAGGGTGAAGACTGTTTGTGAAAATGCTTGAGGAAGGGGAAGACGAGGTTGTCTTACATACATTGCTGTATCTGCTGTGTACCCCAGCTGCCATTCACCTCCCTCATTTCTCTCTACCCTTCACTCCTTCCTCTGCTTATTCTCTTTGCAGCCTTAGCTCGTCTCCCTTTTCCTCTAATCCCCTTCCCTTCCCTGCTTCTTTCTCTCCCCTTCTGCTTTCCATATCCCCTCTCTCTCCTCCTTCTTTCTTTTCTTCCTCAATCCTTTCTGCTTCTTTCATTCCTTCTTTCCCAGCCCTTTTCAGCTCTGTATTCTGTCCCTGTCCCTTTCTCTGCTTTCAAAGTGCATTAGGACTGGCAGCAGTCCATCGCCTCCTGAAAGCTAATGGGGTGCAGCAGACAGCCCCCTCGTTAGCTAGCATCCTGGCAATGGGCCAAATACATATTTCAGCAGCTGGCTCACTGTAAATCGTGCAGATAGCGGACAGTGGGTTGAATCCACAATTTTACTCTCTCTGCAATTTTCCCTGGTCCCTGGCAATCACCATTTTGTCTCCCCTTTCCCAATACATGCAACACTTGGCTCTAGAACAGCACCCTGTCTAGATCTTTATTTCATCCCTCCTCCGAAATCAGTCCCTTTGACAACGGTGGCTATTGCTCTTGAAAAGGCTGAATTATGTGTTGGCCTGGAAATTGCAGGCCTCTGCATCTGCCATCTGTCCAAACGATCATGGAATAACAAAAGATGTGAATGCTAAATAACCACCTCCAGGAGTAGAGTCTAAAATCTCAATCGCATGCTGCTGACACCTGGGTGTTGAAACTCATCTGTCTTGGGATTACTCTCTCCAGAGGCTCCGAAGTCTCCTGTTGCTAATTCATATAATTTAACAATCTCTCTTTTTGGTCGTGGGATTCTTACTGTAGAAATATGTTCCTCTAGTGACAGGTGGGTTTAAAGGACTGGATCCCAGTGATTTGTGAATGTAAAGATGGTGTGTGCAGAGCTACGTAATTGGGTTTGTCTGCATTGAATACTAAAACTTGCTTTATTAATGGATTTGTCTGCAGTTCTGAAGATTGTGCATACTTAAATCCAGAGACATTGTCCCGTGCTGTATCTGTATGTTGGATAATTTCTGAAGAGTTGTGTGGTAGTGTGTGTGTCTGTCTCTTTCTCTTGCTTAATTCAAGAAGATCTGGATTAATGCTAAAATAGCTATTTCAGAATTTCACAACCCCGGTTGCCGTGTGGAAGATTTACCAGCAGGTGGTGCCATTGGGCTTTCCTTTACCTGCAACGAGAGAATTATTGTTGGTGTTCTTTTATGTAGATGAGAGCTGTGTGAGCAATTCCCACTGAACAGTTTATTTGGCAGCTTTAGCCTGGATCATTGCAGCATTTTTATTATGCTATTTGTATGGAAGTTTTGGGTGAATAAATTCCAGCTCGCGGGTTACTTGCCAACTGCCCATTATCCCTTGAGTATTCATAACTCGGTATTTAAGTTGTGCTGCTGGTTAACTATGTTTCATGGTATTGTTTTGTTCCTTGGCAGGGTGGCCTAACTCTTAGGAGTGCCACTCCAGCTTCCTTTCAAACAGTAGCTTGGTTAGCGATTGAATGGACCCCTGGGTCACATGGCAGGCTTAGAATTTGCTCTGCAACCATTTGCATGTGCAAATCTTTGCTCATGTGAGTGTTCATGATGAGGGGATAAAAAGGACACAGTCAAAGAGAGAATCTATTTAGAAGTCGTCTAGTTGTTTGCAAGTTGTTTTTCTCTAGTAAAGACCGATTTCTTCATTTTTAATGATCCACCTGTGAACTAGCTATTGTGGCTACTGCTGTAATGCAGCTGAGCCTCTTGCTCTGCACTAACCCCATTTTTATGATTTTCACCTTTGTGCTCCCCCGCAACTCATTATTTTTAACCACGGCTGCTTTCCCTTTCAGAAATGGGTTGTGTACCTTGAAATGGGTTGGTGGAGGCCACGGAATTCACAGCTGTCAGTGGGGTGAATTGTCACACCTGGGGTCCGAATATCATCTGAGACGGAGCTCCAGGGACTCTAATATAACAGGCATTATTCTTCTGTTATGACCCCCGGCTCTCAGATAATAAATCACTGGATAGGCCCAGCCAGGGCCTTGTCCTGCTCCTGACTATTGTACTACCCATAAGAATGGGTTAGAGGATGGTTGGGTTCAGCCTCCTTCCTTATAGCTGTTCCATTCCTTCTCTTTGCATTTCCTCTTTGCCAGCAGGTGGCTTCCCAAGTGGCACATTCTCTGTGATCCTGCCTCTCCTGGTTACCTTCTCTTTTTTCTCTCCCCGCCATAGCACCTCTCCGCCTTGAGTCTTTACCCTGCTCTTCCTCTCTCCTTGCAATTTCTTTTCTGCTTGGTCACCCTAACAATATGCAGAAGCCTGATGCAAGAGGTCCTAGCAGTCGGGAAGTGAGCCTGCCTCCCCTTCCTGTGCTATTCTCGCAGAGGGTGAAAGGACCTACAGTATTTTTCCCTTTGGCTCCCGCTGGTGGGGTTAGCAAGTTGTGGAGCTTGTATGGGATGTGGAGATCTAAGCAGCCTCTTGCTTTGCTTGTGTTGAAGGCCAGCCCTGGTCCCTTCTCTTCCTTAACTATTTCTTCTTTAGAGATGGGTCTGAGCTACACCCCTGGAGGGGAACTTTTCCAAAGTTTGGGGATGTGCAGGTTACAGAGTTTGGCTAATTTTATAGAGCTCTCTTGCTGTTCCTTCTGCTTCTCTACACTTGTGTCTGTATTTCCCCCTTTTCTGACCATCCCACCTATTCTGGAGCTCCCCTGTTTAATTAGCATAGAGTGTCCTTCACACAAGCAGATGTATTTTCCACAGCCTTGCCCACCAAATCTGCAATATGTTTTAAAAGATCCAGCTGAGGTTCTTGCACAAGTCTGTTCATTTTATTTTCTCTGTTCCAGGTCATCAACGATTGCTTTAAAGAAGGGCATTCTCTGCTTCGATTATTCACCTGAGATGAACGTGCTTGGTAAGTCGCCATCATCAAAGCCCATTTTTACCCCACTGATCTCTGCACTCGTCTATAGTTGCTGTGTTGAAAGCTTTGATAAAAAGACAAGTGTCCAGAAAGAGTCTAAGAGGCGGTTCTCTGTATTTGAACTCAAACAGCCACGTAGGGGGCCAGCAGAAACGGGTTACTTTAATGGCAGTGGCCTCCTAATAATGGTGGAGCAGGGACTCTCAGATCATGGGGTTCCATCCCTGACCACCCTGGCTAATAGCCACTGATGGACCTGTCCTCCAGCAACTTATCTAGTTCTTTTCTGAACCCTGTTATCGTTTTGTCCTTCACAACATCTCCTGGCAAGCAGGGGCGGCTCTAGAAATTACGCCGCCCCAAGCAGGGCAGCATGCCGCGCCGCCCTTCCCCAGTCCCGCGGCCAGGGCAGAAGTGTCTGCGGACGGTCCCGTGGTCCCGCGGCTCCGGTGGCGCATCCGCAGTCATGCCTGCGGGAGCTCCGTCCGAGCCGCGGGACCAGCGGACCCGCCGCAGTCATGCCTGCGGGAGCTCAAGCGGAGCCGCGGGAAGAGGGGACCCTCCGCAGTCATTCCTGCAGCAGGTCCGCTCGTCCCGGGGCTCCGGTGGACCTCCCGCAGGCATGACTGCAGAAGATCCGCCGGAGCCAGATGCCGCCCTGCCACGAAATGCCGCCCCAAGCGCTTGCTTGGCACGCTGGGGTCTGGAGCCGGCCCTGCTGGCAAGTGTTCCATAGGTTGATTGTACTCTGTATGTGTGAAATGTGCCCCTATGTAAAAGCCAGCACGCGGCCTGTATGATATTCTATTTAAGTCCCATTGAAACCCTCAAAATACGGGTTAAGTGGAGCATGGGCTTTGAGAATTTTCTTCTGCCTCCTGCTCTTAGTGTCCTGAGAACATTTTTCATTGAAGTTATCAATCAGCAAAAAATACAAATTCCCTACGTCGTCATCCACAGAGAGATGTGAGACACCTCACATCTAACTCCCCTTACTTGTACTTGTATTGCAGACTAAAGCGTGTGACACTGTGTTTCTCTGGTGGAATCT
This sequence comes from Mauremys reevesii, assembly GCF_016161935.1. Classification (NCBI taxonomy): domain Eukaryota; kingdom Metazoa; phylum Chordata; order Testudines; family Geoemydidae; genus Mauremys; species Mauremys reevesii. The sequence continues at coordinate 47,797,983 of NC_052635.1, forward strand.
GTCACTCCCTAAGCCAGTTTTAGAATGCTGTGCTATTTCAGACTTGAGATAGGAGACTTAGTATGACACACAGGCTTGGCCTTATTTAAGATTTAAGCACATGTAGGGGGAAAAAAACTATTTTCAAATAAATATCCATTGGAGATTGTGGAAGAACACACACAGTTTGGCTACAGATCTGAACTCTCCCAATCTGTGCATCACCCCCTCATTAGTCATATCATGGTCCTAGGTTTTCTCCTCTATGTGTCAGGTGTGGTAATTACTTTGAATTAGAACAAGGAGACGGGTTAGGTATGGACCTAAGCATCTTCTGATGTATTGTTCCAGTGTTTCCTTCATGGGATGCTGGAGAAGTTAGGTGAGTCATGGCCTTCTTTAACTAAAATGTATTTTCTTTACATTAGTGACCGGGGGATTGGATCCACTGGTTAGAATATGGAATCCATTTGTTACCAACAGCCCCATAACGCTGATGAAAGGCCACGTTACTGCTGTGACTCACATAATAGTGAATGGAAAGAGAAACACCATCCTCAGCATCTCCAAAGACAAAGTACAAAGTCTGGATTATAGGAAAAATGGCTTGCTGCATTTGGAGCCATATATTTCTGTGCTCGGGCAATGGGAAAGCATCGTCTAAATATCCATATTATTTACTTCTGTGGGTTTGATGGGTGCCAGAGCTGTGTCTGAACGACCAGCTGGATTTGTATTAGGTTTGAGAGAGATTCTTTTAATGCTAGACATGGGAGCAGGAGAGAGCAGTCTTTGGTGTAATTAACCTCTTTTTGAAGAGCACACGCTAAACATTGGTGAAACTGGCTTCGCTGAATAGAAAACTACATCTTTGCATCCTCTCTGGGCCAGGAGCAGGCAACTGAGGGGCACCAGAATCAGTCAGTCAAATATTATAGCTGCCATGATCCTGGGAAGCTCCCACATCTGTTTAGTTAGGGGCCCCCAAAGCATGAAAATGCAGTTTGCTCCTCCTTGCCTTCCTCTGGCCCTGTTTGTCTTAACCCCATCAAGACCTAGAGCGAAGCAGAAACACTGTTCAGTCCCTGGCCATCTTCCGTGATGCCATTCTACCTTTGTTGGTAGCTCCATCTTGAGTAGATGTCAGGTACAAAGAGCCTTTTTTATTGTGTCCTTGTCTGTTGTGCTCAGCTCACTAACATTGGTGGGAGGAAGAACCAGGGCAGTAGAAAAGGCTCAAATATTAAGATTTTAGCTTTAGCTTTGAATCTCCTTGTAGGTTGTGGGTTTGACTCAACCCCCCCCCAAGGATTCCATTCATAGAGCTTGTATTGTAATTTAAAGCTAGTGCAGCATCATACTTTAGTGCTGCCTTTTCTGGAATTCTGCAAACAAAACAAAAATTTCCCGGAGAATGTTGATATTTGGTTTCCTTGGGGAAGGTGGCATCTATCTGGTAGGTCCTTTGCCTCCATTCCTGGGCTATTGCAGGGAACACAACTCTACATTGGGATTGTGCATGTGTTTGGATATTGGCCTGAGTGTATGGGAAGCATTTATTTCCTCTGGGTTGAGCTGCTAAACAGCATGAACTCTCTAATGTGCTCACAAATGCCTGAATCCCTTTGACTTCTGGTTTCTTTCCTGCATCCTTCAGAATATCCGTGTTTGGGATTTGCTGGATCACTTCTGTCTCCAGTCCATTCCTGGCAGGAGTATCTCATTAGGGAATTGTCCGATTGTTGATGCCTGTTACAGCGCGTTAAACAATATGCTGATCTGCACCACCTTCTCCGTGAGTTAGTTATTTTACCTTTTAACAGAAGACATAATGTACCCTTTTCTTTCACAAAAGGGAAAAACATATTTTTGGGATGACATCTCTCCTTTCTTTGCTCATCTTTCTAGCAAACATCAGTGAGTGATTAATTTTTGACCGAAGTTCAAAGTTCTTGTTGATTTAAATTCACTCTTGTGCAAAGGGCCAACACGAGGCTTATGCACCATTTAAACCTTTAGGGCCTACGTGGGACCGGGGCTGGGTAGGAAATGTCTTTCCCAACCTGCAAATGTTTTTGAGAGTTTGAAAATTTTTACCATCAGAATGGGAATGGAAGATTGAAATCTTGACTATAAACAAATAAAAAAACCTGAAACCACACCTCTGTTTGAGCTGGGAAGTCTGGTTCCCAGCTTGCATTGACATACCTGTGCTAGTTCTGCTCGAGCGAGCACCCAAAAATAGCAGTGTAGTTGGAGGTAGCGTGGGGGACAGCTGCTCAAGTACAACTGCAGGGAGCTGAGATGCTGCCTGTGCTTTTCTGGCTTTTGAGCAGAACTAGTGCAGGTTTTTGTACACACACAAGGAATCCCACCTCCCAGCTCAAATGTAGGTGGAGCGTAAGCTCTTGGTTTGGGTCAATTGAAATGTTTTTTGTTTTGATAATTTTGGAATGTCTGATTTTTGGCCCTTTTTTCTTTTTTAAACTTTTTCAGTCTAACTAGCTTAAGTTTCAAAATGAAAAGTTGTTTTGAACCGCAAAACCAGTATTTTTCTTTTTGAAAATGTTAAAATGAAATGTTTCAACTATTTTTCAGAGTGTTTTTTTTCCTCTACATTTTGTTGAGTTGGGAAATTTGCTGAAGCAGACCCCATTTTACCAGCAGGTTGTGTTTCACCAAATTGATATTTTTGCTGAAAAACAATTAATCAAAATATCCTAACCAGTCCTGCATGGGACCTGTACCTGAGGTGAATGTCTACCCACTGAGACACAGCATGGCCTAGTGAAGACAGACTCAGTAGCACATACGTTTTAGTTTCATTTCTGCCACTGGCTTGCTGTGTGGCCTAGTGGAGGTCAGCTAACTTCCGTCTCTGTACTCATCTGCAAAATTGGGACAGTAATATTCTTTAGCTACCTCACAGGGATATTGTAAACAAGATTTTGACTGAAATTCTCACCTTATTCATGTGAACAGAGCGTCAGTGGGACTGCTCGCATTAGTCAGGGGAGCAGGGTTTGGCCCTCTGTTGGGGTCTGATCCTGCAGAGTTCTGAGTGCTTCCCTAGGGTGCCATTAGTTCAATGGGAACTGCATGAACACAGCACTTTGCAAGGTCCTGTCCATAAGTGTTTTTACAGTGCTTTGATGACATAAAGTGCTAAATACTGTCAGTGATACATGGTGGTGGTATTAGTAAATGCTGGATTTTTATTCAGTAGGAGGCTCGGAATAGAGATACAGATATTTGCTGACCATGTTTGTGGATCATGGGTGGATGCGGATCCAAATTCTATATCTGGAGCCCTGAAGATCTGCATATATCTGTGGACCATCTTTGCGGATTGTGGATCAGACGCGGATACAAATTTTGTATCCACGCAGGGCTCTGCAGACCAACTGATGCTCTGACATCAGTTCCAGATATCCCACCATAAAAGAAGGAATATCTGGATGTAACGTAACATTCCTTCCACTGTATCTGCAGGAGGATGGTCATCCTGAAAAACTAATATAGTCGGGGTATTTCAGTGGACTGAAGTGTCACTTTGGTATCAGTAACACAGCAATGCAGATGTTCTTGAGGTCCTGGTTTATTTTTCCTTGGGAGGTGTAGTAATATTGGGGGGCTATCTTTGCTGATGGGTTCCCTGTTCTTGAAGCATCTAGATACCTTTAGTCCATGTTCCATTCGCTGCCTAGAGGTGGCAGCTCTGATTCATATAATTCATCTTTTATTCAAATCCTGATGGTTCTTTTTGCAGAAATGTTTGTTTTTGCATCTTGTGGTTTTTTAAATCTATTTCAATCCAGATTGGAATTTTCTATGGAGAGGTAGAATTTATGGAAACCATTAACTCAGAAGTCACATCCCATGACCAGCCGCTATGTACAGCCCTGTATAACAGGAACTTCAAACAGGTGAGTGCCAGGATTATAAACTGTCTTAATATCTGTGGTCACTAAAACTGCCGTAATGACATATTAATGTCTAATGCACTCCCCCCATTATATCTTATGACCTAGAAATGCCGAGAGCTTGATAGATTGACAATATGCACTTCTTCATGGTGGTCTATACAGGTGGTGAGTGGTTGCCATCGTGGGATGGTCAGAGTCTGGGATATCATGACTGGGCAAAAGATGATGCAGTTTATGACCACAGAGGGCAAGCACACAGAAATAACAGCAATGGCTTTTGATGGGCCGGAGAGACGCCTCATCACTGCTTTGAAAGATGGGACGATCAAGTTCTGGAACTTCAACAATGGGGCCTGTCTGCTTGAGATGCCTCACTTGGACAAAACAGAGGTCAGCACCTCGTGAAAGAGGAGAGATGTGTTTTATCAGTGCCTGTCACATCCATCTCTCCTCTGTCCCAGCCTGGAGTAGAAGCACCATTTCATTATGCTCCGATTCAGCTTGCCAGGAAGCAGGGGGTGGTGCTATCATAGTGTTTTTTTGTCCTAGGATGAGTAAGCGGGAGAAGACTGACAAACTGAAATACCGGTAACAGTTTTACTTGGAAAGGTGGCCCTTTCAGGGCCAGACTTTCAAACTGTCTGTAAAAACCCTGAAAACATTGCAGAGGCATCCATTGTACATATAAAACCTCCCTTCCTGCATGCAGTTTGACAGCAGTGATGGATAATTTGGTGCACAATTATCTGATTTGTGCAAATTTTGCACAAATGGAGAAGTGTGGATTTTGCATATGTGAACAGATGTTTTTCAGGCAATTACTAGTTATACCTTAGCATTGTTTCTGTGTCTTTCCCGTAGATCAGTGGAATTCTGTATATCAATCTGAAGGTATATGTGACTGGCTGGAGTAAAAGAGTTACATGGTACCTGTAAGTAGGAAGTGGGCGGGGATTCCATGATCCCATGTAAAAATGTATTTCCTTGGTTCCCATTGCTGGCGCGTTATCTCTAACCCTGCTGTGTGCCAAATGTCTCCTTAAACATACCAGTGTCTAAAAGATGAAGCAGATTATGGTCTTGAGAGGGATTTGTTGTACTTTACAGTCCACTGCCTTCTAACTTCATTAAATACACTGTTCTTCCTGGATGACTGTTTGATCTTGCTCACCAGAGATGTTAAAGAAGATGCGGTAATTGAATACAAGCACTGGAAATCCTACCACTCAGAGGACATCTTATCTATAGCCAAATATAAAAGTCAACTCTTGGCTACTGCCTCCTGCGATGGAGATGTAGTGATCTGGAGTACAGACTCGGGACAGGCACTCTGCAGGTTTAACGCATCCCAGAGTCCTTTGACCCTTATGCCAAACAGGGTAAGTTCAAGAACAGCTGCCCAGCTCTGTTTCCTACACAATTCAGTGCTTCAGTATGTTAAATGTGCCTTTTGATTACTGGTAAATTGAGGGGATGTGTGCACCACATTCTAACAGCTAATCAGATTGCTCTGTCACTACATAGAAATGGTGGGATCTAAATTAGTTGTTACCACTCAAGACCTTGTCGTCATGGTGGATAGTTCTCTGAAATGATCTGCTGTATGTGCAGCAGCAGTCAAAGAAGCGAACAATGTTCGGAACCATTAGGAAAGGGATAGATAGTAAGACAGAATATATCATAATGGCACTATTATAAATCCATGGTTCATCCACACCTTAAATAGTCCATGCAGTTCTAGTCGCCTCATCTCAAAAAAAAAATATATATTAGAATTGGAAGAAGTACAAAGGAGGGTAACAAAAATGCTTCCAAGTGAGGAGAGATTAATAAGATGGGGACTGTTCAGTTTGGAAAAGATGCAGCTAAGTGGGGATATGATAGAAGTCTATAAAATCATGAATGGATGGAGAGAGTGAATAAGGAAGTGTTATTTACTCCTTTATATAACACAAGAAGCGGGGGTCACCCAATGAAATTAATAGGCAGCAGGTTTAAAACAAACAAAAGGAAGTGCTTCCTCATATAACACAGTCAACCTGTGGAAGTCGTTAATGGGATGTTGTGAAGGCCAAAAGCATAACTGGGTTCAAAAAGAATTATAGACTTTAAAATCAGAAGGGACCATCAAAATCATCTAGTCTGACCTGTGCTTTGCAGGCCTCACCCACCCACTCCTGAAATAGAGCCATAGCTTTTGGCTGAGTTACTGAAGTCCTCAAATCATGATTTAAAGACTTCAAGTTACAGAGGATCCACTATTTACACTAATTTAAATCTGCAAGTGACCCTGTCACGGAGTGTGGGGGAGTTAGGGCCCTGCACCCCCCCCCCCACTTTCTGTGATTTACCGTGACTTTTAGCCAGCCAGTAAAACAGAAGGTTTATTAGCCGACAGGAACACAGTCCCAAGCAGGGCTTGTAGGTACAACCAGGACCCCCAGCCAGGTCCCTCTGGGGCAAGGATCTTAGACCCCAGACTTGGGGTTCCCTGCCTCTTCCCAGCCAGCCCAAAACTGAAACCCAAAAACCCTTTTGCAGGCTCTCTTCCTCTTCTTCTTTTTCCCTCTTCCTTTGTCCAGTTTTTTGGGCAAAGGTGTCGACTTGCCCCACCCCCCTTCCTGGCTCATGTTACAGGCTTAGGTACCATCCCTTACCTAAAGTTATTCCCTGCTTTTCCATTTTCCATGCAGACTGTTCCAGTAAAACTAAACGACATTTCCAGGTTAATCCGCCCTGCTCCCTACGGCGTCACAGACCCATGCCCCATGTTGCAGAGGAAGGCAAAAATCCGCAAGGTCTCAGCCACTCTGTTCATGGATAAATTCATGGAGGATAGGTCTGTCAATGGCCATTTACCAAGATGGTATTGGACAGAACCTCATGCTCTGGGTATCTCTGTTCCTCTGACTACCAGAAGCTGGGCCTGGAGGGCAAAGGATGGATCACTCGATAAATTGCTCTGTTCTGTTCATTCCCTCAGAAGCACCTGGCATTGGCCACTGTCAGAAGACAAGACACTGGGCTAGAAGGACCATTACTCTGACCCAGTCTGGCTGTTCTCGTGTTCTTATGATTTACAGTTAGAAAATGTATTTTTATTTAAAAAAAAGTTTAATTTGTTGCTCACTAAAATTAGGTACTGATGATAGCTGGAGCCAGGCTGTGCACCTTTAGTTCTACGAATGTTCTGCAATCCTGATTTATAATGTCCCTGCTCTCCACTCCTGGGCATTCCCGAATGGGGACCTGGAAATCTGATGAGTTTTACAGTTGTTTTGCGCTATTGGACAGGTATCCTCTACACACTAAGTTGAGAGTGATGGAGAAGTTATGCAAATAAAATTATGAATATTAATAATACTCCAGCCAATCAGAAACAAGATATTTAAAGTACAGTCAATTGTGTTTTTAATAAATATCTTGGCTTCTAGTTGTTTGAGGCACAGGACAAGTCTGTTCCTGTCCACATCAGAGCGTGCACATCTTGTTGAGACAGCAGCTGTTCTATCACTGGAGCAAATTGAAATTGTGGAATCACTTGATGTTTAATTTGCATGTCAGTAGCCAGAATTCTGTTTTAGCTCTTACAGAACAGAACTAGCATCTGCACACTGGGGGACAGAGCATAGATTTGTGTGGTGCTTTGTAAGTGCATCATGTTTGCATAGAATCATAGGACTGGAAGGGACCTTGAGAGGTCATCTAGTCCAGTCCCCTGCACTCATGGCAGGACTATATTATTGAGACCATTCCCGGCAGGTGTTTGTCCAACCTGCTCTTAAAAATGCCCAATGATGGAGATTCCACCACCTCCTAAGGCAATTTGTTCCAGAGCTTAAGCACCCTGACAGTTAAGAAATTTTTGCTAATGTCCAACCTAAACCTCCCCTGCTGCAATTTAACCCCATTGCTCCTTGTCCTATCCTTAGAGGTTAAGAACAACAATTTTTCGCCTTCCTCCTTTTGTTCCAATGCTTTACAAGGCTGGATTGTGGGAAGCTTTGACCACTATGAACCTCCAGATCTTGTATTGAAAATATACTGCATTGGTATTTGTTCCACAAGTTGAAGGCTCATCCTCCTTTCACTGAAGTCACAGACGTTATGAATGGGAGATAAATCAGACTCTAATTTAGTCACACTGGCAGCTACTTCTCAATAGAAACAGGAATTCTACTTCTCCTTAAGCTACTGCAGCAGAAAAGTGATGTTGCTGGCTAGAATGGCTGGGTCTGCTTTGCAAGTGAAGAACGCATTGCCTCTTTAGTAATTCAGCCCAGCAGACGGGATGGGATGTAGCAGTTTGAAGAAGGAAGATGGAAAAAGTCTCAAGGGACCGTTTCACACTGAAATGCAGTTTTTGTTCCCATTGCTTAGGTGTTTATTGAGAGCAAGGAAGATCCCGGCAGAGGAAATATCCCAAAGAAACCATCAGTATCAGTAAAGCTCAGCAGTTATGCCGAGTCTGGGAAAAAGCGCTGGGCAGACTCGAGGACTAGCTTGGCAACTAGGCTTTCAACTACTGAGAATCCTTCTGTTTCCTTTTTTGGCCAATGCAGAAATTTGGCTCCTGCTCCATCTGTTATAAGACAGTCCAGAGAAAAGCAACTGGATGAAGCTAAAGGGCAGCAGGTATGGGTCTGTGAAAGCTCTTGTGATTTAGACTAAACCCACAACAATCTCTGGCTTGTTCCAAGCTGGGGTGAAGACCTGTCACAGCATAAGCATTGTTGTCTTTTACACAGTGAACCATGCCCTAAACAACAAATGGTAAAAATTCAAGGTGGTTCCCTGGTACTCTTGCTTCTTTTCACCCCCCATCCTCCGCCGCATGTTTCCTACACAGCTCTCTGCTTCTTTTGGCCCTTACTCACCTCTGTAAGGGGGTCTCAGGACCCGGCCTTATAACAGAGAACTTCTTGTAGTTAAGGTTGAAAGAAATATTGGCCCTTCAAAAAAGTCTTACCACCCTGCAGAGTCTGCTGTCAAGAAGAGCAGAACATAATCAGCCTCCAATGTAAGGCCTGGCTATAGGTATGTGGTGATGTTTTTGATCCTGTAGGCAGTCCAGCCTCCAGGAGGGGAAAATACTGACATGGAAAGTGATTCTCCCAAAGACCAAGATGCTGCAAAAACCAGCAACCAAGAGCAAAACTATCCAAATTGGCAGGAAGAGTTGAAGGGCCTCCCAGCTGCTGTGGAAAAGGTTAGGTGTCTACATTTCTCTCTGACCTACCCAGCAATCAGAGTGGATGTGAGAGTGGACAGGGCACATGTTGCTATGGCTTTCTCTTTTGCAGATACTTTTCCTGGAGACACGTGAGCCGTCTCCTGACACAGCCATTTTGCTAACCAGCTCTGCAGGTGGCTACATCTATGCCTGGTCAGTCAGTAGTGAAGGGGGGATGTTGGGCAAATTTCAGGCAGTACATGGTGATGATGTAAATGCAGTAGTCGGTACCATGTCCACGGATCCAGAGGACTTCATCTTGTTGACTGGAGATTCCCTAGGTTATATTAAGGTGATTGTTTTATGATGTCTGAAAAACAGCCTCTTTGAGTCTGACTCTGAAGATAAGAAGTAAAGTTATAGGATTTTTAACTTGTCTGCTGTTCAAAACAGACCAAACAGCTTGTTCCATTTTAAAGGCTTGGAAAGTAATGAGCTGTGTGAAAACTTGAGACCTTAATTTAAAATCTAGTGAATGAACAAACAAAGCTGGAGAGCAAATGGGACTATTTTTTGTCCCTAGAGATGTCACAAGAATGAAAACTGGAGGATGAATTATGTGCACCACTTGTACTATTGTAAATGGGAGCGGTGTGACTGGTCACTTCCTAGCCAGTTTCAGGGGAATGTGCAATATGGTGTTTCTGTAAATGAAAATTAAAAAGTTACTAACAAAGTCTCTCCTTAGATCTGGGATATCGAGAATTACTGCAAATCAAAAGAGGTAAAGAAAGTTTCCAGGGCAGGAAAGACAGAAACATCTCGTAGAAATGAGAACATGTTTCGTGACTTAATCCCAAAATACTGCAGAGTTCCTGCCAGAAAAAATCCATCTATGGAAACTGAGGTAGTGCATTGCAGAATCTGTGCTGTAAAGAGTTTATACGTTATATTAATTAGCAGTGGCATAGCCTTGTTTCCTTTAAGCTCTCCTCATCACCTTCAGGGAGGGGTTGGCATTTCAGAGTTTTTGTAATGGACCGAATTTTCTGCAAGCCTCTAAAATGTCCCTGCATAATAAATAGGACTTATGCTCCTAAATCATGCAGGTGCTTTTGAAAATACCTGCCGCCTATATTCACAAATATTGCCCATGCATTTTTAGAAGGTTATTGGAAGTATGACTGTCAAGATGTCTGAAGTGGCGCTCAAACATGAGTACCAGCCTCAGGGCAGACTGTGTAGAAGCAGGGCACAAATCCCAAACTGGTTGTGAGTTTTATACTTAGATTTCACCAACCACGTATCAAGTGTGAACTCCTCAAGCACTTATAACAGGCTTCACATGGAGTCACAGACGGTCGCCTTGGGTACTCCGATCTGTCTTGCCACCCAGGTAAACTTGCCTTTACACCAAAAATCACAACTTCCCAGTCCCAAAGGACCAATCACTTACCCCAGATCAGCTGCACCTTAGATCCTTGTAGCCAATCCTATAATAAATTAACTAAAGATTTATTAACTAAGAAAAAGAAATGAGTACTTTACAAAGTTAAAGCAGATACACACAGTCGAATGAGTAAGTCTTAGGTTCTAAAAGGCAATGGAAGCTGCTGTAATATGCAAGCTCTGTAAGCCCTCCTGGGCTAACCCAGGTGAAAAAGCTGGGGATCCCTTGCTTATGCTTAGAAATCTTCACCTTTCAGAGTTCAAGCGGCACAGAGAGATCAATTTCTTATTGGTGGATTTTTATTGCTTTCCTCCCAGAGTTCAAGCTGATGGGACGAGTGCTTGTGCACATCTCCTCTTTGTGAGTGTCGGGGGAGCAATTAGCAAAGTCTTCTGTCCCCTGATTTTCCACAATGGGGTGTCTGGTGTCTATGGTCCTTCTTTTGTTGGGCAGGAGATGACACCCCTTGTGGCAAACTAGTATTTCACACTTGGTAATGCTTCTCTCCTGACTGTGAGGGTTTACATGTTCAGAGTAAACACTTAAATACTACCTTATAACCTGGGATACAGACATTACAAGTGAGATTAATGCAGGCAGCAACTCACTAGAGTTTATGAAATGCTTAACACTAAACACATTTTTATAAATTTGATACCTATTTTAACAATACTAACACACAGGTGAGTCAGACTGGCTTCCAGCCATGCATTTGTCATTTTACAGTGAGACCTACAGGCCTTGGTGTGAGCTGGCACCTGGTCTGCCAGTGTCAGTGATCACCTCTTGAAATACTTGGTAGATTAACTAGGCTATGTGGATTGGTCTCATTGCTTTTGGGAAGGTATCAATAGACATGCTGATGCATGACATTATTTTCAATATAAATATCAGGATTATTTTTCTTTCTGGAGTGACATTATGAAAACATACCTTTCTCCTCACCCTTGGAGGTGACCTGCACTAAATTCACACCACCTCTATGAAGAAGGGAGGAGGTTCTTCAGCCCTTCCTGGCTCAGCAAGATGTGATTTCATAGCAAGAGGGAAAAACAAATACACTTGCCTTCTTTGAATTGAGAAATATGGGCCAAGAAGATCCTGACTTTGTAGACTCCCTAGTGTTATACTGGACACAATCCATTAGCAGATTCCCAGTGGAACTGGGATACAAAAGGAAGATTTTGCCAGCTGATGCATACTGCTATCAAGATAGTTACAGATTATGGATGAAAAGGTGTCAGAACTATAGAACCCTACTGGCTTTATACCATTATTATTGCTGTCCACAAACTGAAAGGGATGAAAGTTTGTTTCTTGGTAGATTACATTCTCATGGTATTTAAATACCCTGGTGATAACTGCCATAAAAATAGCTTAGATAGGGAGTGGAGATGATTTATAGATTATAAAGGTTTGTGTCATGTTTAAACTAAGCTGTTGACCTTCTCCCAAGTGAGCATCTTCACCAATTAATTTCTCATGTCATCTGTTCTGCAGGTCCTGGATGGCTGGAGTACCACCCTCGTCCCCCCAGATCTTCTAAACTCTTGGAGGGGTCATCTGAAGAATGTATCCCACATTGTGTATGTGGAAAAGCTCAGACTGATTGTCACGTCCAGCTATGACTGCAACGTCAAACTCTGGCTGCTCTCAGGCAGGCACATAGGTACAATTGTTTGGAATGCTAACGCCATTCGTACAAGCTGGTGTTTTCTAGAGATCCACCTTTGATATGAGACAGATGAGACCAATAGACGTGTCACTCTGCTGCTTGTTAGATAAAACTGGCTTTCTAACTTAAGTGCAATTTGTTAACTCTAAAGGATTTTTATTTGGGTAGGATGGCTGGCTCTCAGCTCAGTCTAAACTGGACCACAGCTGACCCCACCAAAAACTACATCCTTAGAAATATTCTGAGCCCATCAATGCAGTTTTGGTTATAATGTGAAGAAAGTGCTGCAGAAGAGAGTGTCAGCCAACTCTCACCAAAGACTATGAAATTACAAGGGTGTCGCCTCATGGCTCAGGACCCAGCTGAAAATCTTCAGGGAGAACACTGCACATCGGAACAGCCAGACTGGGTCAGATCAAAGGTCCATCAAGCCCAGTGTCCTGTCTTCTGACAGTGGCCGATGCCGGGTGCCCCAGAGGGAATGAACCTCTGTGGCTGAGCTACCAATGCCCAGCTGCTGCCCGAAGCCATCCCAGGCATAGTGCCATTTCTTACTAAAACGTCAACGATAAACACATAACAGCCCTTGGGAAGGTAAGGTTGGTCTGTAGCACAGGCTTGACCGGGAGCCCCCATGTTGTGGAAATGACGCCAGTTGTGTACAGTATTGCAGATAAGAAAAATGATGCCATACAACTCCCATTTCTAGGATTTCCCCCCTTTTCTGTAAATTTTACTGTAAAAGAGAGAGAGAACATTTCAATCCAGTTTGTCAATTTTTTTAAAAAATCTCATTTGTTGAGGGAAATAAGAAAATTATTTTGGTAACCGATCTCATTCAAGTTAGCCATGGCTACCAGGAAGGTGGGGGTAGGTGACTCTCTGATGTCATACCATTTCCATTAGCCAGAGGACTGTCCCAAACACTCAGGGCCGGATACCGGCCCATGTGAAGGTCCCTTCTCACTGCCCTGGTGGTGGAATGGCGCCATAAAGCTTCCCAAATGGTGCTCGCTCTACACTACCCCCAGAGAGCAGAGGGCTTATCAGGGGCATGCCCATGGCAGGGGGTGGTGTGGGATGCTGTTTGTTGTTTGTAATATGGTAGCAACTAGTGGCCCTAACTGAAATGGGTCCCTGTAATGATATGTGGAGAGGGACCCAGCCCCAAAGAGCTTAAACCTAAACAGAGAAGAGAGGGTGCGTTTGTGACTCAAGGGCGGCTGCGCTCTAGTGATCTCTGGCTGGCACAATGGCTCTCCTGTAGTTCAGGCGGTCGGGGGCTGTTCTTTAGGGCTCAGGCCTGGACGGTTTGGAGGGCTCTCACTTCCTACTGGTTTCAGTGGGAATGGAGAGTGCTCCGCTCTTCAGCTGGGCCCGGAGAGTTCTGTCCCGGCGATGGCCCTGGAGCCAGGCTGTGGTATGTAGGGCTGGCCAGAAACTAAGGTCCCATTTTGTGAAAAACTTTGAGGTTTCACAATTAGTTTTTGTTCCACTTCGGAATAAAACCGAGACCTTTTTGAAGTGTTTTGTGATGAAATCAGAGCGATCCACTGCAGACTAGCCAATAGCTCAGTGGCCAGGGCACTCACCTGGGATGTGGGAGACTCAGGGCAAGTCTGAACCATTGCAAAGGGCTATTCTAGGATAGGGGTGTGTCTCTCTCTCTCTCTCTCCCTCCCCCTGCCCCCTTCTGGCTTTGAATGGAAATTCCATCCTGGATCTGAGAAATCTTCCCGATGAAAGTTTAGTCAAAGCCAGTAAGCTTCCATGGAAAGCTTTAGTTCTGATGAATTGGCATATTCTGATGAAAAAATGTTTTGTCGATAAATTTCCACCCAGCTCTAGTGATCTGTAACATAGTGACAACCATAAAGGCCTGGGTTTATCATCAGTTTCACTTGCAAAAACCTTCCTTTCTGCAGAGATGGGGATTCGCCAGCCATTCCAAAGGCAAACAAGAGTGAGAGGTTTGCTTGTAGGCAGGTGTTAACTGCTCTATTTAGGCTGCTAGGGAAGAGACTGAAATCCAGGACCTCTATGGTGGCATTTTCAGAAATGCTCCCAGTTCCACGCGCAGGGCCAGGTAGGCAGGCAGAGCTGCAGAGTCTCAATGCGTGGATGAGACTGGGAAACTTCTGGGATGGGAGGAGCCTATACAGGAGAGATGGGCTCCACCTAAACCAAAGTGGAACCAGACTGCTGGCACTAAACATTAAAAAGGTTGTAGAGCAGTTTTTAAACTAGGAGATGGGGGAAAGCCGACTGCTGCAGAGGAGCGTGTGGATCGGACACAGACTTCTCTTAGGGGAGAGTCTGATGATAGAGAATCTCCAGGTTATAGTCAGGAGCAGAGGAATGAGAAGTATAATGTAAGGGCCGGATCAGATGATAAACAATCACATAAAAAAGAATCTGGCACATCAGAAAAAGGCAGGCTAATAAACAGGGACAAGTTTTTAAAGTGCTTGTACACAAATGCCAGAAGTCTAAATAATAAGATGGGTGAACTAGAGTGCCTTGTGATAAAGGAGGATATAGATATAATAGGCATCACAGAAACCTGGTGGACTGAGACCAATCAATGGGACACAATCATTCCGGGTACAAAATATATCGGAAGGACAGAACAGGCCGTGCAGGGGAGGAGTACTATATGTTAAAGAAAGTGTAGATTCAAATGAAGTAAAAATCTTAGGCGAATCCACAGGTTCCATAGAGTCTCTATGGATAGAAATTTCATGCTCTAGTAAAAATATAACAGTAGGGATCTATTATCGACCACCTGACCAGGACAGTAATAGTGATGATGAAATGCTAAGGGAAATTAGAGAGGCTATCAAAATTAAGAACCCAATAATAGTGGGGGATTTCAATTATCCCCATATTGACTGGGAACATTTCACTTCAGGACGAAATGCAGAGATAAAATTTCTCGATACTTTAAATGACTGCTTCATGGAGCAGCTGATTTAATCCTGAGGTAACTATAGCAGGACCGCTTGGAAATAGTGACCATAATACAATAGCATTCAACATCCCTGTGGTGGGAAGAACATCTCAACTGCCCAACACTGTGGCCTTTAATTTCAAAGGGAACTATACAGAAATGAGGGGTTAGTTAGACAAAAGTTAAAAGGTACAGTGACTAAAGTGAAATCCCTGCAAGTTGCATGGGCCCTTTTTAAAGACACCATAATAGAGGCCCAACTTCAATGTATACCCCAAATTAAGAAAAACAGTAAAAGAACTAAAAAAGAGCCACCGTGGCTTAACAACCATGTAAAAGAAGCAGTGAGAGATAAAAAGACTTCCTTTAAAAGTGGAAGTCAAATCCCAGTGAGGCAAATAGAAAGGAGCACAAACACTGCCAACTTAAGTGCAAGAGTGTAATAAGAAAAGCCAAAGAGGAGTTTGAAGAAAACTCCAAAGGTAATAACAAAATGTTTTTAAGTACATCAGAAGCAGGAAGCCTGCTAAACAACCAGTAAATACAAAAGGAGCGCTTAAAGATGATAAAGTCATAGAAACTAAATGGATTCTTTGCTTCAGTCTTCACGGCTGAGGATGTTAGAGATTCCCAAACCTGAGCTGGCTTTTGTAGGTGACAAATCTGAGGAACTGTCACAGATTGAAGTGTCACTAGAGGAGGTTTTGGAATTAATTGATAAACTCAACATTAACAAGTCACTGACCAGATGGCATTCACCCAAGAGTTCTGAAAGAACTCAAATGTGAAGTTATGAACTATTAACCAAGGTTTGTAACCTGTCCCCAATGACTGGAAGTTAGCTAATGTAACGCCAATATTTAAAAGGGCTCTAGGGGTGATCCTAATTAGTTGAAACAATAGTAAAGAATAAAATTGTCAGACACATAGAAAAACATAAACTCTTGAGCAATAGTCAACATGGTTTCTGTAAAGGGAAATCGTGTCTTACTAATCTATTAGAGTTCTTTGAAGAGGTCAACAAACATGTGGACAAGGGGATCCGTAGACATAGTGTACTTAGATTTCCAGAAAGCCTTTGACAAGGCCCTCACCAAAGGCTCTTACGTAAATTAAGCTGTCATGGGATAAAAGGGAAGGTCCTTTCATGGATTGAGAACTGGTTAAAGGACAGGGAACAAAGGGTAGGAATTAATGGTAAATTCTCAGAATGGAGAGGGTAACTAGTGGTGTTGGTCAGTCCTAGGACCAATCCTATTCAATTTATTCATAAATGATCTGGAGAAAGGGGTAAACAGTGAGGTGGCAAAGTTTGCAGATGACACTAAACTACTCAAGATAGTTAAGACCAAAGCAGATTGTGAAGAACTTCAAAAGATCTCACAAAACTAAGTGATTGGGCAACAAAATGGCAAATGAAATTTAATGTGGATAAATGTAAAGTAATGCACATTGGAAAAATAAACTATACATACAACATGATAAAGATCTTGGAGTTATCGTGGATAGTTCTCTGAAGATGTCACGCAGTGTGCAGAGGCGGTCAAAAAGCAAACAGGATGTTAGGAATCATTAAAAGGGGATAGAGAATAAGACTGAGAATATATTATTGCCCTTATATAAATCCATGGTACGCCCACATCTCGAATACTGTGTACAGATGTGGTCTCCTCACCTCAAAAAGATATTCTAGCACTAGAAAAGGTTCAGAAAAGAGCAACTAAAATGATTAGGGGTTTAGAGAGGGTCCCATATGAGGAAAGATTAAAGAGGCTAGGACTCTTCAGTTTGGAAAAGAGGAGACTAAGGGGGGACATGATAGAGGTATATAAAATCATGAGTGATGTTGAGAAAGTGGATAAGGAAAAGTTATTTACTTATTCCCATAATACAAGAACTAGGGGTCACCAAATGAAATTAATAGGCAGCAGGTTTAAAACAAATAAAAGGAAGTTCTTCTTCACGCAGCGCACAGTCAACTTGTGGAACTCCTTACCTGAGGAGGTTGTGAAGGCTAGGACTATAACAATGTTTAAAAGGGGACTGGATAAATTCATGGTGGCTAAGTCCATAAATGGCTATTAGCCAGGATGGGTAAGAATGGTGTCCCTAGCCTCTGTTCGTCAGAGGATGGAGATGGATGGCAGGAGAGAGATCACTTGATCATTGCCTGTTAGGTTCACTCCCTCAGGGGCACCTGGCATTGGCCACTGTCGGTAGACAGATACTGGGCTAGATGGACCTTTGGTCTTACCCGGTACGGCCTTTCTTATGTTCTTATGTTATGTTCTATCCATTCAGCCCTCATTCTGACCTTTCTTTTCTGCTGGTTTAAATGGCAGGGACCTTTGGGCAGTCGCTGTGGAACGTTGGGCTCCAGTATCTGAGGCCAGCTGAGGTCCCATCGGAAATCCGAAGAGTTGGTTCCACTCAAACCCTGAAAGTGCTAAATGAGGGCAGGTTCCCCCACTGGGAGTGAGTGAACTGGAGTGCATCTTTGAAGAGTCACATTTAAGCAAACGCCTTTCCAGCATGGAGGATGAATATGATAGCCTCTGTCTTTGTCACATGTGGTTTCAGTATGCTGGGGCAGTCTGTATCTGAACTCGAAATAATGGACAGGGATGGTTAAAGGAAGTGATAAACTCATTCATTTTTTGTCAGCAGGGTGGGGGGTAAACCCAGTAGCTGCCATGATCTGTTACAAATCTCTGTTCAGCAAGTGTTCAATCTCTTTCTCCACGGTTCGAAGTTGGATTTTTAGGGCTCTCTCTCCTGGACTGTGTTTACACTAGCACTTTTGTCAGTAAAACCACACCCCTGACCGACACAAGTTTCACCGACAAAAGTGCTGGTGTGGAGCGTCTCCTGCCAATATAGCTATCGCCACTTGATGGGGGATGGTTTAATTATGCTGACAGGTGAGTGCTATCCCATCAGCATACATGGGAGACCTTACAACAGCACCGCTGCAGAGGTACAGCTGTAGGTCTGTAGTGTAGACATAGCTTTGGACTTTTGGGGGTCTGTAATATTTAGACTTGAGAAAATTCAATCAATTTTTCCATTCCCAAAGGTTCTGTTCACAAGAAAATTGTGTGGAGCCTTCTCTAAAGCACCTGATAGGTCTGTGTTCCTCGGGCTGCCCTGAGAAGATTTGTTCTAAGTCTGACTGGACACTGAATGCCAGAGGGGTAGTCCTGTCCTCACATACCCTCCTCAGCTCTGAGTAGTGAGCGCTGAGCTGGGCTCAGGAGAGCAGCCAGCGTGAGAAGCAGAAGTGCCGAGTCCCACCATGAACTAGGAATTGCAGAGATCTGAGAGAATGATCGATAAGAGGGCTGGGAGGGGTGAATGGGAAATGAGGCTGACTTTTTCTGAACCCAAAGAAAGTCCAGTTCAAGTCTTTTCTTATTTTATCCTAATTATTTTGCATAGTCCTAATGTGGCGTCTGCTTTAAATATTTCCTAGTTCAATGAGTAGGCTGGGCTCCGTTCTGCTGCATTAGGGAAGAGGGAAAAGGCTATTAGTTTGCAGTGGAAGTTTAATCCTCTCCTTCTGCCTTTGTGCTCAGAGGTACTCGAAGCATTATGCACACGCTGAACCAGCAGAGGCGGCAGCAGTCCATGATGACGAATTTATTGCAAGGAAAATCAGGCCTAATCTCAGATGTTAATCCGAACAGTCAAAAAATGATCCAGAAAGAGAAGCGACTCACCCGTTACATGGATGAACAAATTGAGGCTGAGTGGCACCGGTGGGAAGAGAAGGGGAAGCTGGTGAGGAAATCAGTATTGTTGTCTGACATGCTGTTTAAAAGGGACAATGTACAGAGGGCTGGAGGAAGAATCCTACAAACGTAGTAAACTGCCTTCTTTTTAATAAAAGCAGAGAGTCCGGTGGCACCTTAAAGACTAACAGATTTATCTGGGCATAAGCTTTCGTAGGTAAAAAACCCGCTTCTTCAGATGCATGGCGTGAAAATTACAGCTGCAGGCATATTATACTGACACAGGAAGAGAAGGGAGTTACCTCACAAGTGGAGAACCAGTGTTGACAGGGCCAATTCAGTCAGGGTGGATGTCTTCGACTCCCAATAATTGAGGAGGAGGTGTCAATTCCAGGAGAGGAAAAGCTGCTTTTGTAATGAGCCAGCCACACCCAGTCCCTATTCGAGCCCAAATTAACGGTGTTAAATTTGCAAATGAATTTTAGTTCTGCAGTTTCTCTTTGAAGTCTGTTTCTGAAGTTTTTTTGTTCAAGTATGGCTACTTTTAAATCTGTTATAGAATGTCCAGGAAGATTGAAGTGTTCACCTACTGGCTTTTGTATGTTACTATTCCTGATGTCCGATTTGTGTCCATTTATTCTTTTATGTAGAGACTGTCCGGTTTGGCCAATGTACATGGCAGAGGGGCATTGCTGGCACGTGATGGCGTATATCACATTGGTAGATGTGCAGGTGAACGAGTCCCTGATGGTGCGGCTGATGTGGTTGGGTCCTCTGATGGTGTCACTAGAGTAGATATGGGGACAGAGTAAGCAACGGGGTTTGTTACAGGGATTGGTTCCTGGGTTAGTGTTTCTGTGGTGTGGTGTGTAGTTGCTGGTGAGTATTTGCTTCAGGTTGGGGGGCTGTCTGTAAGTGAGGACTGGCCTGCCTCCCCAGGTCTGTCAGAGTGAGGGATCGTTTTCCAGGATAGGTTGTAGATTGTTGATGATGTGCTGGGGAGGTTTTAGCTGGGGGATGTATGTGATGGCCAGTGGCGTTCTGTTATTTTCCTTGTTAGGCCTGTCCCGTAGTAGGTGACTTCTGGGTACCCGTCTCGTCTTGTTTTTGTGGATACAGACTAACATGGCTACCCCCTGATTCTTCTTTTTAATATAATTATCACAGAAGAGTGAGATCCTGGGCTCCTCCTACAAGCAAAAAGTGAGGCGTCGTTTATCTGAGTTCCTCCCAGATGTAAAGGCCTGTGTTACCCACAAAGAGCAGGTTAGTTAATGTCTTTCCACCGGAAGCTACACCCTCAGGGCCTGAATGGCTGAGGGAGATGTCTTTTGTCCTTGACAAGGGAAAGGTGGTTTCAGATGTAGGCACTGCAGAGGAGAAGGATCTTGCACAAATGGTAAGATGGACAGGAGCAGAAAGGAGGCAAATGGTAGGAATGTGAAAAGACTAAGTTGAGTAGAGACAGGCAGGACTTGGGATGGAGCAGAGGCTTTAAAGCAAGGCAGCTATTTTTGGATCTTGAACTGGAGGCTGATGGTGGGGGCTGGGGCAGTACAGTCTTTCTTTTTTGTGTGTGCTACTGCTGCATTTTTTTCTTCTATGACTGCTACAAAACAAGGCCTAAAAATGCAAAATACGCCTCTAAAAATTTCCTAACAAGACTTCTGTTGTCTGGTCCAGGCCAGGATCTATCACTGTATCCAGTATGCTGATCTGCAGGATGTCACTCCTCCTCCAGTTCCTGAGATGTTGGTAGAGATGCAACAATGTCAACTAAACTTTAGGAGAAAATCAAGGTCAGGAAAAAACTTATCTGCTGCCATTTCTCACAAGCTAAATCTGAAAACAAAGTAAACTGTCTTCACTCACAAGAGACTGAACTTTACTGAAAGAAGCTCATCTGGTCCTTTGAAATAGATTGACCTGTAACAGGGAAGAAATGTGTAGGAAATGTGAAAAAATGAACTGTTTTCTTAACAGATGCTAGAGTCATACAATATGTATGCATCATGTATAGTTTGTAATAGTCCTAGACATTCTAGCCATTTGTTTTTATAAGTATTAGAAACAATTTCTGACCAGGTAATGTATTTGAGAAAACACTGGATCTTGCAAATAAAGGTAACATTTATTTTATGTGCTAGCTTGGAGTTTAATGCACTGCATGTTTTTCTTAGTGAATGAGACATGGAGCCTTGAAATGTTGCCAGTTGGAGCAATTCCAACTGTTAAATGCACCTTGTTGAAGAGCCGCAGGAAGCCAGGGTGGAATGTTTCACAGAACTCTCAATACCAGAATGCAGCAGGCTTCATAAAGAAGTTAGGGTTGGCAGCTTCTAGATAAGTACATGTCAATGGCAGGGTTCTCCTGGGTATGTAGGGAGGTGCCCCTCTGCTCCCAACAGTTAATGTAATCTATAATCACAAGGAAGAAGTCTCATCTGTCATCATATGTCCAAAGTATTAATACTAATTCCTTCCCTGCAGCAGCTTTTCTAAGAGCTGTGTAAACTCTTACAATGTCTCTGTAAGACAGGCAAGGGTTTCCATTTCCTAGCTAGGTAGAGGGTAAGTGGCTTGCCCAGTGCTGCAGTGGGCCAAAGGCAGAGTTGAGAATGGCCTCACCTTTTAGCCATTAGACAATGCTTTCCCTTACTTAATTAGCTCCTTCTACAAAAGAGTGTAATATTCTGCCGATGTTGACTAGGCAAAGCGGTGGTAAAAGCTTTGAAGGGATCTTTATGACTCAGGGAGCAGATGTCTCCGTGCGTATAGGTGTAATGCAAGTGGTGCCCTCACTAAATCATGAGATAAAAATGTGGTTCAGTTGATAAAAACAGCTCTGGAATAAATCTGGTAAACCAAAGACTACAATGGGATATTGCTTCCATCTGGTGGGCATCAAAGGTCAGAGGGCACGTGATCTACAGGTGCCTAATCGCATGAACTTTAGAGGCCCTTTTCACTCCTCCCCTCTGGATACTGATGCTGAGTGTCTCAGCTCGTCTATGGGCATGTGCAGAAATAGGTGCGCACACGGGAAAAACAGGTTATTTACATTTCAAGATCTCATAGCGAACCAAGTCAAACCAGTTTAGTTTGAAAACTGATGGGGGAAAATCCTTCTTTTTTTCCATTAAATGTTTGCAAGTTACTTCAATATTTCCAGGTTCCTGTGCCATGTATAGTCATTTTCTGATCTTAAAAAAAAATTCTGACTGAACTCTAAAGAGGGGGTGACATGAGCAGAATTATTTTTATACTCCCCAGGGACCAGCTGTCAGAAAAGGGGGTTTTACTGCAAATAAGTGAAGAATTTCTCTTGCGTTTAGTTTGCTGCTATCAATCCATTTTAAGTGAGAGTCCTGCAGACTATAATATGGAGAAACCTTGTGCTAGTCAGTGTTTGTAGCTGTGATAGCACCTAACTGTAACTCTGTTCCTATGTGGCAGGGCCGGCTCTGGCTTTTTTTGCCACCCCAAGCGCAAAAAACAAACCCTGCGGCACGGCCAGAGCGGCAAAGCAGGGAAAATAAACAACCTGCGGGGTGGCCGGAGCCAGGGTGCAGGGAGTCCCCCTGCACTGCAGACGTGCCCCGGAGGGAGTGGGGGGGGGGAAAGAGAGAAGAGGGGGCAGCCAGGGCTTCAGCGGGGCGCTTGCCACGCGGCCCCGATCGCCGCGCTGCCTGCTGGGAGGGCTCTGCACCGCTCCGGTCGGCCGGGAGGGAAGGACGTGGGCCGCCCTGTTGGGCTCGCTGCAGACCTGGCACCGGGTGCTGGGGCAGATGAAGCGTGCAGCCTGCTCCCAGCAGGGTGCTCCCCTCCTCCGTGCCGCCGCCCCCTACAGGGCGGCCGGATCGGCCAACAAAACAAAAGCGGCCGTGCTGCCTTAGGATTAGGTGGAAGCCGCCCCGTAGAATCTGCCGCCCCAAGCACCAGCTTGCTCGGCTGGTGCCTGGAGCCGGCCCTGCTATGTGGAGTGCGTGTAACTCATCACAATCATCTTCCAGTTGGAGGGGACTGAGGCAAAAGAGGTGACGTCACTTGCCAAAGTCGGATAGCACATCAGTGACAGAGCCAAGAACGGATCCAAGCAGTTACGCCTCTTCATTCCCTGATCAAACCACTAGCCAACAGTCACTTCTCTGCCTTGGTAATCCCTTTTCAGGATGTGGATCCCCAGGATGCCTACAGTATCAGCCTTGTCCAATCCAATTGCAGCCGTGGTAGTTAGGCTGTGTCTACACTAGAGAGCTTACAGCTGTACAGCTGCAGCTACACCGCTCTAAGATCTCTCATGTAGCTGCGCTATGCTGATGGGAGAGAGCTCTCCCGTCAACATAATTAAACCACGCCCAATGAGCGGCAGTAGCTCTGTTGGTGAGAGAAGCTAAGTGACTGATGACCCTTCTGTGATGATACTGGATTCCTAAGGATACCAGGCTTCTTATCTGGTAATTATACTGAAGGACACCCCAGGGAACAGTTACGAAAACTTATAAAATGTGGCAGCTTCCACTACATCATCAATATACACATCAGGTAAGTCTGACGGCTTGCTTGAAAAACCCTCAGTGCTTGACTTGAACCTGAGACTCCTTTCGCATTTCAGGACTCAGCAGTGAGTAAACTCCTCCTCTCGGATGTGACCATTCTAAAAGGCTGCTGGTGTGAGTTAACATTTGAAGGCTTCCGTTTTCTGTTGTAAGAAAGAAGGGATGAGATGATGGAGAAAAGTCTGTTGTGGGGGGAGGGGGTATTTTATTCTCTTCTTTGGTTTTTGAAGAGGCATTATGTTGTGGAAGGAAATATCCAATGATGGTGTATATACCGGTATATTAAAACACTCCACCCTTTAAAAAATAAATAATTAAAATTATTTTTTTATACACATCAAAGATCTGCAGGGCATGGGATACTGTAATGTACAGAAACAACAAGGAGTCCGGTGGCACCTTAAAGACTAGCAGATTTATTTGGGCATAAGCTTTTGTGGGTAAAAAACCTCACTTCTTCAGATGCATGGAGTGAAAGTTACAGATGCAGGCATTAGATAATGACACCTGAAGAGAAGGGAGTTACCTCAGAAGAGGAGGATCAGTGTTGACAGGGCCAGACACAAGTAGCTGATAGAACAATGCATGGGCCTTATGCTGCACAGGGCTCCTTGGCATTTTGTTAGCTCACAGTCATAGCTCTCCCTAGAAGAGTCTGATTATTTACGGAAGTGGCTTTGAACTCTGGAACTAAATGGAGCTTTGACAATGGCTGCTGATAACATCACGGCCATCAGCCCATTTGGGGGTTGATTGGGATCTCCAGGTGCACGGGCCATGTCGCCTGTAGCATGTACATTTTGGCTGCTGTTAGTACACGTACTCAAAGGTGACTGTATCAGGTGCACAGTGTGCACGCCCGTGAACGGGAGGGAGCGGCAGAAACAAGCCCTAAGGGTTTAATTTTTTTCCATACAGAATGATCCATTGGTCTTTATGACCTAATTTTAAGTGTAAAACATAGGTGCCCACAGGAAATTGCATCCAGAATTTCTCGCTAAAATCCATAACATGGCTGGATTGCAGGAGAAATTGTTTGCAGTGTTGGTGTAGCTGTGTTGGTCCCAGGATATGAGAGAGGTGGGTGAGCAGTTCTGGCCTTTATCCACATGTATCCATGTTAGTGCACATTTGCCTGTTCTGTGTGGACAGATGCAGCTATTTTGGGCCTAGTGTGTCAGCAGGTACCCACGCTTTTAGCCTTCGATTTAGGCCTTGCCTGCCACACTGGGGATTTCAGCCTCTGATGGTTGCCCAAAGCTAGACCCCTGAGTGGAGACTGGGTAAACTGTTGTACACAGGTGTAAGGTGTACTACAGCCAGACCGGGGGCTGGACCACTGGCTGAAATCCCATCAGAGCAGTCCTTGGTGGGCCCTGCTGTCTGACAGGGACACCCCTATGGCACTCGTGTCAGCCGTTTGTACTTCCAGAGCTTGGACGGGGAATATAAAACAAAGGGAGCTAGCCAGGCAGGGTTTTCCAGCTTATCAAAGTAAATACAGAACCAGCCTCTCTAAAAAGCTTGGCTGGCCTCCAGCCATGAACCCATCCAGTGGCTCTGTTGAAGGGGTGCTAGGAGGATGGGGCAGCAGTGAGAAATCCAGGCAGGACATTGACAAAGGAGAGAGAGGGCACTGCCACCAGATCAGGAATGGGGAAATACGGACCCATGGAACCAGAGGATAACACCATGCACGCACTGCAGATGGCACCTGGGTAGAGGGCACCTCCCTGTGACAGATGCCTGAGGCCTGTTTCTTTTCTTATACTTTTTGGTAACCCTTGTATAGGCTGTCATGCAAATAGTCTCCTTGAGCTGAGCTGCAAGTCTGTCCAATGCAGTATAATAGTAGGGGGCCACTTAGGGATCTGGGGCAAAAATTGGTCCTGCTAGTGAAGGCAGGGGGCTGGACTCGATGACTTTTCAAGGTCCCTTCCAGTTCTAGGAGATTGGCATATCTCCAATTATTATTGTATTACTTGGCATTTCTATAACCTTCTATCCAAGGGTCTTAGTGTTCTCCAAATGTTCATGGATTTAGCTTCATGACTCCCTATGTTGCTGCTCCTCTTCCAGAGGAGGAAACTGAGCTATAGTGAAGGTAACGGGGGTTGCTCAGTAAGCCTGTGGCAGGGACAGAAATAGAACCGTGCCTTAACCACACTTACAATGCTTCCTAGAGTGCTCTCAGCTCCCATTGACTTCATTGTTCTCTCTTCCTCCCTGAGCATCTGTGCAAGGCCCAGAAACCGTCTAATCCGTAGTACTGAGCTTGAACTGAGATCCTCAAATCTCAGGACTGGTCTGTGCCCAAAGTTGCACTGGTTTATCTAAAGCTCTGATTTTAAAATGATGGAGTTAAACTAGTGCACACTCTTAAAAAATCCATTGAAACCTGGCTTGCAGACTAAACCACCGTAACCAGTTTTAAACCAGCCTGAGAGTCCACACAGAGTTTGGACTTAGTCTATTTTAAAATCAAACTGGTGCAACTTGTGTGTGTAGGCAAACCTCGGTGTTGAGCCAGGCTTGGAACAGCTTCTGTTCAATGATCTTAATATTTTAAGAAGTAGACGTCAGTCTGAGCTCAATTTTCTTTTGTAGGAAACAAAAGGGGATAGAATGAAAGAGAGAGGAACGGGCCCAGGAGGTTTGTCTGTATTTGTTTTCATTCCTTTTCCCCTTCACTCTATCAAGAAAATGAGTACACGCATTACAGCAAGACAGATTCTCAGCTAACGTAAAAAGGGCATAACTCCACTCAAATCAAAGGGGCTGTCCTGCTTGCCACTAGCCGAGGGTCTGGCTCAATGTACTCTGAATACAAAGCTGGATCCAGAGCTTTCCCATATTTAGGATGGAGCTGGAGAAGTGGAGTTAGGTACATGAGAGAGAAGTCTCATCTATGAAGTTTGGGGCTGGATTCAGATCTGAATGTCCCTATAGTTTGAGGTGACTCAAAACTGAGATTTTGGTGGAATTAACTCTTCAGACAGAGCCACCCAAGGAGTGTACAAGTGGATCCAAAAGTGCAGGGCATAGTGTTCAGATCAGGGTTGGGCTGGGGCTGATTCCCACAAATCCCCACCCCTAAATAGTGTTGGTTTTTTTTTTTTTTGTTTGTTTTGCCAATACTCCTTGTTTTCCCTCTGTGGAGCTGTTTATTCACAGCAGAGGGAATTGGCGAATCATATGGTCACTTTATTCTACATGAGATTTATAGCTATAGATTTTTCATATACCCTCTCCTAAGGCCATCTGCAGGGCACGTGTTGTTACCATGCAGTGGCAGATGTGAGTGGCTAGTAGAGCTGTGCAGGAGCCTTTTGCTGTACAAAGCTCGTTGAGGTAACATTAGCCCACAATTGTACCTCCTGAGGTGAAGCGTCCCATTGTTTGTGAAGTGGCTTTGAACCGTGGCACTGAATGGAGCTTGGACAATGACTGCCGATAACATCGCAGCCACCAGTTCCTTAGGATCCTGAGTGTGTGGGGCATGTCGCCTGTCTCATGAAAAATTAGCTGATGTTTGTATCAGAACTGGCAGAAGAGTGCCTCAGAGACATGACACAC
Organism: Mauremys reevesii; assembly: GCF_016161935.1. Classification (NCBI taxonomy): domain Eukaryota; kingdom Metazoa; phylum Chordata; order Testudines; family Geoemydidae; genus Mauremys; species Mauremys reevesii. The sequence continues at coordinate 47,825,002 of NC_052635.1, forward strand.
ATGTGCTGTGGGAGAGCGGGAAGGAGCATGGTGGATGGGCAGGAGAAGTCCTCTGATTCCACCCCCTATCTCCTCAGGGGGACCTGTCCTGCTCTCATAGACACAGAAATTGTAATTCTTCCATCCTTGTGATGGACTGTGCTTTATTCCATGAAGAGTTTGATTTCTTTGTTATTTACTATTGGTTATCATCATTGTTAGTATTTTATTTCAATGGGAGAAAGCTCAGACCTTGAGGAGGAATTTTTGTTACTGTAGTGTGTGGGAGCCCCAGTCACGGGCCAAAACCCCATGGTGCAAGGTGCTGTACAAACAGAACAAAGACTGTGCTTTCCCCTAACGCTGACCAACTAAGTAGAAGATGAGACAACAGATGGATACAAACAGAGGGGGGAAGTTCAGGGAAACAATATTGGTCAGCACGGTAGGTACTGGTCTCAGCACACCAGTGGCCTAGCCATTGTCAATTTTGTTGTAGGCCTTGTGGCGGAGGAGAGTTTGAAGGATGATGAGGTGGCTTTGCAGACAGTTAAAGGGAGCTCTTCCTACGGGTGGGAGCAGCATGAAGGTGTTTGGAATATGTAACAAGTGGGTAGTGGAGGCTGGTGTCATGGGGCTGATTGGAGGTGGAATCGAGATCTCGATAGTGAATGAGCGTTGACAGGGTGGAGATGGGCCATGAAGGGCCTTGGGAGTGAAGACAAGCAGCTTATGTTTGATGTGACAGAGAGGGGTGACGAGGCCACAGCAATGGGCTAGTGAAACGATCTTTGCAGCAGCATTATGAATGGATCCAGGTGGGGCAAGATGCATTTGTCAAGACCAGAGAAAAGGATGTTGCAATATTCAAGACATGAGATGTGGAGAACCTGGGTAAGAGTATTAGCTATGGGGATGGATAGGAAAGTGCTGAAAGAACCAGTGAGATTTAGACATAGCCAGTGTGTGAGGACCTAGAGGGAGGCCCAAGTTGAAGATGCGGCCTAGGTTACGTAGAAATTGAAGTTAGTGAGCAGGAGCGGCATTTTGTGCGCTCCCCACGGGGCGTGCGGGAGCTTCCGGTTGCGCTCCCATCGCGCCGCCGAAGAAGGACCCTCCGCTGAAATGCTGCAGGCTACAGCTGCAGTCATTGAGCTGCTCAATTGCTTGCTGCTGTTTTCCGTGGCACGTTGGCAGAAGGTCCTTCTTCGGCGGCACAATGGGAGCGGAACTGGAAGCTCCCGTGCGCCCCGTGGGGAGTGCACAAAATGCCGCCCCCCGAATCCTGGTGCCCTAGGCGACCGCCTAGGGTCGCCTAATGGAAGTGCCGGCCCTGTTAGTGAGGATGAATGTGGGAGACTGATTCACAGAAGAGACAAACAGGAGTTGAAATCAGAGAAGAAGGGCTGATGGGCAGGTGCTGAGTGGATGGTAGATGACTGCTTGAGAAGTTCATCTGTATTGCGAAGGAAAATGCAGCCACTGGAGTTTTCTTCTGGCTCAAGCATAGTTATCCTCTCCAGCAACACTGAGAAGTGTGAAATATTTATCGCCAGCGATGGTGTGAGGTCCAGAAAGAGCTTAATCTGATACTCAGAGCCCAGGGGACTGGGCAGGGACAGCAGATGGAAAACTACCTTTTTTGAAGCTATTGTTGATCAGCCTTTTATTTTCTTTTTTTTTTTTAGGCAAACTGAGCGTGTGTGTGGTGTGCACAGGCCAAAGGGTGCTACCAGGTATGCACCGCGTCCCCTTAGAGGATATGGACCCCGAAACATGTCAAGCAAAACTCACTTCACATGTACGAAGGTTACAGAGCAATTGGTTTGCCTCCAGACTACCTGCAATTACCTTTCCTGAGCTGCAGGTACTGTCAGCCTCCACTGTAAAGCTTTAGCTCCCACTGTGGCCAAATCCAAACAATAGCACTGCATCTTGCCCATCTCTTGAAATGGCGCCTCAGTCTGTTGGCATTGCGTTAGTGACGGCTTGTTCTAGACATGTTGTCTGGGAGGTTAGTATGACCTGGTGTGAGTCTCATCGGTTTGGTCACTGATTGGGTATTCCATGTAGAGTAGTTTCTATTTAAAGGAGTTTGCTAGCCAGTTTTGGGTGCCTGCTGGGTTTAGCAGGGAGGAGAAGGCTTTGGGCTGTTGCACCTGCAATTTGTCTGCTGTTGGTAACGAATTGTGTGTATGTTTTGTGCTGTTGCTGAGTGTGGGTGGGCTGCTCCGTCTAATTTGGGGGTGGTTGGCAAAGCTAGTTGAGAACAAAGAGAGTGGTGAGAAATAGAACCTTTGCCACTGGGAGTCCATCTGAAGGGCCGGTGGACAAGAACGCAGTAATGATGGGATGGGGATGGGGATGGGGAGGAGGAAGGATTTTGACTGCCTGTGATTTCAGGTTTAGTAAGATTTTTATGGTGGATCCTGTTGTCATGGCACCCTGCTGAGTATCCAGTGCTTGCCATTTGGTATTTTGGTTGGGGTTGCATTTTTCTGGTCACAGTGAATTACAGGAGACAACTATCCCAGGTTAATTTTTTTTTCTAACCTGTTACCTTTATGGATTGATTATGAATACTTTGTCCGGGAAAGATCTTTTGATTCTTCCTGGCAGGAGTCAAGAACACAAGAACGAAGCCCTTGCATAAATGAGTTTTGTTGGTTGCATCTTGTGTGGCATGCCAAGAGTGCTGTGCTTTGGGGAGTGGCCAAGTGAATCGTTATTAGAGCTGCATTCCATAGTCATTACTCAGGAAAAACACATACAGCTCTGGCTGCATAAGGACTTCAAGTTTGGGCCAATTAATTATTTTTTATGGATCAGTAAAACGGGCTCCATGTTCTCTAAGGAGATTTTCAATGTGCCTCCAGTTTGTCTCTGAAACTCTTTCAGATCCTAATATGGATGTTATTAGGGAAAATTATTTTGGGTACAGAACAAAGTGTGACAGGTGCTTTTATCTAACAAAGCGTTTTAATGTGAGCTGCTCAGTTTCACCTCTGTAGGCTGCTGAGAACTTCCATCTCTCTGTTCACATTACTCAGTGATTGCTGAGCTTTGCACAAGGAGCAATGGACAAGGAGGAAGTAGGAAGTCCATTTACGGAGATGTAATTTGGTGATACCTGAAGGCGTCAAACAGGAGCTGAAAAATAAACCGGTAAATTCATGCTGCAGGCAAAGCAGCTGCTTTGATGTGATCTTCTGTATGTTCTTTCTCAAAATTCCAATGTGATTATCTGTACTAGATGCACTGGGCCCAATTTTCTCCACCCTGCACATTGTATAGTAGTCACCCCTGTGCAGAATGAGTGTGAAATGCTATCCAGCTCCCTGAGGTGCAACACAATGGAGAGTCAGGCCTACAATTTCTTTCCCTGGTCCTTAATTCACATAGATACCTTCTTGGTATTCCTGTTTGGCCTGAGATCTTATTCAGGCAGCTCTCTAGCCTTCTGTTCCCTCTTCCTTGTGTCCTTGTCTACACTGGGGAGCTGAGGTATGTTTAGCATGTTTTTAAACCCCACTTAGCACCTAGTGTAGACAAGGGCAGAGGTGTTTAAAGATGTGGTAGTTGATTGCAGTCCCGCATACTTGATGTAAGTGCCAGTCTGCGCTGGTGCAGCATGACTGTGTTAGGGGTTCATTGCAGTAACTGTCCACGGAGCATGAGTTTCTGTGTCGTATAGACAGGGTCTGTCTCCTTGGACACCTTGTCTCCTTTGCAGGCGGGTTCCCCCTTTGCTCTGTGACATTGCCCTGATCCTGAATGCTCTTGGCAGGTACAAAGACTGAAGATGATGAAGGTTTTGGGCCTTGTTCTCTGGGGCCTGCTGATGCCAATGCAGGTTTCAGGCACAGGACGCTGCCTCGTCCCTCGAGAGTCGTATGAAAGGGGTAAGTGACTCGGGTCACGTCAATCTGTGCACTGTGGGGCAGGATGATTGGGGATAAAACCGGCCTCACCAGGCCCTTTTCTTTCTCTTATTGAATACTTCTGCTCTGTTGGTTCTTGCATTTACTGATTTGTTTTGTGGCAGTCCCAGGTCCTCTGACCTCCTGTCTCCATTAGGAAATTCAGACAGCCTACTGCACTGAAGACCCCCCTCCTGCCCATGAGCTAGGAAGGTATTTGTTTCTTCCTTTTGAGAGAGAGGCAACAGAACAATCTGCCCTGCAAGGAACATGGCAGTCTTGTCCCTTGTGAAACGAAAACGTCTCCAGAACACGTTATGGCCAAACTTTACAAAGCAGCCTGTGATGTCATGTCTGCCTGTCTGGAGATGCAGGTGTTTTTGCCGATCCCAGATTGTGTTGGCAAATAGCTGTGCAAGTGAAATTGCCAGCATAAATGTCAAGGGCCAGGTTGCGCGTCCTTTGAATAATTGGCTGCTCAAAGGACTCGAGGAAATGCTTTAGTTTCCGTTGGCAGCGAAATCTGGGAGCCATACTCCGTTCCTGCTCTCTTCATTGATGGAGATGATGCCATTTGCTATGTCAGACTGAGAGGAGCAGCATATGGACGGGCTGCTTTGAGTCACTGCTGGCTTTGTGCAAGCCTCTGCGCCAGAATCTCCAATCTGCTAAAGCCACTCGCAACTGTGTAAGCATCACAAAGTGACTGGCGACGGCCAGCAGAGAAGTCACTATGTGCAGGGGCACTCACATCTGGAAAGCTAGTGAAGGCCAACTGGAGAGAGGAGGCCCAATCCTCCACTGGCAAGAGTGGTGATAGGCTAGTGGTGTAAACCAGGGTGGGCTCTGTGCCCCAGTGAGCACCAGAGCTGGTAGAGCCTGAATCAGATCTGCCCTGCAGCCACCACCCTCCAGTGCAGCTCGCAGGTCGTGAAGGATCAGGGTCACTGAACTTGTAACCATACAAATGATGGTTCGAAGTTCCTTATCCACTAGCTCTGTGTATGGTGCCCCTGAGGGCGAAGCACCCTTCCATAAACACAGATATGGGCCTGATGCTGCACCACACTGTGTTATTACTCCAGCTTGACGCTGCTGTACGTCTCCATTGGTTTCAGTGGACTGAAACTGAAACGCAGTAGGCTCCATAATCTAATCTTGTGTCAGCTTTCAGAAAAGCGTGCACTGCACTGAAATCTGACGCTTTTCGCTAAGTCAAGAGAGTACTGAGAATTCTGAATGAGTGATCACGCCAGGATCAAGTATTAAAAAACCTGTAATATTGTACCTACAATTTTACACCTGCAGTCACATATGGGAGCAAAACGACAGGTGCAGGTGACAGAAATTGTGCTTCCTTTGCTGCACCCATAAATCAGTTCATTAGACATCTAAATTCTGTGGTCTGCAGCCACAGTTGATGGAGAGCAGGAGTTCAGAGGCTGGGCTAAGATTCCTCTGCCTGTTTGGCCTATTAGATTAGAGAAAGTGACGACTTAAACCGCCTTCTCTTGTATCCAACTTGAGCTCAGTGTCCGAAACAGTAGGTCTCGTGGAACATTTTTCTTTACAGCTTGTGAAGAGTCAGTAACTGGCCTCTTCAGGCATGAAATGGAGAGACTCAAATTCCCAGGATCAACAATTACCTTAATCGCTGTCAATGGGTGAGTAACGAAAAATAGAATAAAGGCTTCTGCACTATTAAGGTTCCGTATCTGTATCATGGTGGTGTGTGGAGGCCCCACTCTTAGACCAGCCTAGAGCTGGGGGTGGGAGAGAAGAGGAGGAGAGAGACTCCCCACCTTATAACTTTTAGCCCTAGTCACTGTGTTATGGGGTCAGGTCAGCAGATAATATTTATGAGCGGGGCCCTGAAGCAGCCTCCCTGAACACCTGTGCCTGGTTTCCTTTCTGACCTGCTCTGATTTCATTTTGCAGGTTGCATGTTGCTAAAGCCATTGTGCTCCCAGTGAAATCCAAGTACGTTCCTGGAGTTGGGGTCAAGGTGAAAATTTCTGCTAAACTCAAAATCCTTGGCACTTGGTGAGTGGAGCTAGACTCTTCTTTAGTTTGTTTCCACAGCAGAAGGGAACTGAATGAGGGAAGCTGTCTGGGTGGATGGGGGAGGGGGCAGGATGTTGCTTCTTCAGAAAACTTTGCAAAAATTAAAATTCTGCACCTAGGATCCTTCTCCATGATGAAAATTTGTTGAGACTCAGGCCCTGTAGCCCACAAGGCTCAGAGAACAGACAAAGAGCAAAAACAATGAATTGAAGGTACTAGACTCTCTAATACCAAATGGCTTTGAGCCAACCCCCCTCACCCTCTGTGCCCTGCCCATTTGGTGGCTATGCAGGTCACTAATAGGGTAGTGGAAGGTCTCCTGACGTCTGGTACTTCTGGTCACTTTGCTCTCGGATACTGCAGCATCAGTGGCTACTGGGGATGATGGTCTTTGTATTAGGACTCTGCTGAGAACAGGCCACCCACCAGAAGGATACCACAGTCACCTGGTAACCTTATCTCTTCCTCTTTGCTCTTTCCAGCCTCCCATCTTTTAGCCAGCATACCGGGTATGTAAGACGTGATAAAACAGAAGTGGGTCTGGAATGAAATTTTGGAAGGCTGCAGGAATTTTAGGTATTTGAAAGGATTCATGCAGTTCACACATGAGGCAGCACCTGTGTATTTTAAAGCATTGGCTTCAGACATGTTTCTTCCGTTCATCACGACACTAACCTCTTAATGCACAGGTCCTGGCCTTGGAAATGTGCACTGTTGATTCAGTACTTGGTGTCTAACAATATTTTCACTGGAAGCCTGGGTCCCTTTGGTGATCACTGAGAGGAGATGTTCCCAGTGTGCCTTTTGTTCATGCACAAAGTGGCCAAATGCATATTTCCATTGACCAGATGGTCCTAAAGAAGCCAGGAATCTCATGAGTTTGTGCTTTAGATAAGTGTAGCTTTTTCCTTCAGTAGGAGAGCAGCCTGTAATTACTCTCAAGGTAAGAATAGGGCAGTCTAGTAAACTACGTTCTTTCTTTGAGGAGTCACTGCTGAAATGCCCCTGCTCAGTGGTTGCTGTTAGCATTGGATCCAAGCTTCTGGAGGTTGTCCAGTGATAGAGGAGGTCACGCTCAGGCTCTGTGGGCAAAAATACATTTCCATACTTCAGAATGTTCATTTGGTTTTTGAAAGTGGGAATTTAACTTTGAATATCCAGTGTTCTAATGTTTGTGTTTAAAAAACCTACAACATTCACTTCCTCTTTGCTTCTGTAGTGACTCCCACTCCCTGCTCTCAACTTTAGCTTCAGATTCAGATTTTTTGCCTGGTAATATACATACTTATTTTTTTTTAACATTTCAGAATCTCACAATGACAGAAGTCAATATAAAGCAGGTCTCTGATCTGCAGAGCTGGCCAGCTGCTCCCATTTCCTCTGTCTCTTGCTCCCTTGGCTGCCAGCTTCTCCCCGTTTCCTGTGTGTCTCGCTCCCTTTGGCTTGCTGCTAGATGGCTTTCTCATATGGGTGTCTTTCTCCTTCTCCCTCTGGACTGGCTAGACCAGATTTGTAAGATTTGGGGATAGGCTCCTGTGGAGTGGAAGCCCCATTTCATGAGTCATTTAAAACCGGATCCCTAATGCAGTGGTGAATCCGCTGCTGGGAACAATCCTGCCATGATCTCAGATGATGGACTAAATAGCCTGTGTCATTTGTCTCTAATTTCTCCATTGATCCCTTGTGACTTCCTGTAAATGTGGATTTGAGCCCAGGCCTCCGGAGGGGAGAGTGCACTAACTGAACAACGCCACTGCCTGGAGCCCATAAACAGCGTCCCCTGATGGAAAACCAGGGGTGGACTTCTCTCAAGGGGAGCAAAGTATTTGCAACCCTTCCTCACTGCAAAGCAAATCTACACATGTAACACTTGCACCTTTCATTGCTCTCTTTAGGACCAGATTCTGCCATCCTTGCTCACATGGACTGTTCCCACTGCTATCAGGGGGGTACCCACGGAGGTGAGGTAACATGCACTGCGAGTCAGGGTGTCAGAATCTGGCCCTGGGCTACAACTGCACAGAATGCAATCCGAGGAGCCCTTGCGGGGTGGCCAGTGAATGAGCTGACTGGTGGGAAGAGCAGTAGTGGTGGCAGGGATGGAAGGAAACTGGTTTTGCTCAATGTTCACACCCTGTAGTTGGAAACAAGCCTCCATTTACACAGCACAGATCACAGGGTTGCCGCACTGTGTGCGACTGTCTGTCTGTTTCATGTGTGTTTCTCTCTGCAGCTGGTCTATCCTCTTGTCTGGCCTGACCACCATCAATGTGCGTGTAGACTGCAGTGCGCTCGTTCTGCTGCCCAAGTATTTGCCGCTTACCACCAGCGTTGCCGTCAAGGATTGTCAATGTGCGGTGGTTCTCAAGGACATCAGTATCAACCTGCTGTGAGTGCTGGTGTTCTGTGCTGGGTCTGTCAATATCACCCTGTCACTCCTCACTGGATACATTTCCATTTCCTACCTAGCATCTGTACGTCTTACATCCGTCTGTATCAGCAGAATGGCTGAATTCTGTTGAGTTCAAGTAGCCAGAGAAGTAGATTCCCATGTGGTCCAGTATATTACGGTGCCATTGATTTAGATTACAGTGTGAACTCTTTGGAATGGGGACTGTCTCTTGTTCTGTGCTTGTGCAGAGCCTAGCACAAAGGGGCCTGTTCTCAGGTAGCCTCTAGACACTCCCATAATAAACACAATAAATAATGGACTCTGCAGAGCCAGGATCCCAGCACACAGTGGAATGGCTGCAGAATACGATCCTGATGGACTAAGCTTTAAGTCACAAAACTCAGCTGGCCAGGGGACAGCAGTGAAATTAGAGCTGTTCAGTTTATTTGGTCTCTGTCTACAGTAAATGTCCCAAACTCATCAGCACGCCAACTGTCTCTGTCCTGAAGGAGGGGTCCCTTTAGGCACCATTTAAAATATGAAAGTTGCTTTGGACTATTCCATGCTGATCGTGCCTCTCTCATTTCTCTCGTGATGCCGGTTTTGGGTTTTGTTGGTTTACTCTCTGTAATTTTGCATGCAGCGATATCCGTGCGAGCGTGACAGCCAGCCTAGGGAGCAACATCCTACTGGCGTTACAAGTCAAGGTAAGTCTCCTACCCAGCCCTGCCAGTTGCTGGTGTGTGGAGGAGTAAGGGTGGTGTAAAACACGCCCCGCCCCAGTACCTCTGGATGGCTAGTCCAGGCATGGCGAGGCAGGGGAGAGGCTTTGCCAGGCTCCTCTCCCACCTCCCCGATCCACCACCATGAGCTGGTGGGGGCAGAGCATTGGCTCTGACCTCCACCCCATTCGCTGGCCCACGTGAAGTGAGAAGTAAGCTGCACCGCCACCTTTGTCAGGACTGCAGTGGGTTACTCCTCCCTCCGGCGCAGAGAAGGTTTTATGATGCTGCTTCCTCTTACTCCAGACTTAGAGGTTCACTCTAGCATCACCCGCTGGCTGGTGTGTTATACATCTTCCCGTGTGCCTGATCTGTAGAGGGGGTGAGGCCATCACCCCCCCTACCCCCCCGATACAAAACCGGGCTCTGTAGCTCATGCTGTAGAGACTCCTGCTTCTAATCCCCACCGTGGACCAGGATGGCAGCTGTCACACCAGCCCTTGGTGTGAGATGGCAAATACATTCCTGTAGCCAGTTATTCCCCTTCCTGGGCAAAGGGTGGGAAGGCGTCTGACCCAATATCTTTGGCTCCCGGGGGCATTTCCCCTCCATGCCTTGAGCACAGAGCAGAGCCCGGTGAGGAACAGAACCTCTGTCCCCAGTGGTAATGGTGCTAGGCAATGTCATGGGGCTCCAACCTCTACTTGCCTCCTTAAATCCCATCCTGAGATGTCACTAACCCCCATACAAATCGCAGGGACAGAAATACTCCTGTCAGTGAAAGTCACCCAGACCATCGCAGCGATTTCCTCCTCCCTGACCGGGTCTCTTGCTTTGTGTTACAGACACCTCCAATACTTTCAGCTTGTATTTCCTTCGGGCATTCAAAGATGCTGAGTGATATTAACTGTAAGTGCCACGGACTCTCTTCCGTTGGATTTTCTTTCTGTGTCCAGTAAGCTCAATGCAGGAAGCTCTGTGCTTTTGTCAGCCCATCCAGAAGCTCTACATGTGTAGAGACCTGCTCCTGGCGCTGCTGCCTTTGAGTAAGACAACCCCAGCTGTTGTATCTTTAGTCTTTACGCAACAACCGTAATATGAGGGAACCACCTGGGCGTATTAGGGTCCCAAGAACACTGTTTACTGAACATACACCGCATGCAAAGCCTACCTGCGTATATACACTGCTGTTCTGGGTGGCAGTTCCTATAACACAGAGCACAACTAGAGAGCTTACAGACTTCTTAAAGGAATACTGTCCTATTGCTGCCTTTGCGGGGTGGTGCTGGCAAAGGCTCTTGTGTGTGTCCTGCTCACATTAGAAATGTTGTTGGAGAGCAACAGACCCTTTTGTCGGAAAGTGACAGGCACAAACATTGGCCACAGCAAGCGCAGAGGTGGAAATGACCGTGAGAAAAGCTGCCAGGGAAGGAATGGTCCCAGGTCGCCTGGGTTCTCTGCTCACTGCTTGGGCTGTATCTGAGGAGTAGCTCTGCCCGGTCTGACACCCCAGCCCGTCTCTTGCTCACACTGCGGCCCCTCTCAGGCTCCAGGAGTTGCAGTGTGCTCCCTCTTTGCGGCTGGGCCCACTGGCCAGTCACTGTGTTCCCCCTTCTGGGGTATCAGAGTCTCCCTGGACTGGCTGCCTGGGTATCGTTCCCGGCAGTCGTCCAATCCAAGGCAGTGCCACTTCCCCAGGGGCTGGCGGGGAACCCAGGCCTACCCACTACTCTGGGCTCCAGCTCAGGGACCCTCGGATCAGCTGCCAAAGTCTGCACCATCCCCAACCTCGCTGCTGTTTCCTGGAGCCTTTTCCTACTCCACCCCTTCAGGCTTCTGCTCCACCACCTGGGTAAACCCTTCCTTCAGGGACAGGGTCCCCAGCATCTGCTCTCCCCCCTGGCCTCCGCCTTTCCCTCTCTAAGCCCAGACAGTGACTGCTGGCTTCCACGCCACAGCCCCTTCTGCCCCCAGCGCTCGACCTTCAGCTAGCCCCACCTGCTCAGCTGAGCTAGAATAGGGGCCTGTATGGAGTTCCCCCCCTCGCTGTCCTTAACGTTGTCTCGGAGAGGCATTACCGGATCTGAGCGCAGTCTGCACAGAGTGGTCGTGTCTCTGCTCTGTTCAGGGATGGGTGGGGGATGCAGCGTTTTGTCACAAGACTGAATCCTTTCCTGTTTGACTGGAATAGTAATCAGGGCCCAGTGTATCCTGGGAGTTTGTGGAATTCATCCCTTGCAGCAGAACTAGACTCCAGAATCTTCAGCTTACAGTGAAAACGATTAGGTTTCTGTCCTTCGTGTTTGTAGAGAGAACCTTGAACATGTGGCCAAGTGTAACCAATACCGGGGCGTCTGCCTGAGTCTGCAGCCTTCCTGAAACAATATCTGAGAGCTTTGAACAGCCCCATTCATCTCAGTGCGTGCTTGACTTAGAAACATAAAGACAACAATGGCAACATATCAAAACATGAATATGTGGGAAGATCCTAAAACAAACTGAATTCAATAACTGCCTAATAAATGACTTTACTTCTCAGCCTCACATTTAAGTTTACAATACACAGGCTTTTAGAGACTTATCACAAGCCGACATAGACTTTTCACTAAACTGCAGCACAATCCAAGCACCTTGCTGCAGAGCTTAGGTCCAGCTTGCGGCAAAGTATGTAGGGGCTTGAAGATAACATGTATTTATATGCTGCTTTTTGCCCCAAATTATCCTCACAGCCTCCCTTGCCTCATCATTGACCAGTGTCTTGATTTGTCTGGTTTTGTGCTTTGTCTAAGTTCAATCAAATGCTCCTTGGGTATGGAACGCATCTTTACCTGTGTTTGAAAATGATTGTGATGCACATTTTCTCAGTTCTGGGCATGAGGACAAGGTGCCCCTCTCTTGGAAGAGGGGGTTCTTGTGTCTCAATGTCATTTATATCTAATTCTGACAAGTTTATTGGAGAAGATGTTCCATTGATTGGAACCAACCTCCTATCTTTAAATTAATCTGGAATTTTGCTGAAATCCCAGCTCAAGGTTGTGCATCTTCCATCTGCAGTGATTCTCCTCCCTGTTTCTGGTATATGTTGTAAACATTTTTCCTTTCCATGCAGCTGTTCTCCCATTTGAGAAGGGAAAGCTCCTGTATATGGCTCAAACTCCAAAAGTAAATGACCAGTTCATTGTAATTCCCGTACAGGTAAGTGTGTAGACTCTATGAAACATTTCTGAGACTAAGATTTCACAACTTTCTTACGCTGGATCAGCCCTGAAACTCTGAAAGGTGTTAGAGCTTTCTTACCTTCTGTGACATTGGTCAGAGAAATGAGTGTCAGAAAAACTTCAGAGTGACTTGTCAGCTGTCAGGATAGCCCCAGTCTAACATAGGGATCCATTCTGCTGCCCTTATTCATGTCAGTTAGCACTTACTCATTTAGGCCCTGATCCTGAAAAGACTTACTCACCAAATCCACAGCAACCCAGCAGAGTGAGAACGAGAGGGTTGCTCTGCAGATAAACAAACCTAATTGATTCACAGCTCGCAGTTACCCAGATAGGCAAATTCAAATATTCCAGATAGGAAATAAAGCACTTTTTTTTTAACAGCGAGGATAATTAACCACTGGAACAGTTTCCCAAGGGATGTAGCAGATGCTTCATCACTTGACGTCTTTACATTAGGCTGGGTGTCTTTCTAAGAGATGCTGCAGCTCAACCAAAAGTTGTGGGTGTCCAGGCAGGAAACAGCAGGTGAAATTATCTGGCCTGTGCAATGCAGATGATCACAATGGTCCCTTATGGATTCGTAGATTGCAAGGCCAGATGATGTGGTTTAACCAACCGTACAGGACTCGGCATGGCTGCTGGCCATCGCTCCTGTAACCCATCCTTACGCATGGTGGCTCTCTGTCCCCCCTCTCCTGCCTGGACCACATAGAGGTGTATGAGTCTGACCTGGGTCTTCTAGTTCAGGCAGAAGAGGCTCATGCTTTTCCATCCCAAGGTCATAGTTTCAATCCTCTCTCCCATATAGTCTGAACTGAATTTACACTTTGCTCTCCCAGGGGGTCTCATCCTTCTGCAGTGGCCACCACTGGCTCAGGGTTGTGGAATTTGCACCTCCTTTACTAGCAAAGGGGAATCAAGTGTCTGGCAAGTGATTTTGGATCACAGGGTGGAGGGTGAATCCTGTCGTTCTGCTCCATATGCCAAGGGCACACCTCCCAAAGGGCCCACACTTTGAGCGGCTTTGCTCCTTTCTGCACAGATTTGGTGCCCACACCTATCGCTTTTATTGCCGGAAATTATTCATATCCGTGCTGAAGGATCGTGAACTGAGGCTATGGAGAGTTTTATGTGCACAGGAGGCATGAATCCCTCCCCTCAGTACTGCATGAGTAATTTCTTTCTCCCTCATTTTGTGCCTTTTGCCAGTTAGAATAATTATTTTAGACACATAATTAAGGGGCTTTTCGTTGTGTTAAGTGGCTTTTCTGATCTCTGCTTTCAGACAGAATGTCTGGCTGACGATGGGAAGAAGATCCCCATTCCACCTCTCTCGGAGGACTTTGTGATATTGCCACAACTGAATCATACTGCTGGGGCCATAGGAGAGAATGTCGTCACTTCTATCCTCTCCTACACAGTCTTCAAGAAACCCCATTCCTTCTCTTGTACCCCTCAAACGGTGAGCGATGCCGTCACTGGAACGGCAGGGCATTACTGTGGAGTCAGGGTCCTCCACCAAAGCCTTCAGCCTCCTGGATCAGCCCGGAAAGCTCCTGATTTTAGGAGCCCTTTCCTAAGCACCTGCTTATCTCCTGTTTTCACTGGCCCAGCGTGGGAGCTATATAGAAGGAGGTGCGTTAGAGCACAGCACCCAATTGTCCTGCAGCCTTAAGGCTTGTCCCCCGGGATCTGAGCTCGGGTAGCTGAGCCAAGCCTCTGCTGGTGCTGCAGTGTCCGCGCTGCTCTTGTAGCACACTAGTGCATGCACCGCTAGCACAGCTCTGTCTGCCTGGGCTGGGAGACTCACTCCACACTGCAGGTGACCAGGCTAGAGGGCTGGGCGGTATAATGCGTTGCAGTCACTCTAGCTATATCCATGAGGACGTGCTTGAAGAAGGATCTCTGAATGAAGGGTTTTTGGGGGTAGAGTAGAAGGGGAGTTGAAGAGAACCAGAGGCATGGGGCATAAACAAAGGGGAAAGCCAAGGGAGGGAACGGGAGGTCAGCCAGGGAGAGGAGGTACAAGTGGGAAAATTAAGGGGGGAATTCGAGGGAAGATTAAGTTGGGAGTACAAGCAAGAGGCTGAATATATGCAAACGAGGCACTGCATGTTCACTAAATATGCACTTTTTATGCAAATGATGAAATTGTCTAATCTCCAGCTTTCTAGGCCTGGAGCGGGGTTTGGAGATCTCTGTGCAAAGCTATATCCTTACTGATGCAGCCGTTTGCTCTTCATTCACCTGAAACGGGTTGGATTTAGTTAATTAAAAGCTGTGGAGTGTCTGGGCTAGGAGGAAAAACCTACAGAATATGGTTAGAACTTTAAAAAAAAAAAAAAAGCCTATGGAGAAAGAGCCAAATAGCAGTGCAGACCTTTACTGACCCTGCCAGGTGGGGTTTCATTCCTGGAAACTCAGCGCAATACACAGAGCTTAGTGGGAACAAGGACAGAGATCTAGGCAGCTAAATCCTATGTTCACCTGCTCAGACCCCAGCAGTTTTGGCTGGAAAAATAGGTTGGTTCCAAAACTCGCCACGCTTACTGTGATGGCAAAGGAGAACGTTCCTGCAAAGTCTGATGAGATGAGGTCAAACTGTACATGAGCTGCAGTTGATTTAAAATGGTTCGCTCTAGTTCAAACAGCTGGTACTCAAACTTCCTTGGGAGCTGGGGTAACCATGTACTCCATGTTCAGAGGCAGCCTTGGGGCATGGAGCTACAAGTCTCGTCACGCCAGCACGGGTTGTGCCCTCTGCAGCACCTGTACACTTCACCTCTTAAAAACACACCACAAAAATACCCATTCACTGGGGCTTCATGTGGGTGGAGTGACCTCTCCCCGAAGGAGGAGGATGAGACAGACACTGTTGGGGAAGGTGCAGCATTTTCAGCTGACTGTTAATTTTTGAATGCGGTGTTGTGGTAGCTGTGTTGGTCCTAGGATATCAGAGAGACAAGTGGGGGAGGTGATATATTCTATTGGACCAACTTCTGTTGGTGAGAGAGCCCAGCTATGGAGCGTATGCAGAGCATGGCGTGAAGAAGCGCTCCGTGTAGCCTGAAAGCTTGTCTCACGCCAACAAACGCTGGTCCAGTGAGGGACTTTATCTCTCCTTCATTTTTGTTTCAGTTTCCTGACACACTCTCCCTGGAGCTGATCCTCTCTCAACTGATTGTTTCCAAGGTGAGTCCCCCTCAGTCACACAGTGATAATTCTCTGTCAGACCAAATGTCACATTGCTTGTCCCGCTGCACAGCAGACCTTGCTGATGTCTGAAGTGTTCATTCCATGCCTGACTGCGTAGGGGCCGGGGCACCTGCGGCATTGGCTCTTGCTCCCGGTGCTGCTGTTTGGTTTTTTGGTCCCAGCTGCATGGACTGATGCTCTTGCACCCTCTGAGGAAAAAAGCAGTCCCCCCAGAGAGAGGGGAGTATTGTCCTACCACAGCCTGGGCTGTGACTGCTGAAATGGAAAGCCTCAGGCTCTCGAAGAAAATTGGCTCATCTTGTATTTGGAAAGAAACAGCCTGTCGGGAGAGGAGGCAGCGTTTATCAACAGAAAAAGGGGGCCAAGAGAGTGTAAGATAACGTGACTCTCCATCCCAGTGAGGTGTTGGGGTTGACGGGACTTCTGAGATCACACGAGCAGGACAGTCAAAATCTGCATTTGCTGTTGTGTCTCTGGGGATTACACAGCATCTACTGCTCCACCTACTGCAAGGGCTCAGAATACCTCGTCATGCCCCTACTGTCCCCTGTCGTCTCCTTGTCTTTCCTCTCCAGGGTCCATGGGAGGACCCACGTCAATCTTGTTGTGCGTTTTTCAGGTTAAATCTAGTCCCTGATCCCTCTTTTCTTACAGTGCCCACCCTGCACTCCAATCTCTTCTTCACTGTTCATCATTACCAAAGTGGTCACACCTCTGACGGTCGGTCTGGATGTGAACCTGTGCACCATGAATCTCACTCTCAGTCTGCAGATAATGGATAAAAAGGGAAACAAGAAACCTGTGCACCTCATTGTTTTGAAAGCAGTAAGTACTGAGATAGAAAGATCAGATTTAATCCCAAAGGGTGAGAAATGGAGGAGCTGCTGCCCAGTGGATACTGGCTTTCTGTTTGCAGAGGCCGACGGATGGGTTTGGGTTTACAGCAACATGTCATTCATTCATATAGATGAGTACGTGCTCTGTGTCTGTGACAAGTTTGATTCTGCAGCTGGAGGAGCAGCATCCTCTCTAATTATGAAAGCTGAGCATTAAGCAATGGTTTTCGGTAGATCCCAGCTCTGGTTAAAAAGAGCCTCTGAAAAATGCACTCTGCTCCAGGCCATATTGAATAACCCCAGTGCAGCTTCCAGAGCATTGTCCCATCCGTGTGAATGAATATTATTGCTTTCCAGCCTTAAACTTCATCCACAGTCACAGAAAAAAATCCATCAAGCTGCATGAGCTGAGATTTGAACCGTGTGGTTAGACAGAGTCTGGCTCAGGAGGGACCAATATCCCAGTAGGAAATGAGACCTTGTCCTTGGCACTTCGTGCCTGTGGTGTGCAGGTGGACTGAGCTGGGACGCAGTACTTTGCTGAAGCAGCACTTTTCTAGCAGCTCCATCACGTCCTGCAGAATTCAAGCTTGTGTGTTGTTAAAATAGGTGAGTGTAGCCTTCCCGGCTGCCAAACGTGAGCAGACTGCGAACTGACGCAGCGCTGGTGCCATCTGACTGCACGGTCCAACAGAATCCACGGGGGCCTCTTGGCCCAGCAATTCTGAGAGGAGCGAACTGCCTCTGTTCAGCTCAATGGGGTGCTGACACTGAAGACCTGTGAAAGCATTTTAAACTATCCCCTCCCTGATCAATTTAGTAGAATTCTCCAGCTACTCTGGGATTGTGGGAAAGATCTTGGGCCACGTGATTTTCCCTTTCTGCCCCTTGATGAACATAATCGCAAGGTGGCAAGGGAAGGCTTTGCTTACAGTTCTGAGCGTTCGTGTGATGCCAGTGAGTTCACTGAGGGACCATGGTTGGTTTCCTTTCTCTGGGTTGCTTAACCCAAGCAGGGAGGAAATGTCCCTGCTGTGTTCTGCAGCTGATGGTCTGTTCTCCGAGCTCAGGTGCTGACACTCAGATCAGCTGACTTGGTGACTCATTTCCCCCTTGCAGGAACTCGGTTTGGTTGCCACCCTCCAGCTGGTTGAAGGAAAGGTGCAATTCACTGCGTCCCTGGACAGGTATCAAGTCTTCCAAGTATTGTCTCCAGAATGGGTTAATATTACAGAATAGGCTCCTGAGCAGAAGTGATGGGCAATGAAGAGAGCAACGGGGCTCCCTTGCCACCTGGGGTTTGGCTTTTTAGATATTTTGGGACCTAAGCTATGGGCTAATGATTTTGAGATGGATAAATCCGAGCTGGTTTCTTTTCCCACAGATTGCATTTCAAGCTGGTTTCCTCAATCGTGGGCCCTGTCATTGTAAGTCCTTGCTTTTATTAACGTCTGTGCCATGCTAGGAAGCAGAAACAAACATTTGTTAGAAATCAGGAGCCTGACTCTCCACAGCTCCTTTCCATCATTCCAGCAGGATATTGGCCCCCGGGGGAACGCAGGAATACGAGGCTGCTCCTCATAGCTCAGAGATGGGAAGAGGGTTCTATTATAGTCACTAGTATAGGGCATGGGGGAGCAAGTCAGAGGGCACGGCTAGGATTCTCTATGCTCCACTTGTTCTCAGCCCCCCAGGGGCCTGGATCTATGACTCAGTGAACTATATGTTCTTATCAAACTTGGTTATTGTTGCCTTAAAAAATATTTTTGTTGGAAGATGGAGGGGAGTAACCACCCACTGCAGGTTTGTTACATAGTCTCACGCAATTTTATTTTGCTCATAAGACAGATGTTTTGCTAGTCCAGCTGCCTAGGAGGGACAACTTGGCAGTTTTGCATCAAGAACAAAAGGCTTTACATGATCTCTGTGTTTCAGATTGTACGTCTTCAGGCACCCTTGAGAGCCTACATCCTGAAAATTATACTACAGGAGATCAACTGTAAGTCCAGTTAGACATTTTCTTCAGTCATTTCTTGTCTGCCAAGTACATAACCACAGCACACAGAGATGTAGACTAAGTGATCACAAATGTCTTATGCATTAATTTGCAAAAGGCACTTCCTGTCTCCCTAAGGTAGGTAGGTAGGACACGTGCTGCTGCCTTCATGAGTCAGTGACCGTAAGAAAAGGATTCATGAAATGGAGACCGTTTTTAACAAAGGGCATTTATGGGAGTGAAGTTCCCTTCTCACTTGCCCACCATCTTGGGAATTCCCTGTTGCAGGGCTGTCAGAGAGAGCCCGAAGTCGCACAGGAAAGCCACTTGAGAAATGTAAAAGCTCTTGCACTCATGCTGCTTACTGAAATGCCCTCTAAAGCTTCCCTCTCCCAAATGGCTTCCTCCAACCAACAGAAACCCAAGCACTGAAAAAGTAATGAAGCTGCAGCATAATGGGCTGTTTATTGCGTTTGTACATGAATTCTGGACTCTGTCCCCTCCCCTCCTTCACATAGGTCCTGTCTCTGCCTGTCTGTTTATCACGTCCATCAGTTGTGTTTTATCTTTCAGCTGCAAGCTCTTGGGGCAGGGAGTATCACTTACTACATGTTTGTACGCTGCCTGGCACCTGGGCCCGGTTGTGTTCTTTGGGTGCTACTGCAGTATAAATGTTTAATAATGGGGTGTGTATGGTACCGAACACTGAGCCCCCAACTTTCCAAAGTTCACTTCGGCGCACACCTGAGTCCGTTTGTGTAAGCCCAGATGCATGCACCAAATCAGGAACACACACGAGTGCCCCTTTAATTTGGGCCTAGAAACTGGCTCTTCAAATCCCGTCTTGATCTGCTTCCTTCTGAGGACGGGTGTGGTGTTGACAAGATTTTGTCCTCCAAGCTCTTTGGAGTTTGCAAACCATATACGAGTTCACTAACCACCCTGGAGTTATATATCCTGGTATGTTCACTCACCACAAAACCCTAGTTAGAGTGTTCGTGATGATTAGTAACTTCTCTGATTTTGTGCCTTTCAGAGGCAGCCTCCTTATCTGCCTCTGGGCACTGGATCTTTAGGTGCTTCCAGAGAGCCATAATCCCTGTACAAACGCTGGACCACTGCTCGCCTCTTCCATGTGCTAGGCAGGCAGGATGCTTTCTGCCCAGATCTGCAGCAGCAGCAGTGAAGTGGTCCCACGCAGAGATACAAAGCCATGTCCCACATTGCCTGGTTTTGAAGAAAGCCCACGGGAGCAAGTGGAAAAGATGTGCTGGGTTTTCCTTGTGACTCACTTGTCACACCTAGGTTCCAATCAACCCAGTGTGCGAGAGAGGGATGGGCAAAGTCCCTTTGCCTAGTTCATTACTGGTGGAGATGGGCTGCCCTGGCACCGGGTCTGGATGTCAAACAACTGAGGCTGGGGGTGGTTCAGATGCAGTGTTGGGTCTGGCTGGGCCCATTTGCAGAAATAGAGTTCATGTTTCACTGAGGTGCTGTGAAAAAGGACAGGATGGGAAAAAAACGAGAAAATAGGATGAAAAATGGAGCCCAATCAGGGAGGTAGAAAAACTGAATTGAAAAACCCAGGTACAGTGTTTAAATACATGTACTGGGCTGGCTGGAGGCCACATGTGCACGTGCCCTGGATGGAGGAAACTCCCCTGTACCAGCCTAGCTTCCTTTCTGCCGTGGGCTTGGGTTCTTCTCCCCCTAACGCAGAGCCCTAGGTATCCTTCAACTAGAATCTGACCCACCTTGGTGTTGTATGGGATAGATTTAAATGACAGGGCAAATGGGATTCATCTCTGGGCCTCTGACCCAGCCAGGGGTGGCTCTAGACATTTCGCCACCCCAAGCAGGGCGGCATGCTGCGGGGGGCGCTCTGCCGGTCGCCGGGAGGGCAGCAGGCGGCTCGGTGGACCTCCCACAGGCGTGCCTGCGGCGGGTCAGCTGGTCCCGCGGCTTTGGTGGACCTCCCGCAGGCACGCCTGTGGGAGGTCCACCGGAGCCGCCTGCCGCCCTCCCGGCGACCGGCAGAGTGCCCCCCCCGCGGCATGCCACCCCAAGCACGCGTTTGGCGTGCTGGGGCCTGGAGCCGCCCCTGGACCCAGCGAGCTCTCTGCCCACCTGGATCTCCCAGTGAAGCCAGCACAGGAGACTAGTAGGATAAAGCCCGAATTCACTTTGAGAACCCAGGAGCCCAAAGGAAAATGTGCCAGGTTTCCCAGCAGGTTCACCTCCTCATAGCATGGGTGGCCACCAATCTGATCTGACTGAGAACCAAGCAAATGGCACCCATCTCTAGTTGTCTAACATTATCTATAGCACTATAAAGGCATATGGCCTCTGCAAACCTGCAAGACCTGTTCCATGCACCATAGAGCTTCACTGATCGCTCCCGCCCAACCGTGTTATTGTCTCCCAGTGCTCAGTGCTAGGCAGATGCGTGAAATTCTGCATCTGGCTCCTTGCAGCTGGGAGTGCTGAGATGTGTGTGTTTGTTTCAGATTATCTCCACCTAGCAAAAATCCCAATCTTTCAAGCACCAGGATTGAAGCCCAACTTTGCGCATTGCCACCCTTCTAAGGTAAGGTTTCAGAAAGGGGCGAAATCTGTTCCTTCGGCACCATATCGCTGCCCCTTGCTGCTCCTCTGCGGCATCTGCAGTGGGGAGGTTTCTTTTCAAAAATATCAGGTTACAAAAAATGTACACTTGACAATTTGCAGCGCTCGTATCTCTTAGGAAGCCATCTCCTGCCCCTAAGCTATAGCTGGGCTGGCCCTGGGCATGTTTGCACTGGGAGAATTCCCAAATGATTCCACATGCCAGTGTGACTCTTGTTGTCCATCGAGAGTGAGCACAAATTGTAGCAGCCATATTTTAAAGGGATCTCGACCCAGCCAGCTTTGCATGTGCAGTGCATTTTACCTGCTGCTTTCTGCATGAAAATGCAAGCAAGAGAGAGACTCTTCCCACCATGTGCTTTGCATGTGAAAGATTCCACTTGCTTGTGGATCTGACAGAGAACAGAAAATCGCATGCCTGAAAACCACATCTTGGAAATGCCGATTTCCTGAGTGGCCATAACACCCATGAACATGCAGGGTAACCTCTTAAAAGGCATGTTAGCTGGCTGTGTCATCATGGAGTTTCACACACAGGCTACTAAATGAGCCCCTAACGTGACTTCAAAGGTGCTAGCTTGCATTGGTATGGATGTTAAGAGGACTCTTCAATTGTATTAAGCTAACGCAACTGAAAACATCAGCCTCTTTGCCTGAGTAGACATGGCTTGGTGACTGCTGCATTTACTTTAAAAGCTGCAGTATTCACTACCAATTCAGTTTTGTAAAGTGCTTTGGAATTCCAGGCCTGTGCAGGGTGCTTACTTGATTTAAAAAAAAAAATTCTCCTTAAGTCTTTTTTTTAATAAAAATCACGGAATTCTTAGCTCTCTCAAATTGCTTTGTTTCCAGTAGTCACATCTGACCCTCGTCAGATTAAATGTTTCCAACTCTCTCACCACATTGCTCTGATACTAAATCCATAACAGTGCAACCCACTTCCTTGAACAGCTAGGACCGAACTTACTGGGTGAAAGAATCCATCCTTTGGAAATGAGCTGAGAATTTCTCCTTTGTTGTTCTAGCACTGTCTTGTGTGCCATAAAAAACTCCATAAAGGGTGATGTACCAGGCGAGTGTGGTGCTGATTCACCTCTGACACCGAGGAGAGAGAAGAAAGAGTGGCACAAATGAGGAGGTTTAATTCATGTTCCTTTTTCCAAAATTTTGATTCAAGCTTTTTTACTCTGGGGAAAAATTGCCACATCTGCTATGGAATTTCAGCTGAAGAACGGCAGTAGAGCCGATAGTCTCCTTGTTACTTGGATTTACTATTTTTCAAATCAAATCTGTCTTGAGTGATGAGTTTCAGGGAGGGTTTGGGATTGTGGTTATTGTTCTATTCGTTTCCTTTGGTTACTCTGTTAATAAATCATTCATCTTAGCATGCCTGCCGTGTTCATTTCACCCCACTGCAGGATTCGGTTCCCTATTTGATAATTCATACTGCTCTACACCTCCACATAAGAGTTGTGTATTAGTAATTCATTCCATCTGCTGTTCTTCATTGTCCAGTGCATATAGGTTGTACATATATACATGCACATACACACACCACATTAATAGTTATGTGCATGGTATTAATATTTGATTTGTGTGTGTTGGGTGATCATGCTAAATTTGTATTATTCTTGCTTGCTTATGCTAAGGCATATGTCCCACAATGCTCTGGGACACGTATGGTTTAGCACTTGGCTTAGGCGGTTACACAAACTATCCAAAGCTAGATGGACGAATGTTCTAAACATAGGAGCAATGCGGCATGAGGAAATCCTGGAAGCTGTATGAATGCTTTGCATTAGGGAGTGCCTCCATGCCCCGTAACATTTGGAATTTAATATTCAAAACAAAAGATGGGAAAGTACAGGAGGCACCAGAGACAATGCTGGCTAGTTACACTTATACTTTAAGTGTGTGAACAGTGCTCTGCAACTCGTAAACAGCCATGCTATAAAAGAGTGCTGTTTTAAGGAGGCATTCGGGAAGCACACCTTCTGGGTGAACTGAAAATGCTGCCTGAGACTTTGCTTCCTGGGAAGGCTTGGTGAGGTATTAACTCTTTCCTGTACTGTATTGCCTTGTCTTTAGACAATACATTTGCTTGAGCTTGATTATCTAGTCTCTTGAACATTCTTAATTTTGAACCATAAGTCTAGTCAATTAGTTGGCTTTTAATCGGTATCCTCCTGGAAACCAGATGTTAGAAAGGAGAAGTTCTGATAGGCCATCTGATCTATTGCTCCCTAGATCAGTGCTTCTCAAAGTCAGGCTGCCGCTTGTGCAGGGAAAGCCCCTGGCGGGCCGGGTCGGTTTGTTTACCTGCCGTGTCGGCAGGTCTGGCTGATCACGGCTTCCACTGGCTGCAGTTCGCCGCTTCAGGCCAATGGGGGCTGCGGGAAGTGGTGCAGGATGAGGGATGTGCTGGCCACCCTTCTCGTCACTCCCTTTGGCCTGGAGCGGCGAACCGCGGCCAGTGGGAACTGTGATTGGCTGAACCTGCGGACGTGGCAGGTAAACAAACTGGCCTGGACCACCAGACCGGCTTTGAGAAGCACTGCCCTAATTACGCTTTCTAGTGCTTTGTCCAATCTAGTCTGAAAGGTAATCTGCAAAGGGGGAGGAAAACAGGGTTGGGCCCTTTATTACTTCTTTATGACATACTTAAAATGTTTTCCTGCTTGTTCTTTTCCTTGGACATAACAGCATCACTTCTTGTTTGAGAACTTAGGAAGTGTGTAGTGGGAGTTCTCTGAACTGAAGGGTTGTGAGAGGTGGAATCCAAAATGTTTTAGTTAAATAGTTATTAACCAATACGTACAATTTTATATGATCTTGGGAAAAAAATCATTCCCCTCTCCATTAATCTGATTTCACTTCTTTAGTACTTGAGTCGTGCACATCTTCCAGGGGAGAGAAGCCACCTGCCTGGGAAGCTGTTCAATACCCCAAAGTGACCTCACTGTAAGGAACTCTTCTCGTTCAAAGAAAAAAATATTACACTGGGTCAGTGTGTGTCCCACTCAGTCCTTCCTCAGGCAAAGCCCCCGTTGAAACTCCCATCGACTTCGATGACAACTTTTCCTGACTCAGAACATCAGGGTTTCCTGTTTTTTATAGCAGGGTAAATTCTACTTGTCTGTAAACATCAGAGTAGTCTAGAATTCCCAGAACAGTCGTTGGATGTTACAGCAGTTCATGTGGCAGGAAATTGTCTGGTAAAAGCATCCTCACTTCTGCCCAGAGCAAGTCCCAGGTTCACTCTAGCATCTTAGAAGTAAAACAAAGATTTACCTCCACTCGCAAGGAAAAGCTTTTGGACAGGAGCCCCCCCCCCCGCCCTTTCCACTGGCTTTTCCTGGTCTGATTGCGCTGTGCATCCCTGAACCTTGTGTGACAATCTCCCACCCCTGCATAGCACCAGGTCAGCTCCCCAGTGGCAGCAGAGTGTGCAATGCTGGGGGGACGGACAGGGCTGCTGCTGGCCACCTCACCACGGCCTCTAGACCTGCTGAGTTGGCCTCAAGCTGTCTGAGAGGGATGTGCTAAATAAACAGACTAAAAAAAAAGATTCAATGTTGGTATAAAATAGAGCTGTTGGACCATTTCTATTGATATAGGCAGTGTTGTAGCTGCATCAGTCCCAGGATATTAGAGACAAGATGGGTGAGGGAATATCTTCTATAGGATCAGCTTCTGTTGGTGAGAGACACAAGCCCCTGTAGAGAAGAGCTCTGTGTAGCGCGGACGCGTGTCTCTCTCACTGACAGAAGTTGGCCCAAGAAAAGATATTGCCTCCCCCACCTTGTTGCTCTAATTTTCCATTGAAACACTTTTTCAGCAGTAAATGGTTTCTTGATGAAATGGAAACTTTCATTACAAAATCCACTTTCTTAAATAAAATTCAGGTTTTAGCTAAAAACATCCAAACCAATTTTTGGAACATGTCTCAGAAAAAAATAATGAAAAATGGAAATTTGTTGCTTTGGTCAAAAAATGTTCATGGTGTGTGTGGAGGGGGTGGGTGGGATTCCTGAGCTGCTCTGATAAAACACAAGTCTGCAGACTTCCGGGGAACTAGTTCTTGCAATGTACAAACTTCACTTCATGTGATCGAAGTCGTATAATTGAATGGATCAGAACATCTTCAGATGATGATGATAAAGGGCTAAGGTGACCAGATGTCCCGATTTTATAGGGACAGTTCTGATTTTGGGGTCTTTTCCTTATATAGGCTCCTATTACCCCCCACCCCCATCCTGATTTTTCACATTTGCTGTCTGGTCACCCTATAAAGGGCTAAGGTAAAACCGAGGCTCCATGAGGGAAAATCCCAGCTTGTGTGCTCATGCTGTTGGTCACATATTGCAGCCAACCTGCTGCCTGCAAGGAGCCAGCGGTCACCCTTAACCTCTGGTGACATGTCTGAGCTATTGACTGTTCAACGTGCACACGTTTGAAATTGCCCGGGTGGTATGTAAAGTAAATAAGGTTTTTAAAATGATTAAGAAGCTTCATTTAAATTTAAATTAAAATGCAGAGCCCCCTGGACCGGTGGCCAGCACCCGGGCAGTGTGAGTGCCACTGAAAATCAGCTTGCGTGCCGCCTTTGGCACACGTGCCATAGGTTGCCTACCCCTGAGTTAAATGCTGGTGCGTGCAGGTATTGTGGGCTGGATTATGGCCCCCCTCCCTCCCCAGGCTGGGTGCTTAGAGGCTGGACTGATCCCAAAGATCCCTTTCTCCCTGCCCAGAGGGGGCAGTTTGGCTGAGCTGGGGCGAACAAATAGAGGAGGGGCCAGGGGTGCTTCAGGCAGAGCTAGCAGCTGCTGTGTGTGGTAGTATGCGAGTGAGACGTGGAAGGGCCATGAGCCTGCACACTAGTATGGCTGCACTGCTGGGAGCACTGGCTATCCCTGTGATTGAGGTGTTGGAAGGGCACCTTCCTCTGCGTTCCGCCCGGTGCTCAGGAGCTGTGCGATTTGCCTTCCAAAGCAAGATGCTCCGGTGGTATCTGATGGCTAGTGGGCCTCCTCCACCTTTGTCTTAGCAGGGGCGTGGTCGTGCCCTGTATAATGCACACCGCCTGTTACACATGCTTCGTTATAACCTCGCTGTGCTGCTTTAGGCACAAGCGTGTTTATAGTGGGGAAAAGCTCATAAAATGGTTGATGCCAAAGCTTGCAGCTCTTCAGAATCTGACTCAATCACCTCCTCCTCTCTTCACTGGGTCACTGTGAAGATGAGGTTTTTCTGACTGGCTTCAGGCCCCGACTTTTGCTATTCAGAAAGCATCCGTTCAGTAAATCCTCAGGGAGCAGGGAGCAGCTGCCACTCTGCGGAGCCACGACACGGCCGATCAAATGTTACTCATGTATTTGGTCTGACAGAAATGAAGTCCCTGTGATGGAGCCCAGGCTGTCACTAATTCTCCTCCAGGCTTGTTCTAGCGGTAACCCCCCATTCACCCATGATAATGAGTGAACGAGATGGCGAGTTTGATCTCACTCCAGTTCCTGAAACCCTGGTTATAATCAAAGTTTCAGAAAAGAAATCCATAGTCCCTGCTCTTTGCTCTCGGAAAAGGGCCCTGTTCTACCATTAACACCCAGCTGGTGGGGGTCCTGGCATTCGTTCTTTGGGGACTCTCAGAGAACTTCCAGGCTGATGGGCTCAGGTCGCTAGAGCTGCTGCAATGGGATTATTGATTCTTCGCAGTTGGAGGCTCACCCAGGCCTTGTGGGGACCAAGGTGCTTGAGCAGAAGTGAAATACTTTGGTGAAAAATGTTACAGATCAGAGGCCAGTTTTAATCTCACCCCATGCGAATGCTATTCCCACAGTGGGCGGCGGTGCTTTTGGATGCAAGGCGAACACCATGTCCTAGATATTTTACCCACTGATATTTGACAGAATGCTTTAGGACTGTGGCTTCCATCAGAAAAATAAAACGAAGGGTGTCCGGCGTCTCAGAAGAGCTAGATACTGTCTAACTCTGCCTACATCGTATGCATCCACATTCTCCCCTTATCTCCTCAGGCCTTTGTCCCAGTCTCCAAACTGCCCCTCCCTCTTCCCATGGACATGAGCTCTTAATTCAAACAAGCAAGACGTGCCAGTGCGTCTGCAGGTGTTACTATGGGGTGTGCAGTGACGTAACTGGTATGATTTGTTTTCTGGGTGATTCATCATTACATCTCCGCTGGTCTGCTCGGAGGCAGCAGCCAGTTGGTGTCACTTGGGATATAGTGTGCTCCAAAGGATGGAGACAGACACATGCCACTTCCCTTTCCCTCATGGAGGCTTCACTTTTGTCCTTGGCTTCTTTTTGTTCTCTTGATATAAAATCAAGGTAACTCTGGCTGACACGTCTGGCCGCTCTTTGTGCAAGGCAAAACATAGAATCATAGAATATCAGGGTTGGAAGGGACCTCAGGAGGTATCTAGTCCAACCCCCTGCTCAAAGCAGGACCAATCCCCAACTAAATCATCCCAGCCAGGGCTTTGTCAAGCTGGGCCTTAAAAACCTCTAAGGAAGGAGATTCCACCACCTCCCTAGGTAACCCATTCCAGTGCTTCACCACTCCTCTGAGTGAAAAAGATTTTCCTAATATCCAACCTAAACCTCCCCCCCTGCAACTTGAGACCATTGCTCCTTGTTCTGTCATAGGGTACCACTAAGAACAGTCTAGATCCATCCTCTTTGGAACCCCCTTTCAGGTAGTTGAAAGCAGCTATCAAATCCCCTCTCATCCTTCTCTTCTGCAGACTAAACAATCCCAGTCCCCTCAGCCTCTCCTCATAAGTCATGTGCTCCAGCCACCTAATCATTTTTGTTGCCAACATACCAACTGGCACCACCACCAGTGATGTCAACGCTGAAATGGATGTGCCTGGATCACTTGGTGTTTGATCACTTGCGTGAGTGACATTTTGAAAAACCTATAGACTCTCCTAGAGCCAATACAAGTCAATGGAGGCAATGCATTGACTCGGAAGCTCTGTGTACGTAATCACAAACTTCTTAAATGCTGACTCTCAAAGGTACCGTGTTAGAGACACATGGAAAAGTTAGTGCCAACAGACAAGACGTTCAAAGGTAAGGGGTATCTGAAATGCAGCAACAGGAGAAAATGATTTACAGTTGGTTGGTGTTTTGGAGTTCACACCTGGGTGGAATTAGTCTGTCTTCTGGCATCAGCCAAGTTCTTGTGTGGAGAACTTAATAAACATGGCCTCAGTACCCACCACACAGATGGTCCTTTCTTAGCCATGACTTCAGCGAGAAAATCATACAAGCTATAACAGCGGCTCTAAACATGTACCTCAAAGACCTGGGAACACGGCTCTCTATTTTGGACTCCCAGGCTGGTAGAAATGCTCTTGATTTCTATGTCTGAGGTCTGAGAAGTCTCAAACCCTCTTGTTTCATAAGCATATTTATTCTGTGCTGTTGCACAGGCTCAGAGGAAGCTCAAGATCTTGTCCATGTCTAGGTAACTTTATATGGCTAGCAGAAAAGTCAGAACTTCTGAAAGAAATTCTGCTGGGATCCAAGTAATCTCCAGAGCCAATATCTCCCATGAATAAAAGTTTCAGGAAATACTACTGATGGAGCTGTTTAGTTCAGCTCTATGGTCATGCAGTTAAGTAACTGCTAAAGAGTAGCTCCCTGCAGACAGCTGTCTCTTTGATCCTAGCTAGTGGTCCTAGGCACATTACATATTTTAACTCAGCTGCTAGTCTCACTAAAAACTCTACTAGGACTTTGATGTTGGGAAGATTCTACTCAAAGTACCCAAACTCCTTGAAGCTTGGCTGGCTCTTATCCTGGAGGCAGAGCAAATGGCTGTTGAAGGCAATCAAATATCAGTGGCAGCAAAATGTGTAGTGATTCTTTATGGTCCAAGCGTCTGCTGCCGGGGGTGGTGGTGCTGAAAATAACACGAATGTGGTGATGTCTTGAGGATCGAATTCTTTGTTGGAGACCTTATTAATTGTGGCATGGCATGATCCTGCAATTTCACCCAGCTGAAACCTCACGCAGACGATCACAGTTGTAAAGCCTATATGCACCCATGGGTGCTTATTTACATTTTCTTTTGGAAGCATAAAGGTATATTCTGTTAAAAGTCCTGGAAACAGAACAAAATATATTGAAACTCTGCTTATGTTTTGCTAAGGGCTTGTGCACAGGGAGAAACTGGCCCCTTGGGGCAATGTACCTATTATTAGCAGAATAATGTTGCTATAGCTATGCTGTATAACTCCCCTGTGTGGACACTCTATTTCAGAATAATTACTCCACTTCCAATAATTATTCCACTTTATCTATGCAAGTCAGTTTCCCTGTATAGACAAGTCCTA
Source organism: Mauremys reevesii (assembly GCF_016161935.1). Taxonomy (NCBI): domain Eukaryota; kingdom Metazoa; phylum Chordata; order Testudines; family Geoemydidae; genus Mauremys; species Mauremys reevesii. Next base: position 47,854,336 of record NC_052635.1, read on the forward strand.
AATGACCCTAATTGGACTTCTACAAGTTTTTATTAAACAATGACCCCAATCCTGCAAACACACGTGAGTAACACAGACTCTGTGAGCCATCTCATTGGGTTCAATGGGACCACTTGCTCCTATATATACATTTTTGTAGGATCAGGGTCTACAACTGTATTGCTTCTTTCCATGGAAGGGATATTGTGTATGATACTGATTTAATCGCTAGTGGGTTTAGTTAATGGGTCAATAGTGCTCTGTTGTACCACTCACTGCCAATGCATTGTCTTAATCTGAGTGACTGAGAACAGAATTTGTGCTTGACAATTTCAGTTTATTCTATGTTTTAAATATTAGGACATGCTTGTAACTGTGGTTCTGGGTGTGCTGAATCAGACATGTAGGGCTGGAAGGGAACTCGAGATGTCAAGTCCAACCCCTGAGCTAAGGCAGGACCAAGTAAACGGAGACTGTCCCTGACAGGTGTTTGTTTAAGGTGTCTTAAAAACCTCCAGTGGGTAGGGGTTCCACAGCCTCCCTTGGAAGCCTGTTCAAGAGTTTAACCATCCTTAGAATTAAAAACCTCTCTTACAATCTAACCTCAGTCTCCCTGGCTGTGGGTTGATCCCATTTCTTCTTGTCCTGCCTTCAGTGAAGCTGGAGAACAACTGATCACCGTCCTCTTTACAGCAGCTCTTTACATGTTTGAAGACCGTTCTCAGGTCCCCCCCCTTAGTCGTCTCTTCTCACGACTAGACGTGCCCCAGTTTTTAACTTTTCCTCACAGGTCAGGATTTCTAAACCTTTTTCCATTTTTGTTGCTCTCCTCTGAACTTTCTCCAATTTCCCCACATCTTAAAGTGCAGTGCCCAGAACTGGGCACAGGACACCTGCTGGGGCCTCACCGGTGCCGAGCAGAGCAGGACAACAACCTCCCGTTACACACGACACGCCTGTTAATACATCCCAGAATGATATGGGTCTTTTTCACAACTCCATCATATTGACTCTCGTTCAGTTTGTGATCCGCTATAATCCCAGATCAGTGGTACAGTACGACCACCTAGCCAGTTATTCCCCATTTTGTAAGCTGTGTACTTGATTTTTCCCTTCCTAAGTGTAGTACTTGGCATTGGTCTTTGTTGAATTTCATCTTGCTGGTTTCAGGCCAATTCTCCAGTTTGTCAAGGTGATTTTGAATTCTAATCCTGCCCTCCAAAGTGCTCGCCACCCTCCCAGCTTGGGCTCATCTCTCAATTTTAGAAGCATGCTCTCCCCTCCATTAGCCAAGCCATTTAATGACAATATCTATTAATACGGGGCCCAGGGCTGACCCCTACAGGACCCCACTAGATGCGCTCTCCAAGCTTGACAGCAAACCACTGATTTAAAAGCCCACATCAGTCCTGCACCCACCTTGAAGCTCTATGGGTGAAACGCAGCCTGGTGCCGAATGTCAGCACAAAGCTTATGCCCCACTTCAGAGTTCCACTTCTGCACAGGGCTCAACTGGACCTTGAGTGCCAGGGTTTAAAAAGTGCTTTCCTGTGCGGAGCTTTCCGAATGGCTGCTCGGCATGATCTCCCCGCCTGGTTTACATTCAGTTCTAACACTACAAAACAAACCCCTCTAACTCCTTCATCCGGGGGTTCAACTGTACCAATTACTTGCAGAAAGCTTTTGCCTTTCCTGCACACTGATTCTGCACATCCTGGTCTGATACAGGACTGGTGGCACGTTTCTAGACTTTGCTCGCTGGAGAATAACTGCATTAAAGATTCTGTATACATTGATTTCAGTTATAACCATCTGAATCCACAGACTTCACTAATCTGTCCCATAATGTACAAGTGATGATTCTCATCCAGCCACTAGATGCATCACTTGTTCCAGTTTTCACAAAGTGACATACCCGGGGTGCAATAACTGCAGCTATTTTGTCCAGTTGATTTAGCTGAAAGAATGAACAGGAGCCTCCATTAAGTCACTTGGTGTGCAGCAGGCTGGGTTTGGTGTTTTACTTTCCATGTATCAGAAGGGTTATAGCTGAGCGTGACCCTTTGCAAAGTCACAACCCGCTATACAAACCCCGAACGGCCTGAGGAGGGCGGTGCTGCCAGACATGGGGGGTGGATTAAAGAGCTCTGCAGTAAGGCGGCAGTGAGCAGACTGAGCAACAGGGCTGGCTTTGAGCAAGGCAACTCTTCTGTGTTCAGTGTGTGGCGTCCCTGTGCACAGCTCTGGGGTGGGGTGCAGGGCGAGGAGCTGCCCCTCTCCATAAGGAGCGACTTTCAGCCTGTAGATCCTTAAAGCTCTGACAGGGAGCTGTCCGGTGCATTGGATGAGATACTGTGCTCTGGTCACAGGAGAATTAATAAATGGGAGCAGGAGGTTGCACTGGCTCTGGATGTGAATGTAAGTCAACCCCCTGGCAGCAAAACCCCTGTCTGTATTTCTTACTGGGGATCTCTGCTCAATGTCTAGCTGGTCTTGGCTGCATTTTACCACCATCAGGGGGTGGCAGAGCCTAAGACAATATCATTTTCTTGCTGGGCTTTTGTTCGGCAGCTTTCTGCAGCGAGGGCGGCGTTCTGAGCCTGAGAGCAGCGCTGAGGGGGAGACTCGGAGATCCCCCCCCTTCCCCCATGCTCCCCACTCTGGAGTAAAGGACTTAATACTGCGAGAGTCAGTGTAAATGGTGAAGGATTAACTCACTCATCTGTCCATTCCTGGGGTGTTTAAGCACCTCAGCTATAGGCCCTTTGGTCCTGGAAGGTTTAATCCTTTCTACCACTTTTGCAGAATGCAAAATATCTCAGTGGCTGCTTTCGTGCCTTAGCAGCTTCGTGAAAAAATGACCCAAAGTGGGGAGTGTGCAGACAGCTCCGGCAGCCTGTTCGTTTAGCAGGAGACCTGACGGAGTAAATGGCTGCAGCTGTTTCTGGTCTGGGACTAAAAGGACGCTGTCGAGGCAAATTTTGGCTCAGTATTGAACTTTTTTTTTCTAAACAAGTTTTCACCCAGCCTGAGGCCGACAGAAACGTGCCCTTGACTTTGTTGTTGTTGTTCATTCTTCTGGCCATTCTACAAATTCCCCTGAAATACTCGCAGCCCAACTACTGTGTGGGAATGTGAGGCTGGACACCCTATTTCCCGAGGTGCACACAAGGCAACGGGGCACAGCAAGAGCGATGAGAAAACGCGTTAAAAAGTCGTCCCGTTTCACAGCTCTGTGGTGGTGCTTGGAATGCAGGTCCGGGCTTTGGAGTGTTTAACGCACAGGACCGGATTCACCGCGTGGATGCCGATAATATTCCGCAAGCCCAGAGAGCTACCTGTGCTCCGGCGAGGTTCAAGGCAGCTTTCCAATCCGGGTGGCTCTCCTAAGGCTGCCTTTGGTAAAATTCATGGAAACCAAGGCACACCCTGAGCAGCTGGTGTTCGTACACCCTCCTCCCTAGATCTGGTTGTATCCACCTGGTGTCGCTCACCTTGTACTTGACTGTAAGCTCTTTGGGGAAGGGGCCCTCTTTTCAGGATAGCACGTTGGGGCCCGATCCCCAGCTGCGGCCTGTAGGCGCCACTGCAAATCACATCATAATGCTGTGTCTGTCTGTCTGTCTTGGTTCTCACACTGGAGCCCATCCCTGTAGTATTTGGCTAGCGTAGTTCATCCCTCTTCCTCAGACAGACTATTCCACTCACTGCTCTTCATTTAACATCTCCAGCACAGCTGTAAAATTCCCAAAGACGTTTGCTCACTCTTGGCGCATTACCCTGGTTTTACTCCCAGTTGAATCTTTTCTGTTCCGTGTGACAGAGGTGCCCCGTCATTAATATTCTCGCCCTCGACAGCGTTCAGCTGCTCATGGGGCTGAGCTGTAATTTCACACGCTCTGCTCTCCTGCCTTTTGCTTTCTTCCCTTCTCTCAACCATGACACGTTGCCTTCGGTTCCTGTAGAGCTCAGCATAATGTTGCCATCACAAAAGTACAGCATGCTCAGGGGGTGACAGATATTGCAACCAGATCCGGTCTTTGGGGACTATATTGTATTGTATTATGTGAGGTTTATGCATCACTCTGGGCCAGGGATTGTACCAACTCCTCCAGGAACTCAGGACAGTGAGGGGTGACTAAGGTGAATCACTCAGGTTGTAACATCCCTGGGGAGGTTTGTCTATCCTGGTTCAAATGGGGTTTCCAGAGACCAGCAGACACAGATGGGACTTTTGGATAAATAGCCTAAATTAAATGGACTCCCGTGGGTGGGGCCTTAGGTCCAAGGGGGGCCACCACCCCTTGTGGGAGGGTTGGAAAGACTTGGGTCTGCTAGGGCCCCATGAGACTGACAGGTGACCTCCGGTGAGCTTTTCACATGCGCATAGGAACTCTTATTGTTTTGATGTATTTTCTCTGTAATGCTTTTACCTTAACAATAAAGGCGCTTGCTTAGAAAGAGCTGTGTGGTGACTTGTAACTGCTGGCAGTGCACTGTCTGTAGCCCTCGGCAAGAGAAAGCAGTGCACAGGGACGGGCCTTAGCCAGCCTAGTTTGCTAGGGACATCACAGTGCGAGGCAGGGGGCTGTCACCTTACAGGAGAGACACGGGCCTTTGCCCAAGGGAGGTGATGGCTGGGAACCTGAAACCTTAAGTGGGTGCCCTTGAGAGACCACAGATGGGAAATACAGGTGCAGTTACCCTGAAACTGTGACTCAGGGATCTGTCTCTGTGTGTGTGAGATCAGACGTATGGTACCCACAAAAGGATTTGATTTTGACTGTGTGCTCATGAACGATTTAAGATGCAGCTCAGAGGCTGACACAACCAGGAGGTGTTGCTGGAGCCCCAATCAAAGTGAGCCTGGAATTAATGCACTAAGGCTCAGTAAGGATGTAAAGAGTGTGATAGACCCAGGCCAGCTGGGAACAGCAGAGTAGTAGAAGGGGGAGATACTGGCCACTGGAGAAGTAGTTTTCTGTTCCCTGAGTGACCAGAGCAGGGGCTGCTCCAGGCTAATGAGAACACCTGACTCCAATTAACCTGCTAAGAGTCAGGTGAGGCTGTTAAGCACCTGACTCTAATTAAGGCCCCTCTGATGCTATAAAAGGGCTCACTCCAGTCAGGCCAGGGGGAGCCAGAGGAGAGCAAGTGCGTGCGAGGAACTGGGAGCAAGAGGCGTGCAAGAAGCTGAGCGTGAGTAGGCAAACTGCTGGAGGACTGAGGAGTACAAGCGTTATCAGACATCAGGAGGCAGGTCTGGTGGTGAGGACAAAGAAGGTGTTGGGAGGAGGCCATGGGGAAGTAGCCAGGGAGTTGTAGCTGTCATGCAGCTGTACCAGGAGGCACTCTAGACAGCTGCAATCCACAGGGCTCTGGGCTGGAACCCGGAGTAGAGGGTGGGCCCGGGTTCCCCCCAAACCTCCCAACTCCTGATCAGACACAGGAGGAGTTGACCTGGACTGTGGCTTCTAGCAGAGGGGAAGGTCTCTGGGCTGTTTCCTGACCCACAGGGTGAATTTGTGAGGCGAGCAAATCCACCAATAAGCGCAGGACCCACCAAGGTAGAGGAGGAACTTCGTCACAAGAGCTATTGGCTTTATTGAACTGGTCCACTCTTGTTGGATGTCTGCAATGGAAGCTACCTTCCCTCCCCCCAGTACATCTATAGTGGGGTTTGTGGGATTACTCGGTGAAAATATAGAGAGAGCCACAAATCCAGTGGTAAAGTCCCATCCTAGGGCACAGGATTGTCTGTTCCTTAATGGTTCTCACTAAGGGTACGTCTACACTACGGGACTATTCGGTTGAGATCCCAGTGCCCATGGCTGGGTACAGCCTCACCTCCCTCCTTGGTGAACCGTGCACGCGCCAGCACAGCAGCAAGCATGGACCTCAGCTCAGCATATAAGAGGCGGATACGGCAGCGCGGCGATGACAGTGATGAGGACGTGGACACAGAATTATTCAAACCGCTGGCCCCCCGGCGAGAGATCCTGATGGTAATGGGGGGGATTCTCTCCATTGCAATCACTAAGCTGCTGCTACGAAAGGTTGTGACTCTGGGAACGTGCAGGCCATAGTGGATGGCTTTGCTGCAATGATTCTGGGGACCCAGCCTACCCCTTGATGCCATGGCTCTCATGAAGCCACACAGCAGCCTGGACAGTGGTCAGTCAGATGTTCAAACTTAGACCTCAGCCAAACCAATGTCCCCTATGTTATTGCTGCTTGCTGTATTCTCCACAATCTCTGTGAGAGTAAGGGGAGACCTTTATGGCGGGTGGGAGGCTGAGGCAAATCACCTGGCCGCTGATTACGCCAGGGTACAGTGTGACTGCTGTGTTTTGTGATGACAGGGCTGCAGTGGCACTCTGTGATCCTGCTGCCGTTCCTGAAGCTCCACAAGACGCCGAGCATGTCAGTTTGATCACGCAGCAGCCCCAGAGTTGCATCCCGCCACCGCTGATCTTCCTGCCGCCACCGCTGATTTTTCCTGCCGTCTCTCCTGCCCCCACCTCTCATCGCTGCATGAGGGAGAAAATATTTTAAAAAGATACATTTACAGAACAATGTTATTTTCATCTTAATAGTGACTGCTTGCATCTCTGGGGTTAGATCTCTCAGACACAGGTCAGGCATCAGGATTCAGCTTTGCATGCGCCATGGGTAGCCACACTGTCTCAGTGTTTAGACCAAACAGAAAAGATCATCGCATTTCATGCAGGAAAGTGTTTTTAAGCTGCTGCATTCCACAAAACCCAGTAAAAAAATGGCCACCCTTAATTATTGATTTTTTTTTTTAGGTTCCTGATCCTGATCACTATCACTTGCTGAGGACAGAACAAGATAAAGAAAAAATGCTTTCTTGAATGCAGTCCCAGCCCCGACCACTGCGATGCTTTGCTTGCCACGCAATGAATGATTACTTGCTACATGCATGCATGGCATGGTAAAGTGTCCACCACGGTGGGCAGAAACAGGATGCCTTTGCCCAGAACTGAATTGCATGCAGCTCAGCATAGAAGCGGCATGTTTTTCGACCTGCACCGACCTTCCGCTTTGCTTTTTTTTTTTCTGGTAGGCTTGTCTGAGCTCCTTAACTTTGCACCCTGCTGCAGTCATAGCCCTAGTGTAGACCAGGCCTAAGATTCTCAAGCTCTCCTGTCCCAGCATGTGATCATTAGGATGGTGTTTTGAGGAAACTAATTGTTGGAGGCTGGGGACTGGCTTGAAAAATCCCTCTTGCCTGGCTGGCACTATGCAGGGTTCATTCATCCCAATCCAAATTTGGATGCTCATAACTTAACACATGCTGCTTTGTCATCTGCTCACGGAGCGATCGGTTTGCACCGAATCAGGGAATTTACGGAGGGTTTCACTCTTCTAATTCTTTGAGCAGCTTAATGGGCACAAGCAAGACAACATTTCTGCTGTACTGGAGCAGCCCGTCTGTCTGCGGGGCTGAGATGGCAGAGGAGATAAGACCAATTTCACATGCGCTCACTCTGACTTTCCTATTACAATACCTGGTCCTGGATGCAAATTGCAGATTCCTGTATCCATGACTAAGTATCAAGCCTTACTGCATTGTATCTTCTGTGCAAAAACAGCATGTTCCCCAGCATAGGAAACAGGGAGAGGAGAGGAGAGGATGCTTGTCTGGATTTGGGGGTTTGGACATTCTGGAGCCAGACTGAAATTCACAACCCGAATCTGGTCAGAACATTTAGATCATATTTCATGTAGTTTTCTCATCCCTTCCCTTCTCTGGGCTGGAGTTTGCATTAGCAGTATAATTTGGTTTGGAATCTGCCAAGAAGCATTTTCTTACTTGAGTGGTTTGTTTGTTTATTTTTTTGTAGTGCTGCTGTCGACCTGGCTGCTTCATCTCATGGCATCACTGAAATAGGTCTCTGAGCAATCTCGCAATGTTTGATACACTCTCAGAAGCAATCAGTTACTAGAAATTGTGTTACTGAGAGAAGGGGCTGAATGTTTGTTTAAAACAACTCGCTTCATCCGACGCTGGAGTCCTTGATACCAAATTTGTTTTCTTTCACCTCTAGTGATGGGATTCGGTTCATGGATATTCTTAATCAGTAGCTGCCATGCATTGTAGATTGGAAGTTATTTCTGTTCTCTCTCTCTCTCCTGTGTTCACCACAACAGAAAACAGATTTGCCTCCCGTAGCTGCACTTCTTGTAAAACAAATATTGACATAAATTGAGACACGCTAAAACTGGGATCTTGAATATGGACACTCAGCTCATTTGCCCTTTTCTAACACCACTGAGGCTTTGCATTTCTGTAGAACCTTCTGTCTCAGGGCCTCAAGGGTCTTTACAGACATGAATAAATTACCCTGCCTGCAGTGTGCATTATCCCCCATTACTGATGGGGAAACTCAAGGTCCAAGAATGTCCTTACAGTTAGGACATTCATCCTAGAGCAGAGGGGCTGCACAAACCCTAAATGCCACTTAAATCCAACTTACGCTCTCAGAATAGGACTTAAATGGTGCACAGGCCAGCTGCTGACACACTGCACGGGGTGAACATCACTTGTGGTGAATGTTCTTCCAGGTTCAGCTAAAATCCAGTGTATCTGCTCTGAAGCACAGAATCAACTACACACAAAACATTAGGGCTGGGAGATGATGCATAAGAACATATCAGACCCACAGCCACACTGAGGGGATTTCAACAGGGGACAGCAGTAGAATGTGTCTGTGTATCAGGAGCCAGTGGTGCGGGAGATGTTTTATACTGTGTATTTCACCATGTGTCTTGTCATTGTTTTCCTGGAGTCACGTCTGTGCACTTCAGGTCTTGCACCTTGGGACACTGATCTGTAATCTGGTGGAAATCTCTCTGCCACTCATCAGTGGTGAGGCCAGTTGCATGTTTTTGCATCATTAAATTCTTATTAATTAATGGCCAAGTACTTAGTGCAGATCTCTCTGCTTTATATTTGACCACAGTTTTATGATGTAGTTAGACTTTCTCTGCAGCATGAACATTCATTTTTCACTTTCAATTCCTAAATGTGACTGCGTGGTTAAGAAAGAGCATCATCAAACCAAACCCTGGTGTTCTTCTCTAGGCGCTCAGCTGTAGCACATCCACTGTCCAGCACCAAAACCAAATGTTATAATGGAGACAATGCAAGCCTACAGCAGAGACATAACAGAAAAGCTTGTATAAATTAATACACAGGCAAGGAAGAAACCTGGTAGAAGTTTCCATCCACTGTATGTGGATATGAGTTAAATATCCATTTAAAATTCCTGCAGGATTTGATGTGGTGTATGTGAGAGAGAGAACAGGAATCAGTTCAAGAAGAGATGATTGGTGCTACACCACAGAGAGCAGAAAGTGTGGAATAAAACCCAGCAAGAACGAACAAGGTTTTGCTTTTCTTCTAACTTGATCTAACACTTTGACTCTCTACAAAAACAAACACCAACCAATCCTATGTGATTCTGAATTCTCGAGTGAAAACGTCAGCAGATTTAAACACTTAATGGAGGGGAAGGGGAAAACATTGCTTTCTTTAAAAATAAATAGTACCCTCTTACTGGGTTTGCTGTTTTCTAAGTTAACACCTTCCTGGGTCATAAGTTCCAGGGAACTTCACAACACTGCATTGTGAGGGAAAGTGGTATTTTCCATCCATGCATTAGTCCTCTAATAAACTTCAGTGCTTCCCAGCACTCAGATCATATTCTTTTCTAATATTTCTCATAATGCTTCATTTTTAAGTCTGTTCACTCCAGGGCTGGGTGCAGCATTCTGATAACCAAAACTCAAATCTTTATAAAAGGGGGGAAATGAAATATTAGTGATTTAGAGGGAGGTTGGGAAGCGGAAGAAATGACCAAACCAGAAAACCTGCACAACAGCACGAAGAGTCTGAAATCGTGTATAAAACACACGGTCACTACAGGTTAGACTTGCAATTGTTACTGTAATATCTGTGTGTATGTCAGGTAAATACAGACACAAATGCAACTAATTAGTCATTACCTGGGCAATTACTGCATGTTCAGTCATACTATACAGACCGATCACACAATTCCATGTCTACGTTACATACACAATTGCCTGTCTGAGCTATCTGAAAATCAGCCCCTGCACATGCACAACGGCTGACTACCAGGCACATAGCAAAAAACCTCTCTTGTACCATAGGTGAGGTCAGAGTTGAGCCCTACAGGTCCTGTGGTCCCCTGTGAAGAATTCTCCTTGGACATTCATGGTAACCTCAGCCTTGTAAACTCAAAGCGGTTTCTTTACACTGGAAAAAAAAGACAGAGTGAGTCAGCATGTGAAAGCGAGCATGCCAGGCCGGTTTTTCCAAGTGATCAAAGCAGATAGCAAATAGCGACATCAGCAATAAAGCTGGCTACCATAAATCAATCCCAGAGACAGCCGGACACAGTCGGAAGAAATCGGGAACACGGTGGCTGAGCTAATCATCAGATGTGAAAGTGATGATGATGAGGGAGTTTGGCTGCCTGGGTTCTTTGCTTTCGGAAGGGCCGTACTGTCTCTGTGCACCTGTGTGAGGAAGCTCCCCAGCTCCAGGGCTGTGGTACCTCACTTGTGGGGTGTTATCTTTGGTCCCTTGTTCCTGCTTCATCTTGGGGTGACCCTTGCTACTTCCTGACCCGGTTCTAAGCATGACTGCAGCCAGGTTCCTGGCAGCAATGTTTGGCTCCCCCTTAGCCCTGGACGCTCTAAGTTAGGTACCTGCCTAACCCCTTTGTCTCTCCCCCGGGAACAAACGTTCCTTTTCTACGTCTCTGAGAACATGTCACAGTCAGTAGCCCAAGAACAGTCCAGGTCCTAATGTCCAGGTCCCTAAATAAAGCAACAGTTTACACCAAGCGGAGAGAGAATCAAGTTAAACCACCCAGGCCTGTATCTGGGAGCGCACACAACCTCTAAGTGGGCCTTAGCCTTAGGTTCACCATGGAGTGAAGTGGGACTGCTTGGGACTAGTGCTGCAGCTGTGTGAATCAGCACATCCCCATTGACCTCAACAGAGTCATGCCAACGTGCACCGCTGAGGCGAGACGCTTACACCCAGCCCTGGGGTTCTGACTCTTTCAGGGTGTCAGAGTTGTCGTTGTCTTCACCTCCTCACCTGTGCTGCTAGGGTGAAATCCACCTGCCCTGCAGACGGCGAGCTCCAGGCCTGCATGCCACTTACAGCTAAAACCCCACGGAAAACCTCTAAATAGGAAGAATGTTCGGAAGTCCTTTCGGCAGCTCTAGTTCATTTCACTCTGTCTATTAAATGCAGCCATTTCCCACGGCAATGCCCAGTAACGGGTGCACGTCCGTGCATAGACTGAACTACTTCTTCGCTATGCACGACGGGCCTCTGGTGGCACATGACCAGGATTCATCACTGAATTTGGTCCACTGGTTGGATCATTCACTTCCCTGGGCTGGGCCTGGTACTGACGGGGAGTGCGACGTGGCTGCTGATCCATGCTCCCCATAGATTGAACTGAAAACATTGATTCTTATGTCTGCTGTATGACTACGAAGGACGTGGTATTGGGCCCGATCCTTGAGGATGTTGGGGCAAAGCTACCCTGTATCTGACCTGTCCCCCCACAGGTGGCCTCCTGCATGTAGGAGAATCTTCAGCGCTGCTACAGTGTTCCGACGCCAGCGTCGCCCCCAGTCATCGGTGTGCGGGGAAAGAGGAGCAAGGCTGTGATTCCCCTACGCCCCGCTATCAAAACACTGAGGACTGGACCCTAAGAGAGCCATCTTGACATGTCCCCTTCCTGCACTGTGCTGAGCACGGGGCCATTGTGACAAAATGGATAAAACTGTGTATAAGTCTTAGGCTCTGCAAAAGTCCCCTGCATGTTGTTAGCGCCCCATTAGCATTCCGCCTTGATCTGCCTTGTTTTTATTAAATGCCTTTGAAATTTTGAACCAAAGGGATTGTTGACAGCTGCTGTAGATTCTCATTCCCACTGGCTCATTAGGGGCTTGACTGGGATCTCAGAGGGGGGTGTGTGTGTGTGATGTTTATGTTGTAAAACTGGCATGCTGTTTGCACGTCTACACAATAACTTGCCTTACTTGATACGTGGCCGTGTGCATCCTTCGGCTGCGGCTGAGATCTGTGCAAAAGGAGGCCACCTCTTTTCCTCTCTTGGAAAATTCTCCATTGACATTTATGGTGATTGCTTTGGCCTTATTAAATTGGAGAGGCTCCGTTCAAATGCAAACAAAGAGCTGCCCAGGCAGGTTTTCCAAGCCATCAAGGCAAACAAAACCAGCAGCGATGTCAGCAATAAAACCGTGCAGTATAAATCAATCCAAGAGTCAGCTGGACACTGCAAGAGCAGGAATATAGTGGCAGAGCTAATTATGAAATTGGGATGATGAATGAAGGCGTCTTCTTGGCTGTAATGTGGGTGTAGCAAGGGCTATAGGGCTTTATTCTGACCTTCTATATTCTTACGGCTTTGTATAATAGTGTCCATGTTTGTACCTTTCACCATCACCGGTTCATTCACTTGCACGTCCACCAATGTAATATATGCCATCATATGCCAGCAATGCAGAGATGTGGATATTTTTGCACTGCACCATGCTATTTATGCAAGTTCCTCATTGCAAAGTGACCCTACGTCCATGTGCACCGCAGCACCTAGGAAATTTACACCTCGTATGGATTTTCACCTGATCACCACATGTAGCAATGTGCTGACAATGCAGGTGCAGAACTCAGTGAATAGCATTTGCAGTGAATTTCAATAGAGAAAGGTGTGAGATTTCACTAATTTTAATCTGAACATCATATCATGGTTTTGGAGGTTATAAACGTCACTTCTTAGATGAATCATATTGCAGCTTGCTGTGAGATGAGCTATATTTAACCTGAGGTAATTTCTTTAGGCTATCTGGGCTGATCCATATTTCAGTGGACGTGAACCTTAACGCAAAGGTCAGGGTGACCGACTATTCAGCAGGTGTCTTCCAAGTTGTAATTGAAGACTGCCAATCCCTGCTTGGTCCCTTTGACATCAGGCTCCTCTCAGGGTAAGTGCCAGTGGTTTTCCCGCCTTCTGTAGTGATCATCAGTAGGGCTGAGTGAATAATACATTTTTCTTTTTGGCCCCCCCCCACATGGCAGCAGATGTGGGATAATTCTCCCCTCACCCCCCTGGTGAAAGCCTCATCCTAGTCTGAAGTTGGTTTAAAACCTGAAGCATGAGGTTTTGTGTCACTTCCAAAACTCTTTATCTAAACTAAAGGCAGCTAACGCTACCTCGGAGTGTGGAACTTGGGTGGGTCTAGTCCCTTGGTACCTCTCTTGAGACTTGTGGTTTTAGCCACCCTGGCCCTACGTTGGCTTTCATACTTGGTTGTCTTTCTCTTGCAGTTTGCTGCCAGTATCAGTGACTGGATTAGTGTCTAGCACCCTTACGACAACTCTGCCAAGCCTGGTGAGATCAAAGACTGACCACTCCTGCCAGAGGGCCATTGAGAAGCGGATGAGGGATGGCCTGGATTGTTGTTTGATTAGATTCATTGTGAAGTTTGCTAGCCCAGGCACTGAAGAATCAGAACTGATTGGTTACAGGGGCATGTGGAATTTCAGCTCTCTTCCTGTCTCCTTTTCCCTCTCTTTGTTGTCATTGTTTGAGTGTCCCACCCTGTGCAAAGGTTCGGAGGGCAGGTAGGCAGCCTGGTGGCTGCTGGGACCTCCTGGGGTGTGTGAGAACAATTGCTAATCTCTGAGATGGAAATTCACAACAAAAACTGTTCTCCATAGTTCTGAGAGTTTCCTCACAGAAGCCCAGCCCCTGCTGCCCTTACATTGATAGCACCTTTTCCCAGGGCCGCCGAGAGCGGGTTCGGGCCCCGGTGAAAACAATTTTTGGGGCCCCCCCAGCAAGGGCGGACCAGCTAAGCAGGGTCGACGAAGCTGGGGAAGCCGGGCCCCGGACCCCATTCCGGACCATCGGGCCCTGGTAATTTGTTCTGGCTACCCCCCAGCCCCCCGTCGGCCCTGCCTTTTCCCCAAGGGCTCCCAATGAAGTTGGTGATGGGTCTGCTAGCAGATAGTCAGGTGCTGAGTGTTTGCTGTTTTTTACAGTTGTGCCCAGTAGTCAACAGCATCGTCAAGCTGGTGAACGTGCAGCTGCTGGGCACCCTGAATGGTACGTATCTTGCACAAGCTTCCTTCCCCTGCCTCCCCGAGCCCGGTAATCCCAGCACATGGAGCGGCCGTCGTTCTGTGGGTCAGTGTAAACTCTCCAGTCCACAGTGGGAGATCTGCACCATCGCGGGCTCAGGCCCATCCTGAGAGTGAGAGTGAGAGCCCACGCTCAGGGATGAAGCCGAAGGTGGTTTGCTGGTCAGGAGTTTTTCAACAAAATGTGTTTTCATGGAAAATGAAGATTCCTTGAATTTGTTTATGGGAATGAGCCAGTGCTGATGAATTTCCTGACTTGACCTTTTTTTTTTTTTTTTTTGAAATTGCAACAGAGCATCCAATTCTGTCATTTTTTAAATGAAACATTTTGGTTTTTGGTTCAAAATTAATTTTGTTTTGAAATGTAATTTAATTCACACCCCCGCACAAGGGTTAAAAAAAGAAAAGGGCAAAATCAAAAGATTTTTACTGACTGGAACTGACATTTTTTTGCCACGTCAGTCTGTGAAAATTTTGGAGATTTCAACTTTTTGTCCCAGTTCGGGATGGGAATTGTGTGTTTTTAACCATTTCCTGCCCAGCCTTCATTCAGGCGGTACATCAGGAAGTAGGGCTGCGTTTCTGGGCGAGTGTAAAGGAATCAAAGCTAGAAAAAGGGAGGGGTAAATCAGTCTGCTGTAACTGATTCTTTTTCCAGCTTCATGTCGGCTGCTTTTCCTACTACACTCGTCTCTTCCACTCCCCTGGGGGTGGGGGGAGAGTTCAAACCATTGTAGGTGTCTTCAGTCTCACCCCCACTTATGCTATTTACAAATTATCACTGCATTTGGCTCGTTGCCTTTTTGGCTCTATTCTAAAAAAAAGATTCAGCTCACAGAAGGCCTAATTTGGGAATCCTTTGCTTGCCCTGAGTAGCACTTACTCGGCTTAATCTTGAGCAAGGGAGATTTATTCGGTTTGATATTAGGAAAAACTTCCTAACTATAAGGATAGTTAAGCACGGGAACAGGTTACCAAGGGGGGTTGTGGAATCCCCCTCACTGGAGGCTTTTTAAGAACACGTTGGGACTAGGTATATTTGGTCCTGCCTCAAGATGGGGGCATGGACGAGATATGCTCTTGAGTCCAGCCGGACATTTCTTCTATGAAACAGTCCCACCAAAGCCAATGCCCTTTGCTACTCAGCATGAGTAACAGTCTCAGCACTGAGCCCGGAGCAACTTGGGAAGAAAAGGAGCTGGTTGGCTGCTTGTTTGCTCTTGATGTGCTGGACTCTGTTTCTGTGCAGTGCTGGTCCCCCTTGGTGCCGTAGGAAAGATCCAGTATCGGTTAGCCAGCCTTCCACTGATAACTGACCTGTACGTCGGATTGGATTTAAATGTAAGTGTTGACTTTGGGTAACAAACCCCTGAGACTGCCTTGTGCTGTTTGATGGCATTTACTCTGATCACTGGTCTTAGGGGGAGTCCGTTTGCCTTCAGGGACATTGATACAGTTAATATAAATGAGGAACGTCCCGCACAGCATAACCCTAGAGTACAGCTGGCCTCATTACTATTAAAATACTTGTCGCACATTTAGGGCATGATCTGAAGCCCATTGAAGTCAATGGACTTTGGATCAAGCACTTTGCTTTTCTCTTTGCAAGTCATTGATAAACCTTTCCTGATTACCGCAAAGATAATTGTTACTGGTAACTATTCACCAGTGGCTGGGTCACACCATTTTCATACTCTCCTGCTAGGCCGTCTGCAAACCATCCAGTGTCACTATCTGCCATTACTTGGGGGTGTGACTTGTCGGCCAGGCCGTCACTTGGTGTTTTTTCTGCGTCTTCACAGCTGACGAACACTTGTTAAACAGGAGAGCACAGAATAAGGAGCAGTGGCTAGCCAAACGCAAATGGTCAATAATGAATAACAAATAATGACCAGCAAGTGATAAACAAGCAAATGACAAATGTTCCTGGGTCTCTTCATTTGCATGTCAATGCACAGGTATTGGAGTTAGGATTAGTTATATCCCAGGCATGTGTGAATGAAAACGTGCATAGTGAATATCGTGGTGGCATGAGTGACTGGTTCAGCCTTTGAGTGAATGTTCGTTCACGCAGCGTGGCAGGAAACAGCCAGTTCCACCCACCTGCTCTCCATATCCAAACCCTTCACTCGCTCCGGGGGGGCTGGAAAACTCTTCCGGGGCCGGGCCCAGGAGCTTCTTCCGCTCTGGGTCTTCGCTGGCAGGGGGTCCTTCCACCCCAGAGCGGAAGGACCCGCCACTGGCGAATTACCGCCGAAGCGGGACCCGCCACCGAAGTTCAGCTCCACTCCAACTTGTCCAGACCTTTCTTAAAGGATGGTGCCCCAAACTGGACACGGTTCCTTAGCTGAGGCCTCCCACTGCCAAGTAGAGCAGAACAACTACATGTTATGTCTTACATCCGACACTCGTGTTAATATATCCCAGCCTGACATTTATCTTTTTTGCAACAGCATCACATTGTTGACTCATATTCAATTTGTGATCCACTGTAATCCCCAGATCCTTTTCAGCTATACAACCACCTAGCCAGTTAGTCCCTATATATAGTTCTCAGGGTTGGCTCCTGGCACCAGGCACCAGCGCAGGAAGCAGATGCTTGGGGCAGCCAACGGAAAGGGGCAGCATGTCCAGGTCTTTGGTGGCTGGTCCCTCGGTCCCCCTCTGAGGGAAGGACTGGCTGCCGAATTGCCACCGAAGAATTTCTGAGTAATTTTAGAAGTGAAATATGTTCTTGAAACAACCGATTTCAAAGCAGCCTGCAGAATGAGGGCCAGAATTGGGATACACCATAACTGGGCTCTGAAGTGGGCTCCCGTATCTGATCATGTTATGGTCAGGAGCACTGTGGGCTCAAAAACTCTTTCAGCTGTAAAGGCAACAGCATGAGGGAAATGAGAAGGATCTGCGCAGCTGAGAAATCTCTCACTGGACCGGGCCTGGAAGAGGCAAGAGCAATTGAATTAACATGGGACGTTTGTTTCTGAAAGCAGGGAGCCAGATGAGGTTCAGGGGGCTTGTTGGGGAGGCAAGAGGGGCTTGGGGAGCCCCTTGTTTTATGGATTTCTTTCTCTGTCTGTAACCCTAGGGCTTGAAGGGAGGAGTGCCTGTGTTGCTAGAGAGGGGTCAGCTCGTGCTTGAAGAGAGTCACAAGATTAGGAACCCAGGGAAACAGAATTTTATTTTTTTAAAGTACAAATACACTCCTGCTCCCCCTGTGCTTCAGTGACGGCCGTGGCTGCCCAGCTGTCCCTGTCTGTCTCTCGCCATTCTACTGGGTGCGACGGCCATAGCATCACGCACAAATCTCCTCCCGCTTGCCTCCCTTCAGGTGATTCTTACTCGGCTGGATCCTGCCTTTCCCATGCTGCCAAACCGCCGGGCTCCAGCGTTGCTGGCACACTGGGTGCGTTAAGCCCTGTCTATGGGAGGCAGTTGTACTGGGTTAAAGGCTTTTTGCCTGTCTGAAAACTGGAACTGAAAGAATTACATGAATATTTTCAAAATAATGCCCCCCCTCTTTATTTTGCTCTAGCATGAGTAGGCTGATATAATTTGTCAGTCACGTAGCTACTGAACTAAGTGTTGACACACAGACTTGCACCGAAATAACGAAAGGTGTGAATTGCAGCCCATGTCGTTACTTTGGTGCCAGTTTCCATGTAGACAAGCCCTAATTTAAATTGGTTATGAAATCAGTTTAGTTAAACTGATGCAAATCCCTGTGTGGACATTCTTAGCTGGGTTTAGTGTGGCAGTTTCAGTTTAGTTTAAACTAACCGTTGCTTGTCTTAAGCCAAACCAGAAAAAGTGTGTCCATACAGGTTTTTGCTCTGGTTTAACTACATCTGTTTAAAATCACACCGTTAGTTAAACCGGGGTAATATTCTGGGGTAGAAAAGGCCTTATTTGGTGCTCTCTGCTGCTCTCCTGTCCTGCTTCGTGCTCCCCTTCTGACCTTGTGTGATTGTCATATTGACAGGTTTCAGAGCGGTAGCCGTGTTAGTCTGTATCAGCAAAAAGAACGAGGAGTCCTTGGGGCACCTCAGAGACTAACAGAGCTTATGCCCAAATAAATTTGTTCATCTCGAAGGTGGCCCAAGGACTCCTGCTCTTTTTGCCATATTGATGTTTCCAATCTTTGCCTTTTTATGGCCAATTTCAGCTCCTAGTCACACAGCTCCCGCGGACAGACTGGCTGGCACTAGCTGCTGCAGTGCTCAGGTAGCAGAGACGTGTCTAGGTCTCCATTGGAAACTGTTATGTGGGGACAATACGGATTTTATAGGGTGACTGAGCTCTGCTATCTGAGGGTTATGAAACTGGACAAAGTCTCTCACTTATGTCAGCCTGGCTACTGGGTGCATTATTGCTACTAATGGGCTGGCAGGAAGGGTTTCATCAATGGGGAGGAGAGGGGAGGGTAAATCCCTCCGGTGTAACTTGAGAAGTTCAGGCTTTTCAATTTGCTTTTAGCAAGTACGTCTGTGTCCTCTGCGGTTTGTAAGGAGAAGTTAATCCTGTTTGCATTAAAGTATCTTTGCCTTTGACATATGGAAGAAAATAGGTCTGTGCTCTGTCCTCGTCCTGGTGCTGTTTGAGCTGATGAAGGTTATAGAAAGAGAGGTTTAGTTAAAGAATACAGCTTCCCACAGGGTCTGCCGTGAGGAATTCACTTGGTTTGTGAAATCCCAAAGGGAAGCCGTGAATGTCCTTTTCATGGGTTCCAAGGCCTGAAGGCAGCATTACTGTATGGGATGAATCTACTCTTCCATCTTTGGTAGCAGCTGCAACCTCAGGACAAAACAGCAGTTTGATCCTGAGTCCTGTACAGCTCGTCTTCATCAGCATTGCCTGGGCGTGTGCAGGGTGGTTGTAGCCGTGTTGCTCCCAGGACATTATAGAGAGACAAGGTGGGGGAGGGAATCTCTTTTGTTGGCCCAACTTCTATTGGTGCGAGAGACATTTCAAGCTTCCATAGAGCTCTTCAGGTCAGAAGAAGAAGAACTCTGTGTATCTCGAAAGTTTGTCTCTTGCCAACAGAAGTAAGTATCTTGTGACTGCTGTTTGGTGTGGAGCCACGACTGTTATAAACATATGGGGGAGTCAATATCTGCTTCTGAGTTTCAACACAAGGATCTTCTTCAGTGACCAATATAGTGTATGTGCAATATCTGGAACTGGGGCTGTCGGAGGTACACCCAACAGGAAGTTCTCCCAACTCATTTGAGAGCATCCCGTAGCGCGTAAGTTGGGGTTACATTGTTTCCATAAGAACAATTTGGTTCCTGAGGTCTGGATCAAAACAGGCAAATAATTCAATGAACTAGCGACTGGGCTGTGCACTCACTGTGGTAAGTCTGTGCTGTATTGGTGGGTAAGATGGCTACAATGGGCCACAATGGGAAATTATTCCAAAAGCAAATAAAGTGTTTGTTAAAGGAACAATTTCTCTAGTTGTGAAACGACCAAGTAAATGACCTTGTTTCTATCTGTATTGTTACCACGCCCTTCGTCCACAACTCTCCGAGTGCTTCACAAACATTCATGAGTTCATACAGCTCTTCCAGCTTCACAGAGAGCTGGGCAAATCAAGGCACAAAAAGCTTAAGTGACTTTAAAAAAGTGTGTGTGAATCATTGAGAGAAGCAGGAAAACAACGTGCAAACCTTGATGCAAGGTCCCTGCTCTAAGCAATTGGCAGTTCCCTCTACCAGGGACAGCTGCTTTAACTAAATGTCTATTAAAGCATGTCCGCACTGTGCCTGTCAGCTTGCTCCCTCTTTGTGCCGGTTAAAGGTTTCAGAACGTGCAGCCATGCTGCCCTGGAGCTGATTTTCCGAGAAGGACTTCTGGGTTTGGAAACACTCGCTTGCTTTCACACATAACCGTGCTTTGTTGCAGGTGCGAACGTGAGTAGTTAGATGTCTAGCTATGGTGCCTTTTTGCACCTATAAAGCCGGTAGTTTGATGTTTAACTATATTTGCACCAACAATTTCTCTTTCACACAGTTACTTCTGGGTGCAAACTGCAAAACAGACACCACTTGTTCATTATACTAAATCTCCTGTGTTTTCCCATGTCAAACTCAGAATCACCTGGGACAGTGTTCCCCCAGGGTCAGGTTTTCAGAGAGTTTAGCCATTCAGCTGCATACCTAACCTCACTTGCGGTACACAAACTCTGCTAATTCATCTAGTTATTGGCACACACTGGTCTTAGCTGGTGTTTGACGGTATGGTCATGTGCTGAGTGTAACCGGGCGAGGCCCAAGGCCCCCATGTTCTTTTCTTTCTTCTGTCTGCAGCTTCAATAGCTTCCCTTTGAAAGGCTCTTCAGTGCAGCATATTCCATTCGCTCAACCCCTTTCCCAGTCCGGTCTTCCTCTGAACACCACCCCCGGGAGAACCAACATTTCGCTCACTCTGGTATCATTCTTAGTGTCAGGACCCTCCCCGCCCCAGAACCTGCCCGGCTCCTGCATGGGAAGTCACAGACCCTGTCCCACAGGATCTAGAGTCTCAGTGGCCTCTGAGACCTGCATGATGATTAACTCTGGCTCCCTGTCCCCGGGTGGCTGCGCCATCCAGGAGGAAAAATGTTTGTTTTGTACCTTGAGCATTTTCCTTTGTCTCCTTGTCCCATCTTATGGGACCACACCTGGGACTGTGGTGAGAGTCAATCAAGAGGCGCTGGAGTATGGTAAGGGAGGCCACCTCCTGCTTGCTTCAAACCCAAAGCAAATCCTACTTTAAAAGGACCCTCACAAATCGTCTGGTGCCACCCCTGTCTTTACATCATCTTGTTACGTTCATCTGCCAAGAACAGGGAACGGCCCATCCACGGTGGCCTCTGAAGAGCTGTGGTCACTGGAATATCTGCCTCGCTGCACTCTGACATCTGCGCCATGCTGGGACTGAGCCGATTTTGAAAACCTTAAATTCCCAAAAGTATTGGCAAAGTCGGACCCCGGGTTTGGTTCACGGTGATCAGTGGGGTCTTGCCGGGGGCTATTGGGGGCATTTGGACAGCCAGTGGGTACTTGGGAAAGTGTTTGTTTGCAAATCCCAGAGTCTTCACAGATTTCAGCCTGAGTGATGTGTCGCTTTGCAAAATGCGCTCGTCACCATGTGTCGTCCATTAGTGTTGTGTCAACCAGGCAAGGTACTAACAAGCTTCAACAGGACTTTATTTTTACAGTGGAAACCTCTTTACCAAGCTGCTGCTGCACCCTCTGTAACTCTCACTCTGCCTCTTCAACTCCCCTCCCTCATCCCCGTTTCCTGTCCTTTCAGACTCCCAACAGCCAGTGCTCCCAGTTCTAATCATCACAAACAGCATCTAAACATCACAATTAGTCTCATGTTTAAAGCCTTGCAATCAGCTAGTCAACGAGCAGAAACCACCTCACGGGACCAAGGCTGCTCCTAGTAGAACAGTGAGCAGTTCACACACAGTCGCTTGTCTAAAAGTTGGGGGCCGGATCCTTGCCCAGTGTAATTGGTGTAGTTTTACTGACTTCAGTGGAACTACGCTGATTATGTCTGGGCCTGTTTGTCTCAAACCGTTTGGCAAGTATTTATTGATGTTGAACCTATTCAAAGAAATCAGACTCGATTTGCAAACGATTCTCCAGCAGAAGAAGGGAATGCATTTCTAGCAGCCACTATTCATGATGAAAACTGTCACCATTGCTCTTCTCTAGCCACTCGTTTGGGCTTGATTTCTAGTGCATGCTGTCCTAGAGCTGGTTTCCAGCTAGGTCTTTGTTGAGAGCAGAGATGCTGCGTGCACTGGGTAAGTGGTGCCCAACATAACTCCTCCTCCTTCCCATGGAGTGTCCTTACCAAGTGTGTTGTGTTTCCAGAGCGTGTCAGACTGGCCGGCCCCCCCTGCAGCAGGCTATTCTGATCATAAACATCCAGGATTTCTTTGGCCAAAAAGGCCTGTTTGGATCAGTCTTGAATATTGTAGTGTGAGTCAAGCCCCTGAACAGCTCATTCCAGGTGTGCTCGCTAAAGGTGAAATTCACTCCCATGCAGTGGCATAAATACGATGCCTGCTGCTCCCAGAAGGTTTCCAGCCTCTGGAACCAGACCTCAGGAACCAGTTCTAGGCCAAAGGGGATTACTAAGGATGCGTGTATGTAACCCACACACCTTCTGGGTGTGGGGTTCTGTCCCATCTAGTGACACTGAGACCACTTAGAGAGAGAGAGAGAGAGAGCGAGCGCAATTAATGAGTCTGCGCTACAGCCTTACCTAACAGCCAGTCGCCTTTTAGCCCACAGCAGAGGCTCATGCACTAAGCTCCCAAGATCCCAGGTTCAATTCCACCCACTGACAACCAGGGTCTGTTGGCATTGCACAAACCGCACCAAACCTCTAAAATGGAGGGTCATCTATTGCCAACCTCAGGCATGCAAAGAGCAGGAGTCAGGCCCCCCAAATGTCACGAGATTGGCCTAAATATCAGGAGATTTTTTGTCAGAATACATGTTGGGTTATTTTTATTTGGCTCCTGGCTTTTGAGCTTCTAAAGGTCAGGTTTTCAGATGTTTCTCTGCAGCCACGAGGGCTAGAAATGTACGTATTGTGTTAAGGGAAAGCTGAGATTTTCTCCTAGTGACGCCAGTCTCATCCCTGCAGGATAAATATTCTGAATTTTCAGCTCTCGGTGGAACTCGTCCCGCACACTGGCATTCAACTGTGTCTCCTCACTGATCTCCACCTCTGAGCCGAAGTGTGAGTGTGTTGCCTTGTGTCATTGCAGGGCTGTTATGTTGGGTGGGCAGTGCAGAGGGCTGAGGGCTCGGGTATTGTTTTTGGGATTGTGCCCAGGAGCTCCGGTGATGGACCAGGGCTGCCGTGTGCCAGGTGCTGCATACCTGCTCCAAAGCGCTCCTGTTAATTCATTTCAAGAGCCTGATACACTGTGCAAGGCGCTTGCAATGGGGCTCTAAGGCAAAGAGATTTGGGTGCTGAATGTCGACAGCTTTCCCACTTCTAAAACAGCTGGAGACCAAAGCACACAAAGGTCAGTGGAAGTTACTGGTATCCAGCGGCATGACAATAGGATGTAAGTAAATTTATGGAGCTATACCTACCTCATAGAGCTGGAAGGGACCCCGAGAGGTCGAGTCCAGCCCCTGCCTTCACTAGCAGGACCAAGTACTGATTTTGCCCCAGATCCCTAAGTGGCCCCCTTGAGGATTGAACTCACAGCCCTGGGTTTAGCAGGCCAATGCTCAAACCACTGATTTGATGGATGAGAACGTTAATGGCCAAAGGCTGCTGTTTAACCCACTCTTGTCAGTGCAGTCTCATTGAATGGAACAAACCAATTCACTGGTTCCTGGTGTCAGTGGCTGAGGTTCTGGGCTGTCTGGGAAAGCCAGGAATCACTCAGCCGGGTGTTCCTCTTCTGTTTGTTCAGCATCCTGGCTCCAATAGAACTGAGAGTGGGATCATCTATCCAGCTGAACATCCACGTTCTCTGAAGTGCCAAAGGCTTCCCTGAGTGGAGCGTTTCTGCCTGCAAGTCCTTTCTAGGAGATGTACAGATTACCCTCAACTGACCCCTTTGCTACTGGCTTCATTTACTGCTGGTATCTTGCTGCAGAATCCAACCTCACACCTTCAAAGGCATTTGTGGCCTTCATCCTAAACCAGGGTAGAGTTTGATTTATTTTTGCTGATTGGCTGCTAGTGCATAGATTTTTAAGGCCAGAAGGGACCCCCCATAATCACAGCCCATTGATCTCCACCTCATGGTTGTCATGAAGACTGGTCATTATGGTTGACTTAGAGCATATTTTGTAGAGAGAGACATCCAGTCCTGGCTCTCCCTCTGGTGTTCGTCCTTGTTCTGCTGCATGAGCACATGGTCATGCCTTTATCCTCCACTCGGGGAAATCTTCCATTAATTTCAATGGGCGTTTTGTCTGAGCAAGGACCACAGAGCACCCGCTGAATCTGCCCCAGTGAAGACGCCAAGCTTATGAGCAGCAGCACTTCCCGGAGTACAGCCATGCACTGCGACGAGATTGCTATGGGTGCATCGAGAGAGCCCCAGGACACAGTGACCAGCATTTGCTGAAAGCCACCAACAACTGGGGCAGCCTCCGTTTCCTCCTGGCGGATGTCAGGCTTCCTCACTAAGAACAGACGCAGTTAAGCTGCTTTCAGGCTAGATCTAGCTGAATGTTTTCCAGCAAATAGTAAATTTTTATTCAAAAATACAGGGGGAGTGCACCAAATCTATTTGCAAATTTTGAGCTGAATTTGGCAAAGAACTTCAGCTGAAAAAAAAATGAAAAACATCATAAAAGTTCCTGTAAAACTCTGTTGAAATGAACAATTTCCCCCCCTCCCCCCCTTTGATCTTGGAAGTAGATTTGAAATCTCGTACAAAGCAACAGGCTTTGTTCTGAGAATTCCAGGACTTCCTACTTCGTCTGGGCTGAAATACTGGGACAAGCCTTCCTTGTGGTGTTCAGTTACTGTCCTCTCTGCCTCCACTTCAGACTGCTAGCAAGTGAAGGGATGCCCAAAAATTGTGGGGGGGAGGGACACCTGGGAGGATGGCCCTGGCTTGATGTGTCGGCCCATGTAGCTAATACCAGTGGCAAGTTCCAAAGCTGCACTTATGACTTAGTCACATGCATATTGTTAATTTAACCTGTGCAAAGAGTCTGGCTGAGGGGTAAGCTGAGGGGATAAGACGCCTCCCTGTTATTTAGATGTGGATTTTCTCTTATTGTTGAGCCGTTCTGTACCTGACTGTCCAAGTGAGGACTTACCCTATAAGATGACATCGAGTTAAGGACTGATCAAGTTACCAGCACAAAAGCATCTTTCTGACTTGATGGGCACTTAAGCTTAAATTCCTAATAGATAAGAAAGAAACCTCCCAAACTGGGCTTAGCAGCGATAGAAAGCCACCAGGCCAGGCCTGCCACTCAGAGGAAGATGCTGAGATAAGCTTCAGGAAACATGTTTTTACATAAAAATAATGCAGAGGACAGAAATAATTCAGCAACTCCAATTTCAGGGGTGCACATGGCCAAGTCAATGGCGCGTCTGACAGGAATGATGGGTAAACCTCGAAACAGTCAGCTGAGCAGGCTCTCAGATGCCACAGGTCCGAGCAAGGTGTAACTACTTAGCCAGACTCAGAGAGCTGGATGGAGAGAAATCAGTATGGAAGATGTAAAGATCCAGTTTTAGGGGGGTTCTGTTCATTCAGACCTTATGTCAATCGTGACAAAATTGGACTAAAACTAGAGTAAAAACTGCATTTTCTTGCAATTCTGGGTTTTGTCCGGACTGGCAGTATCACAGAAACACCGCTCCACTTCCACTCCTGCTGGGGTCCGAGAAGGACGGGAATTAGAAATGACAGGGAAGAGACAGGGAGGCAGGTGAGATTGTTTTAACAAACTGAATATTCAGCCCCTTAAAAAAAGTCATGTTAGTTCCCCTCTTGCACTCCTGCAGTGAGTATCTCTCCATTCTCTTCCTTTGAGAGCAGGTCATAAATATCAAGTCGCAAACACTGGTGTGACTGACCCAGAACATCAGCTGTGAGCTCTGCTCTCCCAGCGACGTGCTGTAGCAGAGCTCATGAGTCCTGGCTCTCAATTCATTGCTCTGTCCACGAGACCTCTCTTCATTATGGGCCTCATCCAAAACCCATTGAAATCATTTCCACCGACTTCACTAAACCATGGGTCGGGCCCTGTTTCCACCTGGACGCTGGTGTAACCTCTGCCATCACTCAGGAACATGTGCCATGCTAATCACATGGGAAAGGTTCACAGTTAAGCACGTGTGTCCTTCCCCCCCCAGCAGAATTTATCCTTTGAGTGTCCACTTCCCTCCTTCCCTACATTCATTCATCTCACTTTTTTGGCCAATTCCAGCATCTCTTTTTTTATCCTGCTCTTCTGGATTTGCATGCAAATCTCCCAGGCAGCTCTGCATGGCTGTTGAGTAAGAGTGTTGGCTCCGTGCACACGAGGAACATTCACTTGATACCTCAGACTTAACGACTTTCCCAGACTTTCACGTTTCTTAGCAAAATTATTTACATTGGAAGATGTCAGAAACCACACAGGAGTTAGTTTTACATCCCAACAATCGGCTCCGGTCTAATCACTCCTTTCGTTTTTCCTCCTTTTTGCTCCGAATTGTGGTATATAAAGGCTGCCCCATCTATATTGCCGGGAAAGGCTCTGGCAGCTCTTGAGAAACCTACCACTGGACAACAACCTAGCCAGGTGAGAGCATGAAACGTCCCGATGAAATGTCTCTAGTGCTATTGCAACACTAGGAAAAATATTTTTTTATACACTCTCAGGGCCTGATTCTCCACTGCCTTGTACCTCGTGTGCTCAGGAACACCTGCCCCATGGGGCTGTGAAATGCGCTTACAACCTGGGTCTGTATGGGGCAAGTTAAATAGGTGCTGTAGGAGTCTCTTCTCCCACTTCCCCCAAGAGCTGATTCAAATGCACCTTAAACTGTGCTTTCAAACTGTATTTCTGTAGGTAAAATCACTCGGGGCTGATTCTCCGCACGTGCTGGTTTTAGCCTTGGG
The DNA here is from genome assembly GCF_016161935.1 of Mauremys reevesii. Classification (NCBI taxonomy): domain Eukaryota; kingdom Metazoa; phylum Chordata; order Testudines; family Geoemydidae; genus Mauremys; species Mauremys reevesii. The sequence goes on from NC_052635.1 coordinate 47,881,155, forward strand.
TAACTCTTTTGACGTCAGTGGAGTTACCCCCGATTACAAGCCACGTGAGTTCAGACTCTGACCCTGGAGCTACTGCATTTGCTCTGCTGCAGTGATGAACTCAGCCTAGCAAAGTCTCTTTCTGGTCATGTTAGCGGAAGTCTCATTTCAGCCCATCTGTTCGCACGTTGCTCGTTGGAAGGTGCTGGAGCCAAAGATGTTAAAGATTTGGTGCATTTTCTTCTCCTGTGGTTGGCTGGCTACGTCTCAAAGAACAGATGCCCCTGGGGCCATCCTGAAGATTGATCTTGGAACAATAGATCGCGGTGAGTCAATAAGCGTGTCGCGCAATGAGCCAGAGTCAGCTGTGCCTGGAGCGAACCCCTCACATCTGTGCAGAGCACCAGGCTGGTGTGGCTGGTGCATGTGGCTGTGGGAAAGAGGAGATTGGCGCCGTCCTGTTTTCTGTGCCCACAACCTTGACATGTCCCTTTGAGGCTGCAGCCACGTGTTTAACTTCAGCTGCAGAATGTGACAGTGAATTCCTGGGCTCTCTAATATGGGGACTCCTGGGTTCAAGATAGCAACTGTGTGCTGTTCTGTGGTGCAACGGGTAGTAAAGCCCATTTGTCTGGATGGCTGAGAGTTCCCGGCCGGGCGCTGGGGAAATCCCCAGGTGTAGAACCAGAGCTGCCCCCTTGCGCAGCCCACATATGTGGCACATGGCCAAAGCACCAATGAGCTTCCCCAATTCCCAGAGGCCAGACCAGCCCCTTGGGCATAACGCAGAGAAGCCCTGCGGCTACTTTAAGCATGCTGGAGGCCAAGCTAGCCCTAGGCTCAGGAAGGTGGAAGTGCTGAAGGGGTATAAAGCCGCCTGACACCTCGTACAGAGCACAGCACGGGCAGGCCCGAGAATCAAACTCTTCATGTTTGTTTTTCCTTTGTTTGCTGTTTTCCATAACCTGCAATAAAAGTCGCTCACATGGAGAAATGCATGTTCTGCTCTCCAGAGGTGGGACAATGTACCAATGCCCACAGACGGGAGAACTGCAGGTTCTAGCCACGTGATGGCCTGATGGGTAGGATGAAGGGGGAGGGCATTGTCTGTGGGCAGCTGAGTAAAATCTATTTCATGTCTAGAATTAAAATGCGCACACACAACAGATGGTGGTTCAGGTGGAACCCCCTGCACAGAAGTCAGCCACACTGAAGTGACTGCAAAGATTGCTGTAATTTGCCATATGACTGTCATCATAGACTTCTCAGCCACACCTGTGTTTACTGGGATAGGACTGCCATGCAGCTGAATGATTTACACAGCATGCTTTCCTGAATTCCCTGGCAAGATTCCCTCCCCACTTATCTCCATCCCTGCTGATGAGGCATCTGTGCTAACCACACCTTGTCTTGTGGAAATATTCCAGCTGTCTCCGATGCAATGACTGAGAGCGACATTCTTCAGAAACTGGCAGCAGCTGCAACTAAAAAGCAGCCAGATGTCAAACCCATCAAGGGCATTTCAGGGTGAGTTGAACTCGACCTGTCAAGCATTATGTCAATGCTCTGCAGGTGAAAAATGCTAGCTATTTGCATTAGGTGTGGAAGCATCAGCCCAGAGGAGCAGCAAATGAATCTGGAGCCATTAATAAGTGTGATTTTAATGGAAAGCAGCATGCTAGTGGCACCTTACAAACATATGGAGATGCCATCACCTGAAGGCAACACAGCATGTGAGCTGCTGCTTCAAAGCAGATCAGAGGTTAATTCTTGCTTACTTTGCTAGGGAGTTTGTTGTAGACACAGGAAGTTTCTGTAACACAGGGTGGCCGTAGATCAGAAGTTCACTGATAGATACAGAAGGGACTAGAGGCTGAAGTTAAATCGAAGATACAGCATCACCCACATCAGGAGACACTGTTTGCATTTAGCCAGAGAACTGGAGAAGGGAAAACATAATACTTTTGATCTTTAAAAACGGGAACAAAGAGGACTCAGGGAATTACAGACCAGTCAGCCTAACTTCAACACCTGGAAAGATATTGGAACAAATTATTAAACAACCAGTTTGTAAGCACCTGGAGGATAATAGGGAAATAAGTAAAAGCCAATGTGGAGTTGTCAAGAGCAAATCATGCTAAGTCAACCTTCTGTAGATGCGGGGGGTACTCTGAAGACATGGTCTACTTTGATTTTTAGTAAAAAGAACAGGAGTCCTTGTGGCACCTTAGAAACTAACAAATGTATTTGAGCATAAGCTTTCATGGGCTAAAACCCACTTCATCGGATGCATGTAGTGGAAAGTACAGTAGGAAGATATATAATATACACAGAGGCAGGGGTGGCTCTAGTAATTTCACCGCCCCAAGCAGGGCGGCGCGCCGCAGGGGGCGCTCTGCCAGTCGCCAGTCCTGCGGCTCCGCTGGACTTCCTGCAGATGTGCCTGCAGAGGGGCCGCTGGTCCCGCGGCTTCGGTGGAGCATCCGCAGGCACGTCTGCGGGAGGTCCACTGGAGCCGCCTGCCGCCCTCTCGCCGGCCGGCATAGCGTCCCCCATGGCATGCTGCTGTGCTTGGGCCGGCGAAACGTCTAGAGCTGCCCCTGGCTGCTGCAATGACAAATGGAATAATCCTGACGGGATTTGTATCCCTTTAGACTCCGGTCTCACTAGTGCAGGCACCGGCTCTCCTAACTGCTCACCTGGTTTTATCCCATAGGGTCAAAGTTAAAGATTTTCAGCCCCCTGAGATAACACTGACATTCTTACCAGGGACTGGGCTCTTCATGGCTGTATTAATTCGCATAACCATCACTGGGAAGAGGTGAGTGCAATCCTGCCTGTGGTGTGAGAAGGTGACGTTCCTTTTCAACAATTCGTATTGAACTGAGAATATTTGAAAACAAATAAGTCTCCCTGGGGAACCTGGGAAAATGCACCGTGTGAGCAGATCTATTGGGTAAACTGTTTCCCAAGTTCCTTGAGTTAATGATCCCAGGAAGCTGATAAGGAATTAAAAACAATTATATTCAGGACAGCAAGGAATGCAACATATTTATTGCCCATCTTCTGCAGAAATGTCCAACACCTGAAGTGCAGAGGCCGGCATGTGGCATGCTCTGCAGATGGGTTAGCCAGAGCTGAGAGCATTTGGCAAACACGGGCTTAGTTTGGGCTTGAGAGCTGCAATGCTCAGGAAGAGAAGGGGTGGTAGGTGCTGGTGGGGGGGCCTCTCTGCACCGTATCAAACAGCCGCCATGTGTAAGTCACCCCTGGCATGGCAAAGACCACCAGGCTGGACTTGTATCTCGTACCCTCCCTGGTGCTTCCAGCATCCGTTCTGGCTCCTCTGCAGAGGCACAGAGCATTGATCTGATGGAGAACCGTCTCTTCCAGAGGAGCAGCTCTCACCACTCCGGCATTCGGCATTGCCTGCCTCTCTCACCAGCTCAGCATGCGTGGGCCAGTGTGGCTATAGCGTTAGCGCTACGTCCCTAGCCAAAGGGTACGTTCGAGGTTTCCATAAAATCAGGTAGCCAGAAGATGAGCAAGAAGCAGGAGAGTTTTAAGGGGTTTTATTGCCAGGAGATAAACAGTCCAGAGCAGTGCTAGACATGTCGTCTTAGACTCAATGCACACGGACTCTAGGGCAGTGATTTCTTAACCATTTCCCTAAAGCAACTCCCTGGGACCACCCCAGAAGCCCCCCCTCCCTTTAGCAAGCTGGAAGGTCAGGATAAGCAGCCCTACATTAAGGCATCAGAAGGAGGAGGTCAGCTGGCATGGACCCTGAGCCAATCAGCGCCTTCTGGATGCTAGCTGGTCGCCCTGGAGGATGATGTAAGTACAGAATTCACCAGAGGTAACTGAAGTTTGCTCTGTGCAGCTTTATAGGTGGAAATATAGAAATCACAGTGGTTGCGAACATGACCGCCAAGAACAAACTGTCGCAGGATGACTCGGGTTGCCCCAAATTCAGCGTTGGCGACTGCCAGATTTCTCTCGTTAGTGTTAAAACCAATCTCCCCAGCAGGTGAGTGCCCGAGATTTAGCCTCTTCTATGGCAGACAATGCTCACTAGGTTTGCCACTGTTTGTAATACTTAACACTTATAACCAAGAGGGCAGGTCCCCAGCTCAGTGCTGGCAGAGTGAAAATCAGAGCACCAAGTGCTAGATGAAAAGAGCAATGGCCTTGTGCTGACCCCTTGGTACCGGAGTGAATTTCAGCCACAGACACCTGACTCTATTTCCATGTGGTATCCATCTACGTGCACTGAAATGGTCTCCAGGATGACGGAGCTTCTTCTAGGCTTGGGAACCTTTTAGCTGTTTAAAGCCAGCACAAAACACTTCGGACTAGTTTGCCAACTGGATTCTTCTGGTGCTGATCCTCTGACCTTTTGCTTTGCAGCAACTGTTGTCATTTTGAATTGCTTTATTTACTCTGTTGATTTCTTTCTTTAACACTTTTGCCCAGCATGCTGCCCAAAATTGTGAATAAGTTCCTGGATACCACCCTTCAAAAAGTCCTGCCAGCCATGGTAAGTCTGTTTGTGTAGTTCATCCACTACCCATTGTTCCTCCAGAGAGTAACTGCCCAGGGGTGGCTGTCAGTAAACAATTCTCTACTAGTGGTATTTGAAGTAGGACACTTTGGTAACAGTGGGTGTGCTCTAGGATTTGTCTGTTTCTGGTAACACCCGCAATGTGCTGAGGTCTGTACGAATCTAAATGAAGACACAGTCGTCGTCCCAAAGAGCTTGTAATCTCAGACAAAGTGACACGGACACATTTGCCTACAGTGGTCATGATGGTGAGTGACCATGTCTCGATAACCCTTTTTTTCTTCTTCAATATTTAGAGACTTGCTTACACACACGTTTGCAGCTGTTTAACTGGAGGTGTGTTGTGGACCGATGAGAGCATGTCTACACTGCCAGCTGGAGTTGAGATTGCAGCTCGGGTGGACATACCCTTGCTAGCACAGCTGCAAGCAGCAGTGTAGATGCACTGGTGCAACTCTCCAATGCTCCAGGGACCCTGGGTACATACCTGCATTGCTGACATGTGCCACCACGTTTACACTCCTATTTTTTGCCGCTGCACTATGCTGTGTGAACACTCATACTTCAGTTTAAATCAGGCTTCTTTCAGTTCAGCTTAAATTGATCAGAAACACGTTTAACTAAATCGGAGTGTGTGTGTGTTGGGGGGACAGCATGCAGGGTTGGTTCTATTGACTGTGGGCATAGGGCACTTTGGGGAGGCTGCTGTAACTTAGACAGGTCCCCCCAGGCTCTCCAGGCCCTGAAACAGCCCCGGATTGGGAGGGCAGAAAGGTGCATAAAGCCACCACAACCTCCAGCCGCCCGGGCTGTGCCCCATAGTGTACGTGTACACAGCAAGCAGAGAGTCTCGGATCCCGCCCAGGGTTTGCAGACTTGGGCTCATGCTATGGCGCTAAACATTGCCGGGGAGGCGTTCTGGGGAGGTGCTCCGGAGCCGCAGCCTCTACCCTGCTGGCTTTAGTGCTGGAGCGTGAGCCCGAGCCTGTAGGCCAGGCTCTGAGCTGCGGGATGCCCATCGCACAACATGATGCCAAAGGTTCGGCTTTGCCCTGGGTGTAAAATGGGCAGTAGCTCCACTGGAGTGACCCCACTGGGACACTGCTGGAAGCTAGAAGAGAATCTGGCCCTGCACCGACGAATCCAAAAGCTTCGCAGTAGAAAAAATGCCTGGCTCTGGGTCTTGTTCCTGCTTGTGCCTCACTGGAGTTTTGTGTCTCCTCTCACCTTGTAGCTGTGCCCAGCAGTGGATGCTGTGCTTACCCTTGTGAACCAAAAGTTCACCACCCTGGTTTGTAAGTTGTGGCTTCATCTTGTCCTCCTCTCAGTAGCTCCCAGAACCCGGAGCAAACCCAAGGACGATGGCAGAGCGGGCAGGCCAAGGAGTGCTGCTGCAGGCACAGCCACTGTCCTTTCACTCCTGGGAGCCCTGGGGCTGCTCTGTCAGGGCACCCCCGGAACAAGGCCTGGTACCACAAAGGGAATGGGGTGGAGGGTGATCACACAATTGCTGCACTATCAGGGCTCCGTTCACGAAAGCAGCCCTCTCCAGTACATCACTGAAACAGGTGCTGAGCATGGAGTAGTGCTTTAGTCCCCTGGGGCACTTAAAGATGTGCTTAACTTTGAGCATGTGCTTAAGTGCTTTCCTGAAGTGGGGCCTAAGGAGACACTCATTGCTCTTCACACACATAGAGATAGTTGGGTATTAAGGGTCCTCTGGAGAACAAATCCCCAACCCTCTCCTGGTCTATTTCACTCTCTCCTAGGGCTGGCTAGTGCAGAGGGCTGTGTATTGCTTTTGGCTCAGGTTTCAGATGGAGCCTTCCAGGCCACTAGGACCATTGCAGGGGTGGCAGAAGGGTCTGTGGGGAAACTGATGGAGAGAACTCCAAAGAGCATGCGTGGGCTGCTTTACAGAGCCCAGATGACAGGCCTTGTTCATATGGGCAGAGAGCAACAGGGAAATCCCATCGGGAGCCCCGGATTGTACCAGGCCCAAGCATTCGGCAGCAGTGAGGGCAGAGGCACTCAAGTTACTGCCTTCCTGTGTAACTGGTTGGCTAACCTGGTCGGGAGGGCACCCTGCTCTGCTTCCGTCGGGCGTCCTGTTCCCTCCACTGGAGGGTTTGCAGCACTTGGCACGTTTGCTGCTGTTTAAATGGCTTCTCGCTTTTTCTCTGCAGCCCTGAGCTCAGTCGGCGCCGCTGGAAGCATCCGCTATGCTTTGCTGAGCCCACCGGTGACGAGTGAAGATTTCATAGAACTGGATTTAAATGTAAGCGCCACTGCTGGGCTGGGTGTGAGGGGATGCGAGGGGCTCTGATGATTTGGATAACAGGGACCCTTATTCTCATAGGTGCTGCCTGGGCCCCTGTGGCCTTAGGCAGGGGGCTCCGTGGACGAGGAAGCTGCTCAATCTCATGCCCCAGTTGTCAGTGCTCTTGCTCCACCATTCTATACTGATGTTGTTGCTTAACATAAAATCCTAGCAACAGAACAAGGCGAGTCAGCCAGTGGCCTGCGTATTGTCCAAATGCAAACCCTCTGGATCGCTGCGCCCCTCTCTGGAAATGGCTGAATGTGTCTCTCTCTCTCTCTACCTCTCCTTTCAGACCACGGTCCTGCAAGAGGGCGGAGACCTCATTGACCTTCCCGCTGACCCCCCAGCTCTTACGTCCCTGCCGCCGAAAAGGGATTCCGCTACCCAGCTGGCCCTGTCAGTGAATTTCCTGAGCGCCGAGCTCACTCTCATACAAACATCCCTCAACCTTGATGTCACGGAGACCATAGTGAGCAATTCAAAGTTGGGCCTTTTCCTTTGGGGCTAATAAGGAAACCTGAACACCTATTCAGGCAAGACCCATCCATACCTGTTCATCATTTGTGACGGCGCAGGAAGCAGGGCGGATTTGACCTGGGAATGTCGCAGGGGGGTTACAGTGGGGATGGGGGACTTGCCTTGAAGGAAGCTACCTGAGCTGTAACCTGAGCCAGGAGGGGGGTTGGGAAAAGTGACACCTTCTGCTTGGGAGACTGAACAAAGGAGAGGAGGAGCTGGGGGGAGGGGGAAGAGAGCTGCTGGAGGAGGTTTTGTTTTCAGTCTTGGGCTGGGGGGGTGCAACGCAGGGAACCCCAAGCTGGGGTCTAAGCTCCCTGAACCCCCCAGAAGGACTTGATTGAGGGGTTCTGGTTGTACCTAGACGCTCCGCTTGGGACTGTGTTCCTGTCATCTAATAAACCTTCTGTTTTACTGGCTGGCTGAGAGTCCCGGTGAATCTCAGGAAGAGGGGTGCAGGGCCCTGGCTTCCCCACACTCCGTGACATCATTCCCCTGCAGTGACCCTGCAGCTGGAGTCATGAGCATAAATTCCCAACTCCTGGAATATCTTGGAGCAGGAAAGAAATTTATTCCATGAGATAAATTCAGAAACTCATTATCTACCATACACCTGGATGCTGCAGCAAAGCTGCCAAATGGACCAGCTTCAGATTTCCCTTGTAGAAGGGAATCTCTAGGTGGCAGTAGGCACAAACCTGGCTGACTAGTTTAATGCCACTTGCCCCGAGTGTGGGGGTTGGAGCCAGGATGCCAGGCGGTGGAGGAAAAGAGCTTGTTGCATTGTGACCATGCTGGGCCCCAGAATGGCTCGAGGGGGCAGTCCTAGCTGATGCTGCTCTAATTTGATCAGAGGCCAAAGCTGCCCAGGGGGTGAGGAAGAAGAAAGATGGTAGAAACCTACCTGTGCCCTCTTTCCAGTGCACCTCAGGCTGTGGCCCACTGATTTCAGGTTTTCTGTGTAACTGTTGCCTATTGTCTCACTGCCTCTTAACTTTTTACTGGCAGATTCTTGGGCTTCCTCCATTAACAACGACAACACTTGGCGCCTTGATCCCCATGGTTGGTGAACTTTATTTATTTATCCCATTGGCCTGTGAGGGATCTCAGGGTTCCTGTTAGGGTGACCAGGCAGCAAGTGTGAAAAATCAGGACGGGGTGGGGGGTAAGAGGAGCCTATACAAGAAAAAGACCCCAAAATTGGGACTGTCCCTATAAAATGGGGACATCTGGTCACCCTCGTTCCTGTGGAAGCAGACAGCATGGTGCCTCCTCCACCAGGATCCTGCTTCGGCGGTTTCCCCAAACCGAGCATTGCTTTCTCTTCGTTTGATCAACAAGACAGATCATGGGCGTTCAGTAAAATGATGAATTGTCTCACCAGGTTTAATTTAGATCCAGGTATTTTTGAGAGCCCAGTGTTTCAGAATTGTGGATACATTTGCCTGCATAATTACTGCGACTGCATGCAGGGCCGGCTCCAGCTTTTTTGCTGCCCTAAGCGGCAAAGAAAAAAAAAGAAAAACCCGCGATCGGTGTCACTTTGGTGGCAGCTCTACCGCGTCGCTTCATTCTTTGGCAGCAATTCAGCAGCACATTTCTGCATAGCTGGGCAAAAATGAATGAGTTTGGTGCTCACGGAAGTTGAAGGACCTGGTACTAGTGGTTCTTACAGGCTTTATCCCAAGAGTGGCTGAGTGCCTGTAGTTCCACTGACTTTGGAGGGAGTCACAGGTGCTGAACCCCTCGCAGGATACGGCTCAAATTGCGGGGGGGGGAATAACGAGAACCAGCTGTTGTACCTGCTAATTGATCAAGAAGGGGAGGTGTCTGTTATGTAAGAAGAGGTTTTGCTTGCCCAAGGAACACGGAAGCATCAGGGAATGCCAATGAAAGGGACGGGTACCATTCTCCAATCAACACACAATTCAATGCCAGTGCCATGCTTTTCTCAGGAGATCACTTTTCTGGTAACCTGGAAGTTTTATGGGCTTGCGGGTGCTGTTCTCCAGAGCCTGTGTTGGGGCTGATCAGAGAGGTGGCTGGGTGGACCTGTCACTTTATCATCTTTGCCTTGGAATCTCTCCAGCTCTCTGAGTCGTTGCCTCCGTCTCAGCCGATGGTTATTGAAATCCGAATAACTAAACCGCCCGTGGTCACCATGCGGCAGGACAAAGGCCTCGTGCATCTCTTCGGCACCGCGGAGTTCCTCACTTCGCAGCCCAGCGCTGCTCGGGAATCCCTCTTTGTCCTGGACATTGTACGTTAAATGATCAGTTAGGGGGCTGCTCTAGGGATAGCTACATCGTCCCCAGGGAGGCAGCTCCCAGCCTGCCCCCAACACACACTCCTAGATGGGAGGGAGGAAGCCGGGCCCTGCTTAGCATCCCCTGGGGATTCCTCTGTGTTCCTGTGGGGCAGCTGGAAGCCCCCTTCGCGTCGCTAAAATGGTTCAATGGAGACAGACACGGGGCCAAAGATCTGGCTCCATGCCCACGTGCTGCCATGCAGGACTGAACCGACTTCTGATGCTGACTCAGTTTTCTCATTGCAGCATATCAATTTGGATACCCAATTCTCTATTCACGAAGAGAAGCTGCGGATCTCCTTAGGTCTGGACAGGTCAGACATTCGCTATTCTCCTTCCATTGTTTCTTACCGTTAAGAGTGTGATAATTCCCGACTCTTGAAAAGGCCAAGTACTCAGAAACCATGCCTGGGTATTGCTAGGGTGCCTGGAGGGGTCACTGGGTAGAGTCCCAGTAGGAGGAATTAGGTAGAGGGAACGGTGCTGAGCCCCCAAGGGGCAGCAGGATGGGCTGAGGCCACATAGTGTTTGTTTGCAAACCCCAGTTCTGAGGTGTATGAACTGTGAATAAGATGAAACATGCATCCGTAGTTACAATAAAGACAAGTATTATGTGCGGACATGGAGAATGGCAGAGCAAGGAGGGTCAGTCAGCTGTGGTGAGCCCTGGAGCCAAGGAGTTAAAAGACCCAAGAGGAAATCAGAATGACAAGTGAACAAAAGGAAATCGGCTTCTCTTCCTTCCCCACCTCCTCCAGGGGACTTCTTATAAAATTATCAGTTAGAAAATACCCATCCAGAGACGAGAAAAGCCAATCCCGGCACCTGCTGGGAGAGTTGAGGGGGGTCGATTGGGAATTTTTCAACATTTTTTTGGTTGGAAACTCCAGTTGGTCAAAATGGAAGCGTTTTGAAAAGTTCTTAGAAATTGTTCGACTAAAGAATTTTGAAATACATTTCAAAATTGTCAAAAAAAAATATTGTTGGACATTATCAGAATGAAAAATTCTCATTTCCTGGTTCAAAATGATTTTTTGCTTAGAAATTTAAGCTAATTATAGTTAAAAAAACAAAGCAAAAAACCCCCACCATAGACAGACACCCGTGTCAAAATTGAAACAAAATATTTCATTTGAATTTTTTCCCAGCGTCTTTGGTTTATGAAAAAATTTAAGATTTTGATTTTTCCCTCCAAATTTAGGACAGGAAAATTTTTCAAAATCTTGACAATTTTTGTGAGACAGGAAAAGAATTTCCTGCCCAGCTGTAGGTAGGGGAAGGGAGAACAGTGGTTCTGTGAGTTAATGGGGAGGTTCGTTCATCTCTTTACCTGTCTTTCTGGTAAAGACAGTCAGCTTTTCCTTTTGCTTACCCCGGGGTAAATCAGTGGAGTCAGTGCAGAGGTAAAGCCCAAGCTCTGTTGGACGTCTGAGCCTTGTAGTGAGTGGAGACCTTGATCCAGGGCAGCAAGTCAAACGAAGAGGCTGGAGGGAGGAAAGGGGGGTGGGTTGCAGGAAATGCTACCAGCGACAGGGAAAAGGAGTCACAAATAAACAAGGGGTGGAGAGGAGATGACAACGCCTATTTCCTTTCTCTGCAGCTTGTATGAAATGGCCTTGGCGGCTTCGTCCATTGGCACGTTCGCTGTGAGTTCAGTGGCGTGTGAGATACTCGGCACAAGCAAATGCTGAAGAATAATTGTATCTATGAATCGGAGTGTTGACCAAAAATGTCTAGCCCTGGAGTTCATTCTTGGGAACCCAGCTGGATTTCTTGTATTCCTAGTAATAGTTTAATTTAAAAAATCAATGTGCTATAATCCCCTAAATCAAAATGTTATTACAAGTAAGAAGTTCTAGTGACAAATTAATTGGAGAACTCACCACCTCTTTTGCCAGGAAATATTAGCAATCTGGACTGATGGCTGTGAGTTAATGCACTCACTTTAATTCCTGGAAGACTTTTGGTCAATAAATAACCATCCCCAATGCTTGCAACAATGCTGCAGTGAAAATCTGTTCTGCATTAACAGTGTGTGCATTGCAGGTTCAAGGTTCCTCACTCACTCCAATCCTGCTTTCATTACCGAGAAGAAGGGGCTGTTGATGTCCAGGGTGTGTACTTAGATAACATAAAAGCCCATGAAGGACAGGAGACAATTACAGCAGGCTCTTAGCACTTCAGTTTGTCCGAGATCTATCATTTGCACTGCGCTCTGATTCTCGGTTACTAGCTGACCTGTGGAAGAGCCGAGTCATTGCCAAAGGAAATACTAGAACTGGTGGTAAAATGAGGGGATGGTCATTTTCCTTTGAAATTTTGAATTTTTCAAATTTGTCCATCCGGTTTTCAAAACAACAGGAAATTTGCGTGAATTTGGGGCCATTGCAACTGGATGTCTGCACCAGCGAAATCAGAGCCAATATAAAATGACTGGGTGGATGCTGCTTGTGGCAGGATTAGTAGGTCGCTTCTCTCTTTTCAGGAGTTGCTGGTGAAGGGGTTTTTGGTGAATATTATTGAAGCTGCGTATGTGCCAGCAATCAATGGTAAGGCGATGAGATGGTTTCATTTTGTAAACTGTTTATCCTTCTCAGATACCGTGACTACCGGTACTTTCTTTAGACTGAAATAACCTTTTCTGACAGTGGCATGGACTAACGGACCTAGCAAAGCCTTTCTAACTTTCACTTTCACGAGTTGGTGAATAACTGTGCCCAGTCAAATTGCAGACATAGCCATTTTGCACATGCAGAACTTGCATTTGGGCATTCAGACCCGGTAATGTGTGTATGTTCTCATGCTCACTTGCATGTGCAGTTGCTCATGGAAACCTGAGGTCTATGCATGCAACAGATGCACCACAGGTGCATTCTTGGAAGCTCTTTGAATATGGTACCTGCTGGCAAAATAAAAACTAGATCCCATGGGAAACTGGAGATCATTTTAATAAATTCAGTACGTTTTGGAAATCTCCAAACACCAGTGGGCTCATCTGACCTTAGCTTTCCTTAGGTTTGCTGATCACAAAATACACAGAAGGCCCAGTCTAGCTATTGGGCATTAGATCGATATTTGGAATGGAAAATGTGCCATCGGAATAACAGAATAGTCCATCCTGAGGAATTTTCCTTCTTGGTGCACACAAAAAATCTTCTAGGCATTTTTAACAGAAGTTGGGATTGCTGCAGGAGACTAGGGGAGAAGTGACTAGACATTGCTAGTGTCTTCAACTGCCCAAGGCAGTTCTCACCCTGGTTTCTGTTTGCGCATTTCAGGGGCACTGCAAGAAGGGATCCCTCTGCCTCACCTGCTAGGCATGAAATATGCAAATGCTGATATTAGCATGTCTGAGGTAAGTGTACGGACACTGACTTGCCACATGCTTTTCTGTAGGTTGCATGGTCTGTGCTGGTAGTCAGCACATAGGGATCTAAGCGCTGAACTAGCTGGTGACTAATATTTGTGACATGTTTTACTTCTGTCAGGATGCTCTTGTGCTGAATGTAAAAGCCACATCAAGCTGATCCAGGAGGCGTCACTGCACTGTTCAGCACCACTGGAAAGAGTCAGCGAGAGGTTGAACAGCAAGTCTGGTGTCCCCGGAAGCATTTCTTCCTCTTTTCATTTTGATTCAATATTTTGGCTCTCTAGAACTAAAATAAAAAGGCAGCACCGCTCCCGGTAACTGACGTATGCTGGGCTCTGCCTGTAGCGCAATTAAAGGGCTGCTCCTTTGCTTGAATATAATTAATCTCTGTAATTTTCTCAAGTGTTATAGCTTGTAGCCTTCACAGGAGTTTAGAACAGCAGTGCACTGTGGGCAGTGGAGTTTCACATTTCATATGCCATTGCGATAAAAGATTCTAGTTTCTTTCTCTGCATTCTTGGTGTTTCCTCTTTTCAGAAGGTCTTACCGGCTGTGTCTGCTGCAGAGTCCAGGACTGTGAGGAACTAAAGAGTGCTAGGCAGGACGACACTGAGCAGATGCCGCCACACAACTTTGCCAGTGCTCTCCAACCCCTTCTGGTCCTGAGCCTGCCTTGAGCAGACTCCCAGTCATGCAACATTGTGCTGAAATATGCTCTGGAGTTACAAACGAACTGGTTCCGATATATCCCGAACCCAACCACGACTGGATCTGGCACTGCTAGCGCCCATCCAGATCTGGATGTGACCTGGGCCGATCTCTAAAATGTGCTGAAGCAGAAAAGTGAATCTGAGCATCCCCAAATGTTAGGGAAGTTTGGATTTGGGTCTGATTACAGTTTTGAACTCCACAGCCTGGACCCCTCTCTAACATGACCCAGGTCTCTCAATGGCAAATCTAACAAAGGAAAGGGAACATGTATTTTTCTTAAAAAATCTATAAAAACAGTTTTGCAAGTTCACTGGGTTGTTATTAACCTCTGAGTATGCAGCATTCTGCAGCTGGTCAGCGCACACACTGTCCATGGCAACTGCTGTCTACGCAGGGGTATTTCAAGAGAGCAAATGGAACACTGATTCCCTTCATTTTAGCTAGCTAGGTGCCTGGGAACAAATGACCAGCAGCTGTATTGTGTGCACATGTGGTCGCCCCATCTCAAAAAAGATATATTGGAATTGGAAAAGGTTCAGAAAAGGGCAACAAAAATGATTAGGGCTATGGAACGGCTGCCGTATGAGGAGAGATTAATAAACCTGGGACTTTTCAGCTTAGAAAAGAGACGGCTAAGGGGTGATATGATAAAGGTCTATAAAATCATGACTGGTGTGGAGAAAGTAAATAAGGAAGTGTTATTTACCTTCTTATAACACAAGAACTAGGGGTCACCAAATGAAATTAATAGGCAGCAGGTTTAAAACAAGGAAGTTTTTTGTCACACAACACACAGTCAACCTGTGGAACTCCTTGCCAGAGGATGTTGTGAAGGCCAAGACTATAACAGGGTTCAGAAAAGAACTAGATACATTTATGGAGGATAGGTCCATCAATGGCTATGAGCCAGGCTGGGCAGGGATGGTGTCCCTTGCCTCTGTTTGCCAGAAACTGGGATGGGGCGACAGGGGATGGATCACTTGATGATTCCCTGTTCTGTTCATTCCCTCAGGGGCACCTGGCACTGGCTGCTGTTGGAAGACAGGATAGTGGGCTAGATGGACCTTTGGTTTGACCCAGTACGGCCGTTCTTATGTCCTTATGAATGTAGTTAAATCTCATTCCTACGGTTGCCTTCTAGGACCCTATGGGTCCTGACATCCTGCCAGGCTGGGCTATGACTGTGCCATGTGTGACAGCTGGGAGTGCTGGATTTATGGGCTGCCCAGGATGCTAGAGGCTTGCGACGCTTACGATACTAAAAGCGGGAGAAGACATAGTGGGAATGGGACAGTATGGCAGCAAACTCCAGGGCCTCTTGCCTGCTGGGAGAGACTGGGCACCATGCACTTAGATCAGAGGCAAAGGTCAATGCTATGGCTCCCTTAACTGCCACTGGGTCAGAGAGCAGGGCACAAAAGCTCCATAAAAGGAAACTCTGATTCGTGGCTGAAAATGTGCCCTGTTGTGTTAAGTTAACTCTTGTTCTGGCATCACCATGGGAGCTGAGCACAGTGTGAGACACAGGCTGGAGATCCCTCGTGGCTGCACTGTACAGACCACTCTCACCCGTAACTGCCTTGCCCCACTAAGGTACGTTGCCTTTTCTCCATGGGATACCAAGCTACGTCTCAGTTTCAGGTGGTGGTGGTGTTTTCTCCTGCACAGCGGTGATGATGTGTCGAAGTGCAAGTGATGAAATGTGATAGCAACAGCCAGTCACTGCTGGGGGGCCCTGGTTAGATGTGACTGATTCAGACTCAATCAGTGTGGGAATTACTGAGCACTTTTTGGTCAGTCCCAGCTTGGGGGGCATCTGGTTTGTCATGTACGTTGGTACCAGATCTGGACTGGTCTCAGAGCTTGCTTATACACACCATACGGTCCCCTAATGCTCTGCCAGGTACAGCTGAGGTTCCTGTAAATAAGATGAGGTACATACACTGCACAGTAGAATGCAGTTTAAAGTTCCAGAAGTTGCCAAAACAAGTTGGACTCTTGCAATAGAAGGGTTCTTCCCCACTCACTCACCCCCCCAGCTGAATTTTCAGCTTGCCTGATACCTTCTCCTTTTGCACTGAGCGTCTAGGAGGTCTGCTTCCAGGGTCTGCGCAAACGTGCTACTTCTCAAGGTCGTATTTGTTTGTTATTTTCTCACCTGTTCAGTACATTACCCACTATCCCATAAAACTCTTCCCTTGTCACATGGGCAAAGAGTTGTTGGGTTTGTTTTTTTTTAACCCAGCCATTTTGGAAAAGTTGGTCCTTGTATTGTCTGTGTTTGCAATAAAGAAGCCATTTAACAAATGTGGACAAGCCCGTACTGCTGCTCACGGCTCCCTTCATCACTCATTTGTAGTCATTCATTTGGATTTTGGGTGCACAATACTATGGTCCAATCTCTTAAATGCATTCCACACTTGGCATACAGAGGTACAGTCCTCAGCAAAAAATTCTAATCAAAGAAAAGAGCAGCCATAAGCTGCAGAGATATTTCCCTGTGAGAGAGATTTTTTTGTACCTTCTCTCCCCATTGCTTAGCAAATATTCTTTTCAATTCCAAGAAAAAATGAAGATCTTCATTCTCACTCCTTTGGCAGCTGATGAGAACCAAGCTTGAAGTCTGATGGAAGGGAAAAAAAATCAAAATATCTTTCAATGATCTCACAGGGAAAACCCAAATCAGATGGCAAATCCCAGATGGTGTCCATTCGATTTCCCACCAAACGCTCTTTGCAGGCCCCAAACCTTAGTTTTTGGCAGTTATGATAAAGCCATGAGGTGTGTGGTGGAAGGGCTATTGGAAGCTGATTTGGGGGAGTATGCATGGCCCTAGTCCTGCATCACCCACCTGCACTGCATGTAGACCATGAATAGGTCTCTGTTTCCAGACACAAGCTAGAGAAGCCTCTGGACAGCTCTAACTTATGTTGGCTGCTACTGGCCCCTAGGGGCTGAAAGCACAGCTGGAGACTAGCACAGTACAGGGGCATCCCAGCCCACATCTCCTTCCCTCTGGCAGCAGGGATGGGGTGTATATGGGCAGAGAGGCTACCGCTTGTATAAGAGTGATCCCCGTGGTGCAGCATAGAGCACCCAAGGTGTCTGAGTCTTTTAAGTCAGGGTAAAAGGTTTTTTTCTGTGCTGTGTTGAGCTCAGTGATACAGGAATATCCAAAAATCCTGCAGGCCAGATTCTGCTCTAAGTTGCATTCATATGAGCCCAGATTTCTCAGCTGACGCCAGTGGCGTTACCACAATCGCTGCATTTGGAATCTGGCCCTGGGAGCCTAATTTCCGATCACTATGCATGTTAATGGAGTCAGGCACATAGGGCCCTTTAGGCTGAAGGAGACACATAGCCGGACTCCATAACATCTTTAGTCTCCCATCACCTGATCTCAATTGTTCATCTCTCCCACACATTCACAATACCGGTTTCCGTCTCCCTAGTCCCCAGCTCTCTCAACTAAGTCAGCATAACTGTCACTCAAGGGTGTGAAAAATCCACCCATCTGAGCAGCGTAGTTAAGATGCCCAAGCCCCAGTGTAGACAGCACTAAGTCACTGGAAGAATTCTTCCATCAACCCTGCTACTGCCTCTCGGAGGGTGGATTCCCTGCGCCGATGGGTGAACCTGTCCCATTGGCATAGGTACCGTCTGCTCTGAAGTGGTGCAGCTCTGCCACTGTACCATTTCAAGTGTAGACAAGCCAGAGTCTTCGCTTAGGTATGTTATCTGCTTTCCAATTAAGATTGCACGGTGATTACTGGCCCCAAAATCATATATTCATCCTGTTCGACTCCTTTTGAACTAGAGTCTCATCTCCTCCAATTTCATCTCTATTCCTTTCTTCCTACAATAATTTAATTTCTTAATCATTGTGTCTTGCAAGTTACTTTTATGAAAGTACCTTAGAACTGGTCTCAATGTGAATCTTTTTAGGAAAATCCCCTTCAGTTTGCACAACATATGTAATGCCATTATGGTGCCCTTAAAACAGGCACAAGATCTCCATTGACATCTCTATTTGACTACAGCTGACAGGAAGCCAACTTATGAGCATGAATGAAAGGTCACTAATGAGCAGCGGCTCTTTGTCATGGAAAGGGATCCCATTATTACACAGTCCGGCCTTCTTGATTAATCCCAGTGACATTTACTAGAGCTGTGCTTATGCTGATTTCATGCTTATTATTTTCATCCACTCAAAGTTTGATGTGACTCAGATGAGCTGATAGCACAATACTCCTTTATCAACGCACACACATATTTCATTACATGTCATGTTCTAGCCAGCAATGAAACCCGTTGTTCTTTTGAGGTTAGTGAGTGATTAAGTTGCTGGGACAATGGCAGCATTATAAGTACCTTGGCACCTCTCCTATGCTGACTTTGGCTGTAAGATGAGATCTTTAAAGCTGGAAGTAGTGTGAGACAAAAGCCATCTCAGCTAATCCTCTGCGGCCAGGTCTTTCCATCAGAAGTTTAAACAAAGTGTTAAATCTGAGCAGGTGCTTTTCTGGTGGGTCCTGCATTGTGACTCACAAGTGCAGAGAATCCCATTTGGGAGTCTCTCTAATGGTAATGGGTGGTTCATTCACAACTAATCATGTACCCCACCGATCCCTCTTTGCCTGCAGGGACTGCTCTATCGGTGCATCCCTGGGACCCTCTCTCCCAGGTGGATGGCTCATAGACCTGGCTCTACCAAATGGAAGAGGCACCTCCACATGACCCAGTGACTTTATGCCACAAGCTGGCCCTCAGTGCATTGTGTGTGGTCACTCAGTGGAGACAAGTCCTCATGGGTACTGCTTAATGTGCCAACTAGGGCAGGAAACATGCACACTGTGCAGTGGGTGGGTTATAATTTATTGTGGTGCCAGCACCAGGCCAAAAAAAACAGTGCCTACAGCCTAGATTCCTCCTGACTTCTGGACCTTGAGCCCTGTATTAACTCACATGGCTTCCTCTTTCCCTTGGCTGGTCAGTGCTGTGTCCATCATACAGATTTTTCTTGAGTGGTATCAGCTAATTTAGACACCATCATTTGTGTAGTTGGGATTATGTTTTCCCATGTGCATTACTTTGCACTTATCAGTATTGGATTCCATCTGCCATTTTGTTGCCCAGACACCCAGTTTTGTGAGATCCCTTTGTAATTCTTCCGTCAGCTTTCGATTTAACTATATTGAGTAATTTTATATGGTTTGTAGATTTTTGCCACCACACTGTTCCCTCCATTTTCCAGATTATTTATGAACCTGTTCAACAGCACTGATCCCAGTACAGATCCTTGAGGGACCCATTCTATACCTCTCTCTACTGTGAAAACTGATCATTTATTCTTACCCTTTAGTTCCTAGCTTTTAACCAGTTACTGATCCATGAGATGACCTTCCTCTTACCCCATGACAGCTTACTTTGCTTTAGAGCCTCTGGTGGGGGACCTTGTCAAAGGCTTTCTGAAAGCCTAAGTATACTATATCCACTGTATCACTCTTGTCCAAATGCTTGTTGACACCTTCAAAGAATTCTAATAGATTGGTGAGGCATGATTTTCCTTTACAAAAGCCATGTTGACTCTTCTCCAACATTATTGTGTCCGACAATTCTGTTCTTTACTATCATTTCAACCAGTTTGCCTGATACTGAAGTCAGGCTTACAGGCCTGTAATTGCCGGGATCACCTCTGGAGCCTTTTTAAAAAATCAGTTACATTAGTGATCCTCCAGTCATATGGTGCAGAGACTGGTTTAAATGATAGGTTACATACCACAGTTAGTAGTTCTGCAGTTTCACATTTGAGTTCCTTTCAGAACTCTTGGGTGATTATCATCTGGTCCTGGTGACTTATTGCTGTTTCATTTATCAATTTATTCCAAAACCTCCTCTAATGATTCCTCTACCTGGGACAGTTCCTCAGATTTGTCACCTAAAAAAAATGGCTCAGGTGTGGGGATCTTCTGCATATCCTCAGTCATGAAGACTGATGCAAAGAATTCATTTAGTTTTGTCCTTAGTGGCCTTATTGTGCTCGAGTGCTCCTTTAGCATCTCGATCATCCAGTGGCCCCAATGCCTGTTTGACAGGCTTCCTGCTTCTGATGTATTTAAAAAAAAAGTTTTGCTGTTAGTTTTTGTGTCTCTAGAAGTTAAAGAGCAACTCACTTTCTTGGCCTGCCTTATTATACTTTTGTACTTGACTTGCCAGAGTTTATGCTCCTTTCTGTTTTCCTCAGTTGGATTTCACGCCCAAGGGTCAAATGCTTTCTTGCTTCTAACTGCTTCTTTTACTCTCCTGTTTAGCCATAGTGGCATTTTTTGGTCCTCTTACTGTTTGCTTTCAACTTGGGGCATACATTTAGTCTGAGCCTCTACTATGGTATTTTTAATAGTCTCCTTGAAGCCGGCAGGCATTTTACTATTGTGACTGTTCCTTTTCATTTCTGTTTAACTAGCTGCCTCGTTTTTGTGTAGTTCCCCTTCTTGAAGTTAAAGCACCTTTCAGAAGTGCTGTGCTGAGTCTTCATTTATTCACTCTAATTTAAGGTTTCATGTGCCAGTCATACATTGTAACGTTTTTAGAAGGTCTCTTTCTATAAGTCTATAATAGATAACTAAACTATTGTTGTATGTAAAGTAAAGAAGGTTTTTAAAATGTTTAGGAAGCTTCATTTAAAATTAAATTAAAATGCAGAGCCCCTCGGACCGGTGACCAGGACCCGGGCAGCGTGAGTGCCACTGAAAATCAGCTCACGTGCCGCCTTCGGCACCCGTGCCATAGGTTGCCTACCCCTGAGTTAAATGCTACAGTGGTGGGTTTCTTTGGTATTTCCCCTCCCCCACCAAAGATCTTAAATTTAATGACATTACGGTTGCTATTATTGAAAGGTTCGGCTATATTTGCCTCTTGGGCCAGAGCCTGTGCTCCATTTAGGACTAACTCAAGAATTGCCTCTCCTCTTGTGGGTTCCAGGACTAGCTGCTCCAGGAGTCAGTCAGCAGCAATGTTATCTTGGTCTCCCTTCCTGAGGTGACATGAACCCATTCAATAGGAAGACAGTTGAAATTCCCCATTATTATTTCCTGCCTTTTAAGCCTCTCTGCTCTCCCTGAGCATTTTATAATCACCGTCCCCATCCTGGTCAGGTTGTCAGTAGTATGTTCCTACTGCTATACTCCTATTGTTCAAGCATGGAATTTCTAGCCATAGAGACTCTATGGTACAGTTGGATGCATTTAAGATTGTTACTTTATGCTTTCTTTAACATCTAGTGCCACTCCCCCAACCAATGCAACCTATTCTCTCATTCCTATATATTCTGTATCTGGGTTTTACCCTGTCCCACTGATTAGCCTCATTCCATTTCCATGATGCCCATTATATCATATTCTCATTTAATGTCAGGCACTCTAGTTCACCATTCTTAGTATTTAGATTTCTAGCATTTGTATATAAGCACTTGTACATTTTGTCAGTATTCGGGTTGCCTGCCTTCATGTGTTATATTTAAATGGACTCTTGACTGTTCCTCGCTAGCTCCTACCTGTACTTCACCAGCTTCAACCAAACTGAACAGATTTAGGCCCCACTAATTGATGGCTGGAGAATTGTTTTTGTTGACATTTTCCACAGAACATTTTGACTTTTTGGTGAAAAATGGAAAACCAAAAATTTCTGGCTGAAAACCAAAAATTTCAAATTGGAAATGATGCTGCAGTGCCTCATGGGAGTTATAGTTCAAGTGCCCCACACCTTCATTCTTCTGTGTATGCTGGGCTTCATTTCCAAGGATACGCCATAGTCTCCCCCTTGCTAAGCCATCACAGTGCATGCTGGGAGCCCCTGGTTGTGGTGCATCATGGGAGATGCAGTCTAGCTGGAGAACCCAGCCTGTAGAGGTGGATGTGGGCATGAGATACCCGAACTACAAATTGCATGAGGCCCCTGTGGTGGCATTTCTGAATTGTAGTGTTTTGAGTTTAGCTGATTTTTTTTTTTTTTTGGTATTTGGCTGAAAACTGAAAAGGTTTTTGTTTTCAGGTGGTCAGGTTTTCTTAAAGTTGAAACTTTCCGAGGAAAGCAGACACTTTTTTTTCTCTCTCCCCAACCCCCACCTCATTTAATGAAAAACCCACATATCCATCAAAAACTGCTTCTATGGAAGATTTTCAACCAACCCTACAGCCAATCCCAGTTTTACTACTCAGCTGAGCAGCAAGGCAAGAAACTCACTGCACTAGACTAGCAAAGAGCCAAGGATCTTTTAGATCAACCCTTATGGATTCGCAGCTGGAATGCTGAACTAAATGCTGGCCAGAAACCAGGCTGCGCATTTGATACATGTTGCTCAATAATTTACCTAACTTTTCACATCTATAAGGAAATATTTGCACTGGAAGACATCAGAGATCACACCTTGTTATCCAACGCAAACAATTAGCCTGACTTTTTCTCAGTCATGTCATTTTCCTCATTCCAGTCACAGATTTTTTTTGTATATAAGGGCTGCCTGTTGCAGGTCAGCTGCAGAGAAGGAGGACAACTCTTGAGACCTTTCTTAGTGACCAAAAGCTTGCGAAGGTAAGACCAAAACTACTCTCTGAAGAGCATTCTCTTAGCTCAAGCCTGGACGAAAGCAAATCCACCATCACAGACAAAGGGGGGCAGAGAGATTGCTGCTCTTCATGGACTTTGAAGCACAGATGTATGCTCGCTGCATGTTGTTGAGAATTCTTGAAATATTATTTCAAGGCTTTTATAAATAATAATAATTAAAATAATCCCTTGAGTAGCTCCATAAACCAGGTGTGCTTAGACCCAAGGTGAATTTGACCCTTAATTTTTATCCTGATGCTTTTTGCTCTGTTGTTGTATTTCCATGTACATGTGTTGATGCAATGGGAGCAATGACGAAGTTCATTCTGGTTCTTGAGACAATACTAATTCTACTTGTGTCCCCCATTTAAGTATAGGGACTGTATGGCCGGAGCTGGTAATATCGCTAAAACCAAAAAAAAAAGTGACGTGTTCCTGCTGCCCTTTCCTTTAACATGGTCTTTGAAAAACGACTCTAACACGTTTAGACACTTCATGCTTTTATCAGAGGCTTGTGTGTGATAAGGGTTTGCACTCCTTCTTAGCTGACTCTTCAGTGAAACCTGTGTCTCTGCCATCCCATTAACGTTCATGACGTGTCGTGTTGCAAACAAGGTTCTGCCTCTCCTATATGTGGGATACGGGTTCTGGTTTGTGGGAGAAAATTCTCAGTCAAACTCCAATGCAAAAATTCCGGAAACCATTCCCAATGGAATGAGGAAAATGATGCAACTATCCTAAGGTGAGGGAGTAAGGAAAGTGGGATAACTGCTCGCTCCTTTCACATGGCTCCATTATGGAAGTCATCCACTGAAGGTTCAAGTTTTGTCTCCCAAATCCATGGTAATTTTACTTCATTAACTTCAATGGGATCAGGAGTTGGCCACAAGTACCTATTGCCACTCATCCGCTTGTTGCCTAAATGGATCCCCTCTGCCATGCCTTCCTCCTTTCTCTCTGCTTCCCCTTCATTCTGTGCAACCAGCTTCTTTCCCTGTCTATTCTAATCCCCTCTGGCACCACGGTTCCTGATCATCATCCTCTGATGTGTAATGGACTGGGAATGCTTTTCACAGGTACCACAGCCAAGATGCTAAAGATCTGGGCCATTCTCCTCTTCGGCGGCCTGCTGACCCCATCTCAAGGACTAGATGGCGCTGCTCAGGTTCTTTCCAGGGTGAATCCAAACGTATTAGGAAAAAGTAAGTTTTATTAGAATACTATTCCGTTCCGTGTTGTGGAAGGTGTCAGATTTATTAGGATTTTCTGAACCATTTTGTCCTTCCTTTCATTTGCTCCTACACAGAAAAGCTGTGGGCGGTACCAAAGTCACTGAGTATCCGTCACAATGATAATCAGAGTCATTCTTGCACTTATAAAGTACTTTGTACCCAAAGATTTCAAAGGGCTTTATCCAGGTGGGAAACTATCACCAAACCCACTTCACAAATGGGGAAACCGCAGCACGGGCAGGGGAGGAGACGTGCCCCAGGCAACACAGTTGGGGGTGGAACCCGCCTCACCTCCTCTAACCACTGGTCATCTCTTCAGTTATAGCTGATCTGCTCCACAGAGGTGACATTCTCAACAGTGTGCTAGGACCCGTGTCAGCTGGCAATGGGGGGCTCCTCAACCTGGGAAATCTGCTGGACACTGGCCTCACAGGGTAAGTCGGGGGCAGCCCAGGTGTCAGTGAACAAACCACGGGCTGATTTCTGGCCAATGGGGGAGGGGGGAACTGGCGGAACCAGCTTCCAACGAGGAGCACAAAGATGTTGCAAAAGGGAGCGCTGACATCCAGCCCCATTCTGGATATGAGCAGTCCCCTCCCCTCCCTGCTCCAATACGTTTCTAATGAGAGAGAATAATCTAGCAGGAAGTGCTGTCTGCATTCATCTCTGTCAGCCCTGATCATCCACTTGTGCACCCCAACCCACTGGCCACCCCCAATAACATTCCACTGCTGCTCCCAGTCAGTGAGGAGCAGTGGGGCAACTTCCCCGTGATCTTTTGGGGATCTAAGATTGGAGCAAGCATTTGTCCCACGTGGTGCTGAGACGATGTTTCTGGGTATGTGCCTATGCACTCGCCTGTCCAGAATATGACCCATTACCGTCAATATGAGCAACTCAATAAGTGATGAACCTATGTGTGCTTCACAACCACCCAATGGTGACACCTGAAGCAGCCTCGCTCATTCCTTGCTCTGTCAAGCATGACGCTGAAATCGCAGTTGGTGGGTTTTCCCCTCTGTTTTGGGGTTTAACAGCTAGTATAAGCCCTTGAAGGAAAAACCCCTGTACTCAGTTCAACTTGTGCAGGAGGGAGAGTTCCCAGCACACAGTGGAACTAAAGCACTGTGAAAATGTAGCTTAAACTCCCACACTGAAAACCCCTCTAGCTCATGAAGCCACTTCTAGAGGGACTGGCGGGCTGAGCGGACAAACACTGGGCTATGGAGAGGCCGTGTCCTCAGCATTACCGTTCTATTGCCTACTTCTTGTTCTCTTTCGTTCTCCAGGCTGGAAATAAAAAAACTCACTCTCCCCAAAGTGTCGCTGAAGCTCCTGCCAGGAGTGGGGGTCCAGCTGAACGTCTACACCCAAGTGTTAATTGAAGGCAAAGGGTGAGTAGCCTTCCCTGGAGGGGGCCATAAAGTGAAAGAGTGCAACGCCAGAAACCTCAGGCCAGGCCGCGGTCCCCCCGGCTTTCTGTGGACAGGGCCGTTTCTTTCACAGGCTTGTGTATATCAGCAGGTGTCATTTAGTAACCATATTTCCACCTTTAAAAGTTCACATGGTGCAGAAATAACCGAGAGGATAGTGTGAAGCAGTGGTGAGTTAATCGGAGAGCTCCCAGTTTAGCATGTAGACGCGGCCTGTAAAGAGACCATTAGCCTGCTCTCTCTTGCACAGTCAATCAGCAGGGGCCATTGTTAAGATGGATGCAATTAATTCCTCTGTCTGCTCTCAGCCTTGTAGGTAAGGTGCTCAATCTCCAGGTGGACGTGAACATTACCACAAGAGCCAGACTGGCACAGGATAACAAAGGCGCCCCCAAGTTAATCATTGAAGACTGCAAGACGCAGCTTGTTAACGTTCGGATCCTCCTCAAGTGGGTACCACAGATATCTGCTGTGCCACAGATGGGCTGGCATCAGCCATTTTTACTATTATCTTCAAAGAGAATAAATTCGCTAATTCTTGTGTTTGATACTTAGGATACCTCAGTGCCGTATTCATTTGCTGTGACTAGAACAAATGTTTCTTTCAAAGGTTGGCTCAAATGGCCAAACAAGAGAGTTTCTGCATTGTGCTGCACTATACATGGATGCATATTAATCCTAATATTGGGCCAGATCCTGAATTCCTGAATTAATTTCAGAACAAAATCCCAGCCCTGCGCTGTGCGGAGGACAGCGTGAAGCTACGAGCGAGCAGTTTGATTTCTCTTGTGCTGATTACATTAATTGCCCAGTTACTAGCCAGCATCACCTCTAATTTTATATTCTTCTGTTGTTTAGTGTGCTCCGACTACGTCCAGCTCTCCTAAACAAGAACCTTGGGAACCTCTTTCCTGGAGTGGTAAGTGTGCAAAGCAATGGTGGCAAGGATCAAAGTGATTCCCGAGAAGCCCAAATATGCAAACAAGTAGTCAGCTGCGTGGTCCCTATTGCACTAAGTCATCGGGGCACCTCTCATGAGAGAGGACCATTCCTGAGAGTAAAGGCTCACCCCTAAGAAGGGGCTGGCCCACCATTTTGAAAACTGGGCCCTTGTGATGTGCAATAGCATGTTGTCATGTGCCTAGCTATCTGCATTACTCCAGATATGGCTATCTGGAGCCATTACTCCAGTCCGCATTCCCAGTCAATGTGTACATGAATTAACTGTGCATTTTGTGCACATAAGCTGTGAAAATCTTGTCCCTGGGCTGAAGTTCACCTGGGTTCAGAGGGTCCACACACTATCTTGTACAGGAGTTAATAGAGGGATGGGCTTCATGACAAGCACTGTGCAGAGAGGTAAGCTTCTGCATCCCTTGGTGCACCACAATTGTACCCCTTCTGAGAGGCCAGCATTGGTTCTTCATTTGTCAGCAGAGAGGGTGTGGAGGAGGCTTTCTAAGAGGCTTCCCCATGCAGGCAATGAACTTCCTGGGCTGCATTACGGCAGCTTCTCGCCAAGTTCATGAACTGGCAATATTCCTATGACTGTACCAGTATGATACAGCCTGGGACAGAATCCAGTTCCTGGGAGAGTCTCGTGCAGTAGGATCTTTTCCCTGTGTGTTACAGCTGTGTCCTTTAATTGATACCGTGCTCGACGACACCGTGAACCCTCTGCTGAGCACCGTGAACTGTAAGTCTCTGGTCACTTCCTCCTTCTTTCCTGTTCCAAAATAGTCCCTCCCTGGTCTAGTTCAGCACTTTGTAGCTGCGCAATATGAAAAATGATCTGATTTTACAAGAGTATTTCACCTAAAGGATCCACTGGGTTTTCTAAATCTTTAAGCCATTGTTAAGCTGACCTGCAGCAGAAGGGGCGGCCGTAGACCGTAGGCGGTAGAAGCAATCAGTGCTCTGGTGCTGGAGGTGAGATTATTTCAGAGCTGAGTGATCCAAAGAACAGGGGATGGGAACAAACCTTCCCAATGTGGGGGGAAAACTCTGTAAAGTTTCTGATAGAGAAGATGCTGGGGAAGTTCAATGGCTGCTTTGGGACTTCCCACAGGGAGCCTACAACCTTCTCCATTCTAAGGGCCACTTGGTCCTGAGAGAGCTTCACAGCTCAGCTCTGAGCCAATTCATACAGTTTTGCTCAGAGCAACCCAGCGCTGCAGCTGGGTGTTTCTCTCCAGGTTCTCTTCCCAGTGCGGGTCCTTTCAAGGACTGCTGCCCTCAGCGCTGTGCTGCTGGGAATAGGTGATTGGGGATACCCAGAAATACTTTGTGCGTAAGCTCTTCCGCACAGGGACAGTCTGTTCTGTGTCTGCACAGCGCCCACCATCGCGGGGTCCTGGTCCCTGGCTGGGCTCCTAGGTGTGATGAGAATACAAAAAATAACAAATAACAGGAACAGAGAGCAGGGGCGTTTCCTTCATCCCATTGTAAGAGACTCTTTGTCTCCTTGCAGCCGTGGTCCCACTGGGCGTGGTAGGAGATCTCCAGTACACTTTAGCAAACCTCCCCGTGGTCAGTGATGCGGGGATCACACTGGATTTAAATGTAAGTGCTGTCGCTTTCCTTAGCGTGCGCATCCCTGAGTCTGCAATGCCGGATGGTCCTTGTGGTCCCCTTCGGTGTGGTGACGATTTCTCAAAGAAGCCCCCTGTTTCCCAGTTGTCTGCAGCAGAGGGCTCGTTCAAAGAGGCTGTGGGCTGCAGCCCAGTGACTGGTCATATTATTACTGTCACTTCCTCGCTCTCTGTAGACTTCATCATACACTAAAGCTTGATGATCGGGGATGAGAGGTGAACAGCAGCTTAGATATTTGCTAGTTTAATACAACAATGTGAAGTTGATCTTCAATCAGAAGCACCTAATGCTAGCATTGCCTAAAGCAACAATGGTCATGCTTCATATTGTTTCCATTTCTAAAGAGTGGATAGATGGCTAATAGACGTTACATCAGTAGTATGTGGTGTTGATGGTTATGAGGACATCAGCAGATGATATCAGAGATGTTTGTAAGCCATGGCTATAAGCTACCTATTGATCTGTTGGATGTTTTCACAATTGATTGACTATTAAAACATCTATTAATTGTGCACAGACCATTTATAAACTATTTATGAATGGAATCTTACTATACAGTTTGGCCACAGTGATATTGGCTTAATGACTAGTGTATTTCATTGTAGGGAGCTTTATGGCTATTTCTCCTCCCCCCCCCCTCCCCTTCTAAACTTTCTTTCAGGCTGTAGTGGAGGATTTGCTTGGCAATAAAGTTGACGATCCCGCGTGCTCAGCAGCAACCATATCTCTGCCATCCATGGTGGCCAGCTCTTCCCGACTTGGCCTCTCGGTGTGTCTCCTCAGCTCAGTGCTCAAGCTGCTGCTGGCGCCTCAGAATCTCAGCACAGACATTGCAGCTCAAATGGTGAGCTCGGCAAACCGGAAGGGATCCATTGCCTTTGAGCCTTCTGCCCAGGCATGCCACCTTTAGGCCCCCTCGTCTATTTTTGCTCTTGAATGACCTAGGAACAGTTTGACTCCTTAGGATAAGATTCCTACCTTGTGCATTTTGATAACACACGGGGCTTGAGCTTGCACAGCACAGGGGTGGGATGCTGCACATGTGAACACAAGGTAAAAACACTGATGAGCAGGGGAACCTGATCCTGCCTTATTGAGAGGGCTTCTGCATGGCCACCGACTTCTATCCATCTAGTAGTAGCAGTAAGGTCATAGAGGGGAGAGTCCGGCTGCATCCCTCATTGGCAATTAAGCCCTTGTCTCTTGAGACAAGCCCATTTTCTGCCCATACCCTGCAAGTTTTTTACTCTGTGCTCTTAAGAGTAAGGGCACAAGAGGCTTGAGACTTCTGCTCAGTGCAAACGACTGACAACTCAACTTACCTGTGCCCACATGTAGCAGAGCTCAGCCTTGTCTGGAGCATAGCAACCACAGGCTTCCTGCAACTCCCTGTGCAAGGACTTGCAGAATCCAGGCTATGACGCGCTGGATGTCGGCTTGCTAGTAATTAACGGCTGTCAGTCTCGGGGTCAGGTTCAGCCCCAGAGCAGTCAGAGAAGTGGCAGCAGAAATGAATCTGGGCCACACAATTCTCCTTGCATCATCCACTGTATCTGCATAATCTCAGCAAACTGCTACTTGCATCATCTGCTGCCAGTAGAACAACCCTGAGAATTGGTTGAGCAAAGAAACATTAACAGGGATAACGGTTTACGCAGGATCCATTTCGTGGAAGCAATTCAGCTTGCTGACTCACTTCGTATTTCTCCCTCAGCTTCCCAGTGACATCCCACTGACAGCCTCTGTCCTTCGCGCTCTCATTCCTGAGGTCAGTGATTTTATTTTTTTCAGATTTTTTGCCATATCCCTCTTACCTTCAAAATCTTCTGCTTCTTGCTGTAACTGAGTCTGGTGACTTTGCACAGGTCTCCAAACTGCTGCCAGAGTCACAGCAACCACTGCTGAAGATCAGAGTTCTGGAAACGCCTGCAGTGTCGGTGAAAAATGGCAAAGTCACTGTGCGGCTCCCTGCTTCCATTGAGGTTTCCCCCTCAGCTTTGCCCCAGCAGTCTCTCTTTGTTCTGGGCGCTGTAAGTATAAAGATAAAGTTTACATGACTTGGGGTTTTGTTTTCAATCTTGGAAATGGGAGAGGAAGGACTGAATTTGCTTTATTTTCTTGCTCTAATTGCAGGATATTGTTCTGGGAGTCCAGCCTACCATTTCAGACAACAAACTCCGCATCTCTGTAGCTCTGGAAAGGTAAATGGGGCTTCATCCCTTGTGCCTCATTCATATCGGAAGGAATATTCCTCAGGAGAACAACAGGCAGTAAACCAGACAAGATTAAATGGAAATGTACAATTTAAATTCAATACAAAGAGTTGATAATTCTTTACAGTAGATTCCCTGGGCTCACTTCGGTAACGACAGATATTTGAAATGTGGACTCTGAAAAGAATAAAAATAATTAGGGAGCTTTGGTTACTGAAAAATGTCCCTCTATTTTTAGCTTGGTTTTCACAAAAATTGTTTCTGTACACGTGTAAGACAAATGCAGAGGCCAAATGGGCATCTCATTAACACTCGAAGACTTGATTAGAGTTGGACTTCATGGTATTGTTACAATATGTTGTAGTCTATGGAAATCAGGCACTGGTAGGTCAAATCCTAGATTTTCCATGTTCTGTTGATTTAATGATAAACTGTTTGTGTGTGTAACTGTGTTGCCATCCCAGTGAAATATTAGTTTTCTCTGATCTACTAATGTCTTTCCACCGGCTATGCAGATACTGGAAAAGTTGATATTGCATAGAATAATCTCTGACTCTATCTTGACTTTTTCCATTTTTTGTAGAGTTGGCCTCAGACTGGCTTCTTCGCTAATTAGCAATTTCAATGTAAGTTCATGACACGCACACTGAACAAAGTACAATAATGATGGAGACTGTATCCAGGGAATAAGGAACAGAAGTTTTAATAAGTGTTGGTCTCCAAGCTTTTCTTGTGGCAGAAAACGTTGGTATTCTCACGTTCCTGGAGAGGATTATTTTAATTGACTCCTCAATCATCACTCATACGAAGCCATTCTGATTTCTAAGGATTGCGTTTGAATACATGAATTAATTGCACATGTTGGGAGCATCTTGTGAATTTGTGAAGGTTGCAGGAGAGGGTGGGAGGGAATGGAGCATAATTACCTGTCAGTCATTTCTGTGATTAACACACCCGCTTTCAGTCCTGAAAAAGTTGGGAAACTCTTGCCTAAGATTTGCGTTTTAAGAGCTCCAAGTGTCCTGCACTGATAGAATTTGCTTAATAAATTTGACACCACTCAGTTTTATACCCTTATAGGCATCATCCTAGAGCAGAGGAAGCTTTGATCTCCATAAGTGAACACCCAGCCTGTGGCATCTCTAGAGGGGAGAGAACAGCAGTTCGGGGCATTAGGTGTAAAGCAAGTGGGAGATTCTGAAGCAATCTCCGGACTCTTGATGCTCACTTAAAATAAAAAAGGGGCATCACAGATTGGACTAACTGGGGGTCCTGGCAGGGAGCTTACTGAAGGCACCTCTTGTTCAGCACCTTCTACCTATATGAGTTAGATGGCCTCTCTTAGTGTAGTATCTGAGCACCGGATCATCTTTAAGGTATTTACCCTCACAGCCCTCAGCAAGGCGGGGACGTGCTATTATCCCCATTTGTAGGAAAAGCGTCACAGAGGAATGAAGTGACTTGACAGTCTGGGGCCCAGCAGGGAACTGAGACACGAGCTGTCCTCCTCCTGTGATCTGTGAAAAGGGAATGTCTCAACCTGAGAAATGATTGTCTTGCTTACTAAACACCATCCCATGATAACAGCCGGCAGGTGCGGGGACATTCTGATCCGGAGATGGAATGGATCAAATTCTATATCTCCACAATGAAAAGGCAGATGTTCTCTTTTTCAGTCATAAAATATGTGGTCACTAAGATGCTTCTTTCTCCATTGCAGGTTGCACGTCTGGGACCATTAATCAGTGACATACTCAATGCTGTATACGTGCCACTCCTCAATGGTACGGTCTTTATATTTGAGTCTTCTGTCTCATAGAGTCCCTCTCTTGTCTTTCCTCATTGGCTACAACCACATCGTTTAGCGCAGGGCTGACAGTTTCTGCTTGTTTATTTCAGATGCCCTGGGGGTGGAAATTCCTCTGCCTAATCTTCTCAACCTGAACTGGGAGAATGGCCTTGTCAAAGTCATTAATGTAAGGGTTTGCTCATTTCTTCATGCTGGTTTCCTGTAGAGTTTCATGATGGTCTCTTTTTCTGGAGTCTCACTTGCTCAGACTTCGCAGTAACATATTGTACAGTTAGACCCTGCCAGTCATGGTCCTGAATTTTCAAGAAGAGCCTCAACTCTGCCTCTGAATTGCTCTCTACATTTTTCTTCTGTTTATTTGATAGTACTTTGTTGACTAAGCTGCTGCAATCAAGTATTCCGACAATTAAGTGATATACTTTGTGTCCACAAAATTGTACACACAATTAGTGCAGGTGTGAAATACGGTAGAAAATTAGAGGCCACTTCTGAAAGTAAGGACTTCAATTGAAATGTCCCACCTTGTCGGCATGGTAAAACCTTACAAACCCTGCTGCTTTATTTGAGAAACACACGTGTTCTCACCACAGACTGAATGGGACATAATGCTCAGTCTTCATAGTGCAACCAGGAGCCGCATTCTGTCACAATTTCATACATGTATGTCCTGTCAAATCTTCTAACCGTACTCTAGGTGGCGGTTTGTTACTCCCCATCCTGTTCTAGTCAAATTGTCTCCTGAGATGAGACGATGAGTTATACTAACCCATGCAGTAGCTTTGTGAGGTGGGTACGTGACATGTTTGCTATAGATTGGATTTGAACCTCCATCTGATTTCCACTTGTGATCAAAACTAGGGCCATGAACCCTAATGTACTACGTACTGGTACTGTAGCACCCATTAACCATTGCTAATTCTTTCAATGGTCCCTCTAGCGCAGGTGAGAAAAGTTGGTGAAAATCCCACAGAGAAAATTGAATTTTCCTGACCGAGTGCCTCCTCTTTCCCACAGAACGCTTTATTGGTTAACGCGCTGGCCTAACCCTTCCACGAGGGACAGCCCACCACTGGCACCGGGATGGAGGAGAGAATTCATGACTGAAGAACCCTGCACTTCCTTACTTTTTTCCCCCATGACACTTTGAGTCAAGGCTATGACGATAGAAACAAAATGTTGTTCTGCTTCTGATCATTGAATCAAGCTGTAGAAAAGACTTAGTAGGAATGAAATTGTTGCTTACTTGGTTGAAAATAGTTGGGATTTTCTAAGCAAACTTCTGTAGTCAGCTTAAGCTTCAGGAGAGTTTGGAGCCGAGAGCCCTGCCTTGTGCACGGGGGAGCTTTCCATTTCTTGTTACCCTTTCAATAAAAGCTTTCATTGCCTCAGCATTCCTGATGTGGTTTTGTCCCCCTTTGCTGTAAGACTCGGGTTGTCAGAATGCTCCCCTGCCCCCCTCACGCCCACTGCCACACAACGAATACAGAAATTTGCATCTGCCAAGACACTAAAAGGGGAGGCGTCATTCATAGTTTGCTAGGCGGCTCCGTTAAGGGTCACATTTCTGAAGTTCAGCGCAATGCCTGAGCCACCCTAAATGCATGTCTGCGACGGGCCACTCCTCCCTTCCACAAACGCAGACTGCTCTCAGCCTTCATTCTGTAAACACCACCGGGTCCCTGTCTCCACACTTCATCTCAACTTTCTAACCCCTTCTCCAAAAGCAGGGTGGGGAAGGGGGGACTGCCTTCACCAGGCTCTCCTAGCCTTCTGCTTCTCGTCTTCTCTTCCCCCCCTTAGCAAGCCTTCCTGTGCCCTTTAATACAGCGTCCCTGCTAATGGGCTAATTAGCCCCAATCTGGTAGGGTTGCCAAGTTTGGTTGGACATATTCCTGGAGGTTTTATCACGACATAGTTGTTAATTAAAAGATTAATCTTTAATTCCTGGAGACTCCAGGACAATCCGGGAGGGTTGGTAACCCTGCAATCTGGCCTGGTAATCAGGTACACCTCTGTACAATTAGGCCTTCTCAGGGAGGCTGGGCCTAATTAGTACAAATAATGACCAGATGCCAGCCGCAGCACTGTCACAATGCCTTTCCCCACCAATCAGGCAACGCCCCGCATGTCTGTTCACCCATCAGTCACATGCGACAGTGTCCTTAGGAAGGTCTCAGTTCCCGCGGAGAGCTGTAGGTAATGTTACCTGTGTGTTCGCACTAGCCTCTCTGCCCCCTTTCAGCGGCTATGCTCCCCTAGTGGGAGCAATTCCTGTGCCCTGGAGTGCAGCCTTTCTGTTCACAGGGCCCTCCTCAGTGTAGTATCTAAGCACCTCACAGTCCTAACACAGTCCGTATTATCCCCATTTTATAGGTGGGGAGGAGGCACAGGGGAGACCAAGTGAGTTGCTCAAAGACACACAGGACCTGGGGGTGAGTCAGGAATCGAACACAGGTCTCTTGAGTTCCAATCTAGTGCCACTACCAGCCATCCTTCCTAGCCTTGGAACAGCTGAGCCAGGGAAGGGGAAGTTTCTTGCTTGCCCCTTTGCCTGGCTGAGGAGCACGGAGTCTGCCTGGCATTTCAAAGAGACTGTTTGAAGGAAGCTCCTTATCTGCAAGGCCAGGAGATGTGTTCCCCACACAGATGAGGTCACTATACCCAACAGCTGAGCAGGACGCTGCATGCTGCATGCTCCTCAGCCGCAGATCTAGGCGGATCTTCTGGAAATATCTTAGGAGGTTAACCACTAATGGCCTGATTTTCAAAGGTCCTATGGATGTTAGTGGGAGCTGCACACACTCAGCACCTCTGAAAATTAGGCCATAAGCCGTTTGTTAATTATTCCTCTAATCACTCTCTGTAGAAGTAGAGGCTTTGTTCCTTGAGCTTCTGTTGGCTGCGTTTATCTGGTATGTGTGTGATATGTATATAGCCACGTATACAGGGCCGGTTCAGACCTAGTGGTCGCAGTTGGGTTTGTGGAATTGCTATGGCCCTAGCTGACGTCCTTCCCCTGGTACATTGAGCCAGGTACTATTCAAAATGCCCTTTCACAAGCTGGATATCACAGGTGATTACGTGTGTTGTGCAAATTGAACACAAGCCACTTCTAGTTTGTCTCCCAGCTATTATGGGGAGCGACTGCGGAGAGAACAGGCCAGTAACGTCAGCACAGAGCCACGGAAATCAATGGAGCTACTCAGATTTACACCAGGTAAGGCTCCGGCTCAACAACTGGGGATCTTTGGAGATGTACAGAAGTAGTGCCCATGGGCCAGCGCCTCTGCTGGTGTACACTGCATATAGTGCCATCGATGTGTCGCAAGCTTACGCCAATTTACAGCAGCAGAGGATCTGGCCCTGAATTGTTAATGTCCGTGTTGCCGCAGAGACCTATAAAGTTGTGGGGTGGAGGAAATGGCAAGGTAGTCAGGCTGCTGCTCTTTAAGGCTTTGCAGAAAACCCTGCACAGGAAAGTGGCCCATTTGCTAAATCATCTGGCTGGAAATTCCTCTCTCTGTGGCTGGGAGACTCCTTGGCTTTCACCAGAAATCTATTTTCAAAAGGAAGATCTCTGTGCTGCGAGCCAGAGAGCTGAGAGACCGTCTGTCCTGGGAAGGAATGGAGGCAGCTGCACTGTTCTACTGGCAATTAACTATTCCAGAACTGAGCCTCTGAATGACACTGCTGTCTATTCCCCGGCCCTCAGGGAGCTCAATAACCCAGTATGCCCTCTCCAGCTCCCAGGGGCCTCCACTCTGGTTATGGCATCGTTTGTAGAGCAATTCACCCTCCCAGCCCAAACCCAAGTGACTGGTCTTTGTGCAGGACACTATTCTGTCCCTCAAGGGGCATTTAAAGTGTCTGTGAAAGCAGCAGGGCTGCAGCATCCTCCCTGCATGGTCGGGTCTCTGGCCCACAGGTTGGACTGGTGGCCACTGCCACCTTGTATCCCTTGCATAGGGAGTCAGGGCATCTGCACAAACGTGGCCTCCTCCTCGGTCAGCCCCAAATGGAACTTCCCTTCCACATGGATCGGTTTGGCTCTGCTGGGGCACTGCACTCCAGCAGGCCAATGGGGTGTAGCACCCCCTTGTATGGCTCGTCCCTTCCCTCCCACACCACCTTGACAGGGCTTCAGTGACAGGGAGGGTCAAAACCCAGCCACACTAATGTTTATGGGGAAGAAACACCAGCAAAAAAAGCACGATCGACTCGGAATTGAATTATGATTCAGATTTCACAGGTAATTGTCTCACTGCTCGCCCAGTACTGGTTGGCAATTTGCATGCACAATTACCTACTTTGCACATGCAATGGTGGCAGTTGTTGACAAAAGTTCAGAGCATTGCCAGTGATTCACAGAGGTGGCCTATAAGCAGTATCAGTGAAAAGAAGTTCCTTTTTCTGTGGGAAGATGGCCCATTATTTAAAATGTTTGCTCTTGTAACAACATCCACTGGCATTTCCCAGAGCTGCACTTAATGGGAGTCCATGAAGGTGGTAATTATATCCAAAGAGTCTGATATGGATAAGCTGAGTTGATGACCTGATTACTTGGTTTGAAAACATATTTTCCCTTATTGTATGATATACTTGACCGCTCTAGCTGGGATCTAACAAAAGATTTTATCTCAAAGGTATTAACCGTTCAGGTGACTAGCACAAAAGCATCGTTATGAGCTGATGGCAATTTAAGCTGGTAGCTGACACTAAATCTCAATTTCTCACTGGGTAGGGACTTGTCGATGTCTGTTGAAGGCGTCAGTTCTATCAATAACACGATGGAGGCTGTAGAAACTGTGCTGATAATCTTCAGGAAACACTTCTCAGGTTGAAACTTTAAGGACATAAACCTCCCTCTGAACTTTCCCGGAGACTGTTCCCCATGCAGGCTCCAGAGGCCATTGTTCTGCGATTCAGAGCTGGCATTCAGCACCATGTGGTGTTCCGCTGGGCTCATCACAGGCCGGTTATCAGGGGCCTTAGTGTCTTGTTTGTGAGTGATTTCAGCTGTTTTTCCGAAATGAACTGTGCATAACAGACAACAAAGAGACGAAAAGCAGCCAGTGGCATTTGCATGCAAGGAAGCTTTGCCCTGGCGGGCTGACCCTGCTTGGGGCACTCAGGGCCTGTCTACACTGCAGTTTGCCATCTGTGGCTGGCCCATGCCCGCTGACTCAGGCTGGTGGGGCTTGGGCTAAGGAGTTGTTTAGTTGCAGTGTAGACGTTCTGGGACCCTCCAACCCAAGCCCAAATATCTACAGCACCCTTAAACAGCCCCTTAGCCCGAGTCAGCTGGCACAGGCCAGCTGCAGGTTTTAATTGCAGTGTAGACACATACTTAGAGCTCATTAGTCTAATCCTGGCACTGACATTATCTCTGAGCCATTGAGATCTGAATTTGCAGAATCGAATGTGCAACTGCATCTCTAATTTGCACGTGCAATTCAGGGGTGGTTATTAGAGTGGGATGTTCAGTGGATGATGGGATTGTACATTTAAAAAAATGGGAGAGCATCCAGCAAACAGCTGGGCACTGATTGTCTGAGATGCTTAGAAATCTGAACATATAAATAATGGCCACAGTTGTGCCCCAGACTCTGGGCTACGCGCACACACACACGTACATAGAGATGGCTAGCGGGCAATTTTGTGTGGTGCAGTCACAAAAGTGGGCGCTAAAGCTGGGCACCAAAATCTGCATTTTGGCACCTAAATTGGTGGCCTGATTTTCAGCAGTGTCTGATTGTCCCAGGTCAATGGGAGCTGCCAATGCTCAGCATCTGTGAGGACCAGGCCACAGACCTACGTACGCAGACATGGGTGCAGGTGCCTTGCTCTCTACAGTCACAACTGAAACTCTGGTCTCCAGTGAGATCTCAGCTGAGGTAGGTGAGTCCCAGGCGGCAAAGATCACACTGTGTTTCAATTCGGAATGGCTGCTTGGTCCAACCCTGTCTGTCGCCCTTTTATGTGCTAGTCACATGAGTTTGCAGGATTGGGCTTGTGGGCGCCTGAAACCCGTCGTATTGGCAAATGACCGGTGTGTGCTTGGAGACGTGCATTAGCCCTTGGAATGCTGAGGAACAGCACTGGCTGATTAACCTGGGCTGTATCTGATACCTGTTGCTTAATAGCTTTTCCAGATTTACCAACAGTTATTTATATTGGAATCCGTCAAAACCACAAACATCCTTTTTACACTCAAGCCATTAGCCCACCTTTTACCATGTAGGCTGCTTTCCTCTGCGCCTCTGCAGCTTTTTGCTATATAAGACCTGCCTTTTCTATCTTTTCAGACGCGGAACACAGCGAGAACAAGGCTGCTATGGACAGCTACCGAACCTCTGGCTGATCAAGAGCTGAGCAAAGCAAGAATAACACCACCTTTAAAGCTTGGGATAAAGTCAGGTAAAGAAAGGAATGAGGCTGCTACAAGGTGCTTTTAGTCATTGTGCTCATGGCCCCTACAATACTGCTGGGAAGAACTTTTCCTATTTATTTTTAAATGTCTTTTGTAATCCTGGTATAAGTACAAAGTAGGGGCTGTTGGTTTTTTACCAAAATATGGCAGATAATTATGGTTAATGCAATCTTCCCATTGACTTTAGTGGGATTTGGATCAGGCCCAATGGGAGCAGAATTCAGCCCCTTACTCCTTTCTCTCTCTTTTCCAGTTCATGTGCATGATCTATTTCTCCACTGTCCTGTCCTGAATGTCCCTGGGACTCTTTGTTCTCTTCACGGTGCAGCTTCGTTTCTTCCCCTTTTCTGGCGTGGCATATTGCTAACCAGAAATGTTCTCACCAGGGCGCAGACGCCAAGATGCTAAAGGGCTGGGCCATCGCCATCTTCTGTGGTCTGCTGACACGAGCCCTGAGCCAGCCTACACCAGCCCTGAGCCAGCCTGCGCCAGACGCTGTCCTCAGGGTTGGTAAAGGTGTGATAGGCAACGGTAAGTCAACGGAACGTCGCCTGTGGAGTACAGATGGAAATAGGAATAAATAGCCGTCGTCAGAGGTGCTGAAACTATTGTGCAGACAAAACGCAGTGAGGCCTGTTAGAGCAGGGGAAATGCCTGGCAAGAGAGAAACCACCAGGCTTGTACGGCAGGGAATACGTGGGAAAACCGGACCCGAGTGAAGTAGGCAGATATGTCAAAAAGCCTGGTTACATGAGCTCTTATGGGGAGGACAGTACCCAGCTAACCCACCCCAGCCATGGATGGGTATGCGGACATCAGCGCAGTCAAGGGCTGCCCATGAGAGAGTCAAGTGGTGGCCCGGCTGCCTCAGTCACTTGCCTCTCCCCAAGGGTTATCCAGTGACAGCAACAGCTACCTGCTAAGCCTGGTCCTATACCGGCTGTGAGGCTGGTTCCCCGCCAGGTGTAGGCACACAGAGATGCTACGGTTACTGACCTGCACAGTGAGGCCACGCAGTTAGGACGCGTACCGGGTGCATGATTATTGTGATTGTGCAAGAAATTTTATTCTGCTTATCCAGACAGTAGGCAAATTCACCCGCTCTGTCTTTCACAGAGAGGTCTTTCTGCTGCTGCCCATCCCCGTAGTGTTGAATAGGTCCAGAATTCCCTTTGCTGACATGACGATGGGGAATTCTAATGTGTTGTCAAAGCAACGGTTGTAACCATGCTTACGAAGAATATTCAGAAGTCAGAACTAAAATTCATTAGTTGGCTTCATCCAGGGTTTGAGCTCAGGTGGATATAGGTGGCCTGACATCTCTCTTGTTAAAATAAAGTAGGCAGAAGGTACAAAAGAAGCCAGATTCCCATTTGTTGAATACTTACCCTGTGCATTGTTTCCAGCTGTCACAGGCTCGTTGATACAAGGCAATGCCCTCCAAGGCACAATCAGGGATGTGCCACTCGACAGTGGAGGTCCAGATGCAGGTGGAGGCCTGCTAGGAGGTCTCCTTGGTGGTGGCGGCGGTGGTGGCCTGCTTGGGGGCTTACTTGGTGGAGGTGGCGGTGGAGGAGGGCTACTTAGTGGGATTACTGGTGGCTTGCTTGGTGGAGGGGGTGGTGGTGGTGGACTGCTTGGCGGGATTACAGGTGGCCTGCTTGGTGGAGGTGGTGGTGGTGGCGGAGGTCTCCTTGGCGGTGGTGGCAATGCTTATGGTGGAGGCCTACCTGGGGCTGGTGGTTATGTTCCTGGAGGGAGACTCCCCAATGGCGGAGCTGGAGGATTGCTAGGAGGTCTGCTGGGTGATGGAGGTCTACTTGGTATCCTCGGGGAAGGAGGTTTGCTCAGCACCGTCCAGGGGCTCACAGGGTAAGGAACATACTGCAAAGGTCTCTGCACAGATGTGGCAATGAGCCCACTGCATGGTCACAGGCAATAATGTAATACGGCTCAGGAGCTGTAGGTAAACTCTAGGAGGTTCAGAGTTGAAACCTCTCTGGCTTCGAAATCGGGCTGGAAATCCCACAAGATTTCCACTGCTTCCTGCTTCTGGAAGGGTAAAAAATACAGCAGTAACATCACGTATCCAGTATAGTATATTGAAGAGCATTTCAGTACTTCTGTGACCCCTACCAGCTGAAAGCAGGAAGCAAATAGAGATGCGCAAATGCAAGAGCTACATTGAACTACTGGG
This sequence comes from Mauremys reevesii, assembly GCF_016161935.1. Lineage (NCBI taxonomy): Eukaryota > Metazoa > Chordata > Testudines > Geoemydidae > Mauremys > Mauremys reevesii. Next base: position 47,921,437 of record NC_052635.1, read on the forward strand.
TATATTTTTTCTATCCAATTATTGGGGAGGGATAGCTCAGTGGTTTGAGCATTGGCCTGCTAAACCCAGGGTTGTGAGTTCAATCCTGGAGAGGGCCATCTGGGGCAAAAGCAGTACTTGGTCCTGCTAGTGAAGGTAGGGGGCTGGACTCGAGGACCCTTCGGCGTCCCTTCCAGTTCTAGGAGATAAGTATATCTCCATTTATTTATTTATCACCTTGTTTGCAAGGTTCCCATGGTCACTTGAGAGACGTGTACGTTGGGAACTAGGTTTTGAGAGAATTTGGTTCCTTAGGGTTCTGTCTCCATTGGCACTTACATTACTTCAGTGGAGGCATTTTTAAATTATTTTGATTACATGATTTTGCTATGCACAGAGGGCATCATTTAAAACCTTATTTAACCATTTGAGATCCTTGTTTTAGAGAGAGTGCTAATGTAACCCTAGAGCAATGTATCTTTAAACCGTTTTGAAACAGTTATGCATTAGTTTAAAAGCTCTTTGAAGGATGTCAGAAGATACCATTTGTATGCCCTCCCAGTCAGTCACTTGCTCACGATCCCTCTTTGCATCCTGCAGGTTGAGAATTGTGGAACTAACACTCCCCAAAGTATCTGTGAGACTCCTACCAGGGATTGGAGTCCGCCTGGACCTGTATACTAGAGTAGCAATCAATGGTAAGAGGTGAGTAGGGTACTCTTTGGGAAGTGTCTCATTCACTCCGGACAGCTAGTAAAATCAGCAGCTGCACTGGGCGTTCTCTAGCTCCTGCCCCGGGGGTGGGGGAATCACTCCGGATGGAAGTGTCAGCTTTGGGGGCAGTCAAACACAAGTCACTGAGTGACACAAGGGGCTCAGACGCTAACACCTGTGAAGTGAAGTGAAGTAGAAGCAGAGGGATGTGGGATGGGCGTTGATGCAGCAGGCAGGCCTAGCAGGAGCCCTCAGACTCAGCCAGCATTTGGCCTCAGGGCCACTGGGAGCAGCATACTCTGCCATGGCAGCTCCAGCACAATGTTAAGGACTGTGGGGATGCGCCCCCCTCTACCCTGGCCAGCTATACTGGGGAGGAAGTGGGGCCATGGTGCTACCCTCACTCCCCATTTTAGGCAGCAAGCTCCTGTCTTTCCCATCCTATCCAAGCATTAACAGGTTTCAGTGCCTGCGCTCTGCAGTGGGACTGCGTCCATCCCTGTGCAAGGGTGAAAGGATGGAGGCTTCTGCGTATCAGGAGGCAGCCGCTGGTTGGGGAGAGAGTCCATCAGTCTCCACTTGGAGGAGATCCTTTGTCTTGACCTTGCTCTTGTCGTCTTGTGCAGCCTCCTAGGTTTGCTTGACATTGCAGTGGAAGTGAACATCACGTCGAAAGTCAGATTGACCATGGATGGCACAGGCTACCCCAGGCTGGTGATTGAGAGCTGCGATACTCTTCTCGATGGTATTAAAATCAGACTCCTTAGAGGGTAGGTGCAAAAGGGATTTTAAACTGACCACAGTGCTGGTGGTATTATGAACATGCACTGATGACCTTCAGGGCCATATCTTCTGAACTGCAAATGCAGCTGCATGTATTACAATGTGTTTACGTTTTTGTGCCTAATTTGCATGTGTGATAGTGACCATTGTGGTAAGTTAAGGATCTAGCTGGTCACATACATATGCAATTAACAAAACCAATATTATTTGGGGGTTACTCAATATGCATTTACAGTACAGTGGTCGCTACGGAAAAGTTGGCACTTACTAGAGTTACGGCAGGGTGGCGTGTGAGATGCTCCAGTGATTCCATAAGGAAATACGTCAATATTATCTATTCTGCTCTTGAATTCCTTTACCACTGTGTGTGTTCTGAGATACACAACATTTCACATGCACTGCACAGTCCCCTCCTGGGACAAGGTAGTTTCTTTTAAAGACATGAATCCTTTAAAAGGGTTCAACCATAGAACACACAGCTCAGTGGCAAACCTCTCATTTGCTTCCATGGGATGAGAATTTGGTTCATCACAGCATTCAAAATCAAAACTTCCACAAAGGACTTAACTGCTTTATACTGTTGTCTTATTGGCAGTGCAGTTACTGCCAGAGGTCCACACCGGTACCCATTGAGTACTATTAATCCACAGTTCTGTTGTTCAACAAGATACTTTTATTCCTCAGCAACATTTTTCATCCTCTTGTTTTATTTTTCTCAGCCTGCTCCCAATTGTGGATAATTTATTGGCGCGGGTCCTTAACAGGCTGCTTCCCGAATTGGTGAGTCCAGACAGAGAGTATGTTAGCACGTCACGTAACTACAGCCATGCTCCCAAATGCCTTTCGAATGTTTTAAACAAGCAAATATTTTAATCTTTCTCAAAAAATTAGCCTCTGTTAGACGATCTTTGAGAAATGTAAAGAGCAGCCCTTTCCCAAACAGCTCGATTTGTTCCTTGATTCGCCTTCTGGCTCCCTAATATTCCCAAAGACGGGAGAAGAGAATAAATCCCCAGGAGAGAGGGGTTCAGGCTATAGCATTCAGATTTCATACATCCTAGAGGTGAGATCCAGGGTTTTGGTGCAGCCGGTTATAAAGGCAGAAGCCATTAGTAACGTTTCAATCCTGATCTAGGCTTGTATTCAGAAACCACCGTTCCTTCAAAGTTCAGGGTCTTTGGGGCCAGAGTTTTGGTTTGGGTCCAGCACTAATGATGTATCAGAGAACGTACTAGCTCCGTTGAAAACATCCCTTCTTTGCAAAACTCTGAGCTTAGAGTGAGCCTGATACATAATGGGGCAAATTTATTGAGGGAGCAATGGGTGAGCCTGTGAAAATGCACACCACAGCCTCAGTCCTGCCCCATTCAGGTCAGTGACAGTTTTTCCATTGACTTCAGTGGAGCAGGATCAAGCCCACCATGCCCGGTGCCTACAGAGTCCCTGTCCCCTTCCTCTGAGAACTCCAGGGCTTGGGATTCGAGGTTCCAGCTTTGGCCCATCTGTAATTAACATGAATGGTGGCTTTCCTCGTACGGGGAAGGGAGTGTAGCAAGCTCCAGGGGCCAGATCCTCAGCTGATGCAAATCAGGCGAGCTGATTCATGCTGATTTACACCAGGTAAGGGTCTGGCCGCAGGCACTGCTCTAAAGGGGTTTGATTTGTCCGTGACACGTTGCTACACTGTTAGTTGTGTTCACCAGTCTGACTTTGAGCAAGAGTCTGGTTCCTGGGAACGCCTCACCAAAGCGTTGACTCTTACAGCTGTGCCCGGTGGTCGATGTTGTCCTTGGCCTTGTCAATGATGAGCTGGGCCTCGTGAACTGTAAGTCTCTGGTGGTATCGTTGCTTCTCTTTCCCCCAAGTGCCAAGTCCATTCCCCATGTTCCCTCAGGACTATTCATGCAATACACAGACCCGAGGAGACAATGAATCCTCAGGGCAAAAGGTGCTCATTGAATCCATACCCTGCTCTGCCCCTCGACACGAGATCTTCAAGGAGCTCCCTTGCTCTGACCCTGCACCCTACATATAGGGGGCAGGATTGGAGCAGAATGCCACCTCACATGGGGTAGTGCCGCCTATGCATACACCCCATTCTGCCCCCCCAAATCCCTCCCTTTCCTGAGCCTTTCTCCACTAGCCAGAGAACCTCTGCACTCACCAAAGTGGGGGCACGATTTACCCTAAGATAATATCTGGAATTGGATCTGGATATCCCCTGTCCAGAAGGTCCCGGTTTTTGTTCAGTTTTGAGATGTGGATTTCTCTGGGTCTTGGCTCCAGACTCCCCCAGTGCTGGGGGTATGTTCAAGGCTGTTCTGGCTGGAGTCCTCCTCCTCTTCCAGCAATGGAAAACACTGGTTGCCAGGAGCTCAGCTCCATCCACAGTACTGCCTGGTGCCAAGGGCTATTCTGGGACTCTCAGCAGGGTGTTTGAGTTGGCTGCTCAGAACACCTGAGCTCTGGGAGGTTTGTGGGAGACAGTGGAGCTAGGACGTAGAGTTGCATCCAAACCCAGATGATGCTCACTAGCTTTCTTTCTATTTCAATGCAGCCCTGGTGCCCCTGGGCGTACTGGGAAGCATCCAGTACACTGTGTCCAGCCTTCCGCTAGTAACTGGCCAGTTCCTGGAAGTTGATTTAAATGTAAGTCCTGTTCTTGTCATGTGTACCCAAGGGCTGATGTTTCTCATCGTTGCAATGACTGATCCTCCTGCAGTTTAGGGAGGAGGGTCCTAGGGGACCCCACCGGGCCCTGAGCAGTGAATTCACTGGAAGCTGCTGTTCACTGTGTGAAAGGCTCCCGTTGACAATGGCTTTAGGTTATACTCTCTGTGCTCTGATCGTCTTCCTATTGAAGCCATTGGAGAAAATTCCCATTGACTGTAATGGCTCAGGATCAGACCCTGTATCACACCAGCTGTTAACATTCTCCTGTTTTTAATTAATAAAATTCTGGAGAGAGGTCAGAACAGCTGCCTAATAGATTCTGATCCAGAGTTAGTTAAACGTAAAATTATTTCATGTCAATTCCTAACCAAATGAACCCAAAGTGAGTATCACGTGCAACATTTCTGAACGTTTATAACTCTTTCTCCTGGGCTTGCAGACTGTAGTTGGGCGGGTAGCAGGAGGCCTCGTTGACTACCCACTGGGCAAACCGGAAGCTGTCCCCATGCCACCAATGCCACCGATGGCAGACACCGCCTCCTCCCAGCTTGGACTCTCTATAAACTTCCTTGGCTCTGTAATCTCTCTCCTGCAGAAGCAAGGGGCACTTGATATAGAAATCACTGATGGAATGGTGAGTAGCACCCCAGCCACGTGGGGAGTGCACTGACCCTTTTTAGCTTTTGAATTAAGAAGAGATGATCGGCTAACGTGGCTGGCAGTGGGTATATAAAATCGCACATAAGTTGTACGGTTTTAGCAGCAAATTATCAATCGCCAGGAATGCTACTTATTCAGGCAGAGAAATGAAAAATGCAGGATTGTCTGGTTAACGCGCCAGGTGTATTGTTAATGCTGCAAAGAAAGGGGTAGACACTGGTCACATGATGGATATGGTTCACTGAATTATTTCTTTTTTATTTGTCAGTTTCCTGAGCTTCCTCCTCTAACAACATCAACCCTTGGAGCCCTGGTTCCCGCGGTTAGTGAGTTCTAGTGTTATATTTTACAACAAATACTCCAGTGATGGGGGCCATAAATGTACTGGGGGGGGGAGGATAGAGAGATCCACGTCCTTTTCCTTGTGGGGGTGGGGGAAAGGATAGAGAGATCCACTTCCTTTCCCTTGCAGGGGCGGAGGGGGAGAGGATAGAGAGATCCACTTCCTTTCCCTTGCAGGAACGGAGGGGGAGAGGATAGAGAGATCCACTTCCTTTCCCTTGCTGGGGCGGAGGGGGAGAGGATAGAGAGATCCACTTCCTTTCCCTTGCTGGGGCGGAGGGGGAGAGGATAGAGAGATCCACTTCCTTTTCCTTGCTTATTAAGAGCCTGATCCAAAGTCCACTGGAGCTAATGGCAGGAATCCCATTGACTTCAGTGGACTATAAATCAGACTCTAAAGTGCAAAACGCAGTGGGCTGGAGCTGGATTCATGAGGTGGCCTCTCTTCACTGTTCTGGTGGCGCAATGGAGCTGCTCCATCTGTCTTAACACGATAGTTACAGGCCCGGATCCGCAGGTGATGCTCTAAATTCAGCCATGGACTTCAATGGTTGATGCATTCACTATGCCTGGTTCATCTCAGCATTACTCTGAGTTTAATCCATTTAAATCAATGGAGTTGCACCTGGAGTAAAGCAATAACGAATCTGGCCACCTTATTCACAGGTGTTACAATCCTGCTCTCTTGTAACTCCACACCTATGTCCTTGAATTTCCACAGGTTTACCAGAAGTTCCCTGAGCCCCAGCCACTGGTGCTGAAAGTTGCAGTGCCTGAAGCTCCCAGGGTGACCTTGAAAAAAAATCAAGGCTGGATACAACTCACTGCTACCACGGAAGTGTTGGTTTCCCAGCCCAATGATGCCCACCAGACCCTGTGTGTTCTAAATATTGTACGTATTGAAAACTAGCCAGAGCACAAATCCTGAAACTCCCTCTGCAGTCACACAAGTTCTGTCAATGGACTGTTGTTTGGTCAAATCTGCTGCTCTCATTCCTCTGCAATGGGATTTACCAATTGAGGGCACGCACATCTCTGCTCCACACTTGAGATGCGCGGCTGCGTTCAGCCACCCTGCGTGAAGGCAGGAAAAAGCCAGCGTCCGAGACTGACTGACCGACTGACTTCTGTTTCCTAATTGCAGGATGCTGCTTTGTTGGCCCACTTTTCTGTTGAAAACAACAAACTGAAGATCAGTGTCAGTCTTGACAAGTAGGACGTCTTTTCATCATGTCTTAGCCTTGGTTCAGTGTTCAGGGTGGGAGGGGGAGGAGAGAGGATCCTGTGTGTTAATTCACACAGCGCCTTCTTAGACATGGGCACATTTGGAAGTTGCTGGTAAAATTAAAGTCATTGATTCTTCCTTTCTCTGCAGGACTCATCTCTCCTTGGCTTCCTCCTCCATTGGCAAATTTGATGTAAGAGCATAGATTGCTTCAGCGCTGTGTGCAATCCACTGAAGGAAGCCAAGTGCTAACCAATATTGGCTCTAACAATACAAGGGTTAATTAGAATGTAAAATTAGTGTCACTTTTATACAATATATTCTATTGCCTCTAGACGGACATATTTCATGGGATGATCCATGGGCAATCTTCATGCAAATACTGTAAATTACCGTTTGTAAGACGTGGGTATGATAAATGTATTATTAACATTGGGATATATTGGGACAGTGGTGAGTGGGGCAGTAATTACCTTTATTTAATTCACTCTCTGCTATTCCTGAAGACATTTGGTCACGAAAAGTGCTTATGTTAATGCTTACATTAATTCCACAATGAAAAGTGTTCTGTATTAACAGTGTTTGCTTTGTAGGGTTAAGTTCTCCACTTAGTTTTCCATCTCTTTCCCTCTTTAGAGAAGAGGGGTGTTTTGGTCTCCATAAGTTGTGCTAAAAACATCTCACTAGCTTCCCCAGCGATGGGGGAGACACATCACACTCTAATAGAGAGAACAGAAGGAAAATTCAGGAGCAATCACAGGATTTTCATTTCTTAACTTAACTGAAGACAACGTTTGTTTGACTTACAGAGAAGGTTAATTGCAGAGAATCACTTAGCGCTAAATGCCAATTGATCTAAGGAATGGCATTAATTTTGGACCAGAAAATGACTGCATAATCCATGAAAAGGTGCTGCACCCTGATTCTGCAGCACAAATAAGGGACTGAGCTACAGTACATTGACTCTGGAGTAGGCATTGGGCCAGACTCTGTTGTAGTTAAATCCAGAAGAGACACATTGACCCCATGTAACTGAAATCTGAATCTTGGTCCATCATTTAGTGAATAAGCATCTCCATTAAATCACTTCTGTCCCTGATGCAGGTCTCGCTTTGGGAGTCGCTGGTTGGCAAGATTTTTGATGTTGCCTTCCTGCCAGCAGTGAACAGTAAGGACGGCTTTATTTTTCATTCAGATGCTCATTTGCACCAGACTCAGCCTGTACACAATATAATGGTTTATATGTTTTCAATTTGCATTAGCTGCACACAGTAGAACCTACTGGAGCTAATTTGTACTAAAGATGGTGAGACCCATGGCAGATGATTGAATTTTGTCAGTGAAGGAATAAACACAATAATAAAACAAACCAGACATACTGCATTGCAGAATTGACTTTGTGCATCTATTTGGATGACTGCTATTTTGTAGTGTGCTAGAAAAAGTAGCATAGTATATTTGGCAAAAGCAATGAAGTCTTGGACAGGACTCACAATAGAACTCTACTTTGCTTGCAGTGATCTGAATGAATGGAGAGTTAGTTTAAAAAAAACATAGTGAGGCTAATTGCAACTGAGTGAGCTGAGAACAGAGAGCGAAATTAAACATTGACTCCAATTTCCGTCAGCCTGGAAAGCTAAGTCTGATTTCTGTTCTTATCTGCAGGTGTGTTAGGAGGAGGCATTCCTCTCCCCAGACTGATGAACATCGACTTTAGTAACGCTGATATTGATGTCATTGAAGTAAGTGTTTTGATGAGGTAGTGTTTTCCTGTACCATCTCATTAGTCCTGCTTTCCCCCTAGATTCTCAGGTTAGTTTGCTACAAGAAAGACTGTATTTATGATTTGAAAAGAAAATGTTTCAACATGGCCCAACTTTGGAGCAGGGACAATGCAATTTTTCAAACGTAACGTCTCACCTTACTGGCTGGATTCTCTGCTCAATGTGAGCAGGACACCTTGTTCTTACAGTGACCCCCATAACTGCCCTTAATAGGATTCATGTTGTCAGGTCTTGCTGCAATGCCCTGAAAGTTCACTACAGAGGATTCCACTGACAGGAATATCAGGCAAAGGAATAGATCCATGTATGAAAAACAACAACAACAACAAATGTTATGGTTTGTGCAAGGAATTGAGCTAAACACTTTTGATTACTTGTTTTGTTAGGATCTTCTTGTGTTATCAGCATGAGTCAGTGAAGCCAGATTGGAAGAGTCCCTTGCATTATACTTCTCCCACCTGAAAACAGACAGGCTCCGGCTTGATTGCAGAGGCCTGAACAATGTTTCTTTTCATACCTGGAATATTGAAACAAGACCTTGGGCCTTTCCAAAAACCCAGTACCACCAGTTGCTACTTTGATTAAAGCCTAGACTTAGTGGAATCAACATGTACCTGGTTTGCTTCAGATAATTAACAAGTGGAATATTCTTTACTGTGGCTTGATAGTGTTAGGGGAGGTTGGAAAATGCTTGTATATTTTGTAATTGTTGTGTGACCGTTTTAATTAAAGATTCAGATTCTCTGCAGTCAGAGCAGTGCTTTTCACGTCCCTGGAGCTGTTAGTGTTCTTCTCCTTTCTAACCTCTGTACCGCAAAGGATTTGATTACATAAAATGCTACATAACAGCGCTTTAGCATGATATGTTCTGAGAAATCCAGTGCTTTGCCAAACACTGGGCATGTCTATCAAAAACCTGGAGCAAGGCAAAACGGTGGAATTATCTGCTGAGTGCTGCAGTCCATTGCACCTGCCCTTTTCAAGGGCCTTGTTCAAAGTTTCGGGCCCCAAGGCATTTTAACTCATCCAAAATCTACAGCAGGAGGAATTACTCCTGCAAAGGGCCTGTATTAGTGTATTAGTGTGATTATCTTTGGTAACTTACTTTGGAACAAGAGAGAACACACAATCAATGCCCCCTCCTAGTCACACACGGAACAACAGAAACTCATCAAAATCATTATTGTTCACTTCATGTAAAATCCACTCTTCAAAACTTTGTGAGGTACCCAGAGTTCTGCCAGGTTTCGGGCACGTGGCTGGCACAGAGAGGCAAGGTTGCAGCTGACTTGTTTCTGGAAGGACGTGCCAAGCCAGCAATTTGATGCTTGTTACTGCGTGCATTATTTATGCAATAAATCTTCCTTCAGATAGGCTGCCTAATTCCAGCTACTAATCTTTTGCCAATTCCCCATATATTTTAAAATCACTAATTTGGCACTAATAGTGAAGGAGGTGGTGCTAGGAAGTTGTTTTTTGTGTTCCTGGGGCAGAAAAGAGGCCAGAAAGCAGGGAGAGCCAGAAGGGAAGAGTTCAAAGGAAACCTTGGCAGATTTCAAATGACTTTAAAATCCTCTTGCGATGGCTGCAGATGTGCCCAAGAATCCCCACAGAGATGGACCCGTTGGCCCTGTCTGCCAGTAAATTGGAGAGGGATCCCTGAATGGCGTTCCTGGCCTCGGTGATCCCCGCAGGTTCTCGCATCTTTCTCGTCGTCCACATGTTGACGAAGCTGCAATGGAGCCAGGCTGGATCCCAATGGCACCCTGCTCCATTTCCTGCCAGCTCACCCTCCTGCCTCCCCGTCATCCCACCTGGCCTGCTGACTCAGAGATGAGCACCTGGGAGCCCTGGTTCCTAAGCTCCTGGGCTTCCGCAGCTCCCGTGGCGGGGTGCTGTAGGGCAGCATCCCCAGGGTTTCCTGACTCTCTGATGGGATGAGGGGCAGCTGGGAGTGCTGGCTCCCAGACTCTCAGCTTCCAAGGTGCGTGGAGACACACACGGCAGCCTGCTGGGAAAACTGCCCCTGAGACAGGAAGCCCAGGACTGCCAAGGGCTCCGTTCCCTTTCACTCCGCATTGGAACAAAACCCAAATTCTGAAATATCAAAATCCTCCAGCAAGTGGAATTCCCTTTTCCCGCATGGCTCTAGTTTGACCGGGTCCCGCTAACCCAGCTTGTACCTGGGCTAGGTAGGATATAACAGGGCCAGGCTGGAACTGTGTCTGTCTGAAAACATTTCCAAGGAAGGTTACAAGCCCCAGCCCACAGGGCACAGCAGGAGCTGTTCCTCTGGGAGGAGCAGACAGTGGCCCTGAATGTCAGAGTGCAGGGCGTCTGGTAGCTACACTCTAGGCCCGATATGCAAGTCCAGAGCAGCCACCCTCTTTGCCTGACCGTGTCTGTACAGGACCCCAAAGAGGGGGGTGCGTTCAGTCCATCTTTATGTGACAAAAGCAGGTAGCATCCAATATTGGTAGAGGCAAAATAGAGATTCCCCTGTAGGATTCAGCCTTTTTACCAAAACCCAGCTGCTGGTGTGTGTCTGTGGCTGGAGTCTAGAGCACTTCCTCCTAAGCCAAAGCTCAATGTGCAGCCATTAATGGCTCTAACCCCTAAGGGGACAGTGTTTCAAAGGCTTAGACAGTGTCAATCCCAGTAAAGCCTGGGCGGCTCAGCGGGGCTGAGAATGGGATCAGGAGCCTCTGACTTTGACAAAGTCAAAGGATTTGTCCCGGATCCGTTGCTACCTGAAGTTGGTGTTGGGCAGTTCATTGTATATGGAAGGAGTCTCAGTGCCGTTTCCATAGCCCAAAGCAGCACGGGCAGCACGCTCAGTTTGCACTGCCGCCGAGCACCGGAGAGCCTGCGGGGCGAAGGGTTGAGCCCCTAGGACTGTCCATGCAGCACCTGGCCCAGCCAGCGTTCCACGCCATCAATACCCAAACAATGCTAATAGCGACAAGCTCTGACAAAAATCTTCGGTCCCTCAGGAACATTAGGGCATCTGAGCAGTTCCAGGAGTGCCAGTCATTTCCAGCCTGAATCTAGTGAGCTGTCATGGCCTCCCTGAGTGCTGATCTCTGCTGAGGGCACATCAGCCATTCGATGCATGTGTAAAACAACAGTGACACCTGGTAGCCATCTAGCAGCATTGCGAGTGGAGCTAAAAGCTATTTGATTCCCGAGAGCTGCTGTGTAGTTGGGTCTATTTGTGCAAAGAAGCTTATGGATTGACAACTGCACTGTGCTTTATTTATACAGCTGGGATTCTTCGTAGGTAACAGGAAACACCAGGTGAGGAATGGGCGTGTTAGAGACCTGCTCAAGGTGAAGGAACAAAGAAGGGAGTGCAGACTCAGCTGTTTTGGTCATGTAACGCAGGTGCTGGAAGTAGGGGTGCTGGGGGTCCGGCTGCACCCCCTGGCTTCAAGTGGTTTCCATCACATGCAGGGTTTATAGTTTGGTTCAATGGCTCTCAGCCCCCCCACCCTACAAATGGGTCTAGCAGCCCTGCCTGTGGGTGAGACCAGCAGATCTAGACTGAAGGAAGACAGATGCCCACCCAAGAAGACGTGGTGGGATGTCATAAAAGAAGACCTGTTAGCCCGTGGTTGAAAGAGGATATGGCATTGAAAAGAGCCCGGTAGAGGGACAGGATTCATTGAGCGGGAGACTATTTGATGGGATTAATGCGAAGAAGAAGAGATGTTCGATATCTGAGACTCAAAGGCTTAGCTTCTTTGGGTGCTGCGGGTGTTTTGTTTCTACAAGCAGGTGTGCAGGGTACTTTCATCGGCACAGTTTGGACTTGCTTGTTAGAGTAGTTACTGGTTACCTGTACCCAGGCACGATTAGCGTTCTGGGGCCCTGGCACCCACGGCACACTTGCCCAAGTTCTGTACCTTCTGGTTGCTCATCACCAGGCGATTAGAGCTCCTGTTTGTAGTGCCGGTTGATATTTTGGTCAAAGAAAGGTGGTGGTCGTTTCTTTGTTGTCAAAACCAATTTATTTTTACACTGTATATTTGGGGAGAACCTTCAGGCCATCACGGAGGATCCAAACCTCTCAATGTTTCGTCAGAATTTATTTTTTGTTTTCATCAGAAATGTCTATGGAAAAAACCAAATTGTTTCTCAGCCAGCTGTGCGAACCTGCCCGCTGGGGGCATTGCACGGTTTCTGTATTTAATAATCTGTGCTCACCATTTGCTATTTCATTTGGATGGAAACTGCTGTGTCTGCCTAGTATCAAATACACAGCCATACCTAATGAGATACTTTGCATCAAGTTCCCCATACGGAGCTGTAGAAAACTTGCGAGCTATGCATCGATACCAATTTTTGTTGGATGTAGCTCTGCTAACGCAATGGCCTTGCTCCTGATCTGCACCAATAGACGGCTGATCAGAGGGGAGTTGAGCCTAATGATCTTCAGAGCAGCTTCAGTCTGCAGGGTTTAAAACAAGAGCATCCGGGCATGCGAAGGAGTAAATCCGAGCCTGGGGAGCCCTCTGGCTACTATGGAAAGTTGTAGTCTAAGGTTGCCATTGGTCGATAGCTCTGTCTGAGAAGAGACTGTTCTGCCCAATGCTTCATTAGCTGATTATCCAAATATCACTTGACTGAATACACGAAAGAGGCAAGAACAGCATTTCACGTCCTCCCCAAATCTGTGCGTGACACCTGGCTCCCGGATAGAGCTTTTCTTCCACAGGTGTCAAAGCACTTTACAGGTGGAGTAGGTTGGAAAACAGAATTTCTGTTATGCAAGAAATTCCCGTGTTATGAATTGTCTTTCTCTCCCGAATCAGGACAAAAAGCTGAAATCTCAAAATATCTCACTGAGCAGAATATTCCCAAATATTTTGATTCAGAACCATCAAAATGAGCTTATTGAACCAAAACATTTTGATCATGTCAGAATATAATAATATAAATAAAAATAGATCACATGAAATGAAAAATGCAATGAAATGAAAAAGTTGAAATGAAATACTCCATTTCCATGTCAAATCAGTTAGACGTGCTTCCGTTGACAATTTTGTCGAAACTGGAACACTTCTGTAAAACATTTTGCTTTTGACAAACAGCCATTCTCTGACAGAAAACTGTTTTCCCACCCGCTCTGTTTACAATGGAGGAGAGGATCACTAGCCCCACTTTACAGATGGGGAAACTGAGGCACAGATCTTGGAAATGACTTGCCCAAGGTCACCCAGCAGGGCTGGAGCAGAGCCAGGTCTCCCAAGCCCCATCTGATGTGCTAGCCACCGGACCACCTTGTCTAACACACTGACGTATGCAACCCCCTGTCATGTATTAACCCACATCTGGCTGAGTGTGTTTCATGCCACCGTTTGTTATTTCACCCCCTTCTTCAAAGGCAGGCCGTTTGGTTTGCCGCCGCCGCCGACTGTACAGAGCAAAACCTATGTGGAACATATTGCACCAGGGCTTAGTGTTGGCGCAAAGCCACGGTCTGCGGCGCGGTGATGGGGGGTCTGGAGGCACATACTGGGTCAGCGGGAGCTGCTGGTGGCACAGGGTCTCCACGTGTCATTTCGGGTACCTGCCCTGTCCGCATTCCCCCATGGCCACGGGAGCCTCTCACGGCGCAGGATGGCAGCAGGCGTTCGCCGCTGTTCCTGCTGGCTCTGTGGGGCTGCAGTGGCATGCGCGGAGCAGGAGCCGGCTCCCTCCTGGATCCCAGGCAGGAAGCTGCAGCCAGCAGGAGGCACAGCAGCAGTGGCTGGAGGGGGGGTGCTACCAGGTGACAGGCCCTGTGCTGTCCCGGCTCCCTCACCCCCACCCAGACAGCAGCAGTAGGCTATCGCCTCTCATAAATGCCCAGTACCTCCTGCAACAGGAGCTCCCAGCTCCTGCTGTATCTCCTACCCCCAGTTACCCCCTGCTTCCCAGAGCTCACCCACCCCTGAGGAGTCCCCTGCCCCCCCCAGGCTCTTCCACACACCCCCCAGCACCCACCAACTCCTCAGCCTCCCCCACCCATCTGCCTCAGACACCCTAGAGCCTGACCTTCTCTCCTCCTCGGTCACAGCTGCCCGGGGTCGTGCAGCGCCTGAACCTGCCCCCACCCCTGCTTGGGGCTGGGTTTGCGGATCATAAGCAGAAATTTATGGTCAATATGAATATGCAGATTGGAGCATTACATACTTTGTCTTAAGATGTTGCAAACCAATGCTGGGCAGCTATGGTGCTATTGCCCCACACGCAAGCTGCAGGAACCAATGGGCCAGCCCTTGAAATGGCAGAGAGCGCTTGAAGACCCTCCAGGGGACAGCTCTGCCAGCTGATGTGGGGGGAGGCAGGGTGGGAAGAGGCGATGCCTTGGGGGGGTGGGAAGAGGCAGAGCGGAGGGCGGGCTGGGGCTGGGTCACTTGCTGCTGACAGCGCCAGGCCCCCAGCTAATCCCCCAGGCCGCCCTGGACCCCATGTCCCCTGAAGTGTGGGGCCCGGGGCGGTTGCCTTGGTCCGTCCTATGGGCGGGACGGCTCTGAAAACATCAGCCCAACCATTGGTGGAGCCGGGCCCACCTTCCTGAACACTGGTGGAGCCCGGACACCACGGGCCCATATAACTCGCTGCCTGTGCTTAGCGTCTATCTGCCACGGAGCTCGTGGCTGGTGCGGGGGCTGCATTTCACCTCCCGGCTTCGGGAAAGGAGTCGTCCTGCTCTCCTCACACCAGTTAGCCTGGGGATAGGAAGGTGGCTGCTTCATATCAGCATCAGAGAAGAAACCTCTCGGCAGCCACTCGGGAACATCAAAGGATCCAGGTAAGAGCCGTAAAGTCACTGTCTCCATAGGACTCTCGCTCCCACGACAATGGCGGCAAAGTGTAACCAGCGTTAGAAGAGCGAGTGTCAAACCATGTTTTCCTTTCACGGCTGTGCCAGTGTTTAATCAGCTATGACAACAAAATATTAAAGCTGGTAGCGACGGTCTCGCTTGTCCAACTCACAATATTGACTTTCCTTGTTACGTTTCTGCTGACGACTCGCTGGGGAGAAACAACCAGGATGATTTTTGAGGGGCTTTGTGCTGAGAATACAAAATTCAGAACCACTTTGGAACAATCGGACCCGATCCTCAGCAGCTGTAACTGGGACGCAGGGGGTAACCTCGCGTGGCTCCACTGAGGGCTGTAGCGTTACGCGACCGAGGGCCTGTCCCACTGTGTGAAGATACTGGCTATAAAGCAGGGTCGCTCCATTGCGGTCTATGGAACTACACTGATTTACAACAAATAAGGATCTGGCCTCGTTTTTTAAAGTGACTAAAAATTTGCTGAAACTTTCTATAGTTAAGAGTTTCATTGTGCATTCGTTCCAAGAACTAGTTTAAAAGATCCGCAAACCATCCCTGCAGCCCATGTCAACGCTGTGCACATCTTCCAGTGAGACTCCCACTCATTTTACTTGACACAATTTTCAGTGCGCCTCCATCTTTCTCTTCTGTGCAATAATCACCGCTACAGGAGCTGAGCTTCAGTACATGCTGATCAAAGGGGAAATGGATAAGGTATTCTAGGGAATTAAAATGTAATTTCATTGTGCCAGGGACTGTCATAAAGGGATTTTTAAAAGTATCTTGAACCACTGAAGTTGTTCAGTGTGACCTAAAAAATGTTATTTCTCAGTGCTGAAGTTCTGCAATATGCATATTGGACAGTATCTTTCTTTAACGAGACAATGTTCGGTCCAATCTGGCCTGTGTCTTTTAGCTTTGTAAACAAATGATTCCATAAAACGTAAGACACCTCAAAATGTTTCCAGGCTTGCGTTTTTAGTTCCTAGGCAAACAGATTTATTCACATGAATAGACAGACCCTGAGAGTGCATGCTACCCAAAATTGCACCATGGGGCCATAGCATGAGGACATGACAGGGGACTCCTTTTGACTAGGAACAGAAAAGACCAACTGGCCTGTTCTCCTTGTCTGAGCTGAGTGAATAATAAACAAGCAGCCTGAAGAGTGAAAAGCCAATTTGAGGTTGTTTGTAATGTAGATACAGGCGTTATTTTAAGCCTGGGGCCCCTTTAACTACAGTATTCTTATTTCAAGACATTTCGAGCAGTGCGATGTGATCTGTCTTTCCGGCTCTTTCCCCACCTTCCTGCACTGTTTAAAATGCCACTTTCCTTCTGAGTCTCCCAGCATTAGGGTTCTGCTGCTCCTCTCACTCGCACCCGGGTGACCGCAAGGATGTCAAAGCAATTGCTCCTGACTCTGTTCTCTCAGCACAGCTCAGGACTGAAGACATCGAAGGTCTGGTGCATTGTCCTGGTTTGTTGACCCTGACGCCTGAACCTCCTTGGACCAAAGTCAGCAAAATCCAGAAACGGGGTGAAGAGATTTCCCTGTGTTTATATGATTTTCCAGGAGTATGCAGCCAGGGCGCAAAGCCATCTGCGAGCTAGGCAAGTCCCTCTTTGTTTTGAAGGTTCAGAGTGTCTCTATGTTCTGCGGTTCTCCACAGCTTCCAGCTCCATTTGAGAACCCAGCCCAATGCTGGGCACTGGAAGGCATCACCACTTCCCAGCGAGGTCTGGGGCCTTGTGAGTCTGTCCCTTCTGCTGTTCAGCAACAGTCGCTCCTCCAGGATACCACAGATAAGTGCTCTGCTGAAGGGACGTTCACCCAGAACGGATTCTCTCTTTCTCTACTGAACTCTAAATACTCAGGCCCCAGACCTGCTCCAACTGACGTCCGTGGCAAAATTCCCATTGACTTTAATGGCTGCAGAATCACATGGTGGTATATAAATAATATACAATGCAATGCTTGGGTTTTCTTGCTGAGGTTCTCAGCTTGTCCTGGAGACGTTCCAGTGAGAAGATGTACTCAATTTATGAAGTTATTTAACTGAAAGTTTACGAAATACTGACGTGTAAATTTGACCAGAATGGGCTGAAGGTAAAATGATAGTGAAGAAAATCATCCAGGTGGTCCTAATGACGTGACTCCGGCTACAACGGAACACAGATTTTGTGATGATATTGTAGCTGTTACAGATTCGCTGCATGGAGGTGAGCGTGGGAAAAATGTGCTGCAGCCCATATTCCCAGGAGACAGGAAAGGTGGTGGTGTTGGCCAAGAAGGTCTGCTGCTGGGTACAGGTCTGCTCAGCAATGAAGATAAGCTTAGCACTGCTCCTTTGGGCAATGCACTATGGCCTGGCCAGGCGGCTGTGCCTCTCAAGGGCTTCCTCACCATCAAGATGTGCCAGGCACAGGTGTGCTGCAGAATGAAAGACTACTCAGAAATGACAGTCTCCTTGGTGGAGGAGATCAACTTGCCTGGCCATGAAGGCACCCTGGGCTCCAATCTAGGCTATGAAGGTTCTCCCAGAACAGGTCTTCCTGGCCAGAAAGGTGCACCTGGCACTGGTCTTCCTGGTAACGATAGCATGCCCAACATAGGCCTTCTTGGCAATGGAATTCTTCCCCGGACTGAAAGTCTAGTCATTAATGAAAGTTTCTTGGTGCAGGAGGTCTGCATGGCAAAGAATGTCTGCTTGGGAAAGGTATTATCAGCAATGAAGCTCTACTCAGCAGCAAAGCGGGTGTGCTTTGGTACAGGCCTTCTTGGAGAAGGTGGGATCCTTGGCACAAGTCGTCTTGCTAAAGAAGGTCTCTGTGGCAATGGAAGTCAAACCAGTAATGAAAATCTACTTGGTGAAGGAGGCAAACCTAGCGAAGGTGGTCTGCTTGGCCCAGGTCTCCTCGGTGAGAAAGTTCAGGTCTACCCAGTGCTTGGTTCAGGTCTTCTCAGTGAGGAAGGTCTTCTCAGTGAGGAAGGCCTGCTTGGCACAGAGCTTCTTGGAAATGGAGGTCTCTGCAGTGGAAGTCTACTTGGCCTTGAATGTCTCCTGGGTGAAGGAGGAATGCTGGGTAGTGGAGCTTCTCAAGAGCCCGTGCAAGGCTCCCCAGGGTGTCAGCTGTGATAGTGACGGCAGCCGTTACAGATGCTGGGCCAGATCCTCAGCTGATATGAATTGTCACAGCCCCACGATGCCATGCCAGTTCACGGCAGCTGGGGATCTGGCCTGCTTTGAAATTAAATGGACTAAATATTAACATATATTTAATGAATACATTGTTAATGACAGGGACGAGTAATAACTCCTCCTCCCAGGAGGGCCAATGGGAGTTTGCCCTGAACCTCCCTCGGAGCAGGATCAGACTCTCCCCAGCCTCGCACTGGTCAGCGGGGATGTACCATGTTACTGCTCTGCACTGCTGTTGTGCACCCGCCTTGCACAGCTGTAAATGACTCTGCAGGGAGCAGAGGTAGGCCCATTACAGATCAAGCGCTTCCACCTCTTTATAAAAACACAGTGGGCCTGAGTCACCAGCACCTTGCGCTGGTATCACACCAATGTGGCTCTTTAGGCCTCAGTGGAGAGACACTTGTGTGCACGGTGATGCCGTGGTGAATGAGGCCCAGTGTGTTCGACGGGGATGCTCCTGAAGTTAATTGCATCACAGTATTTCCAGTCTTTTTAATGGTGAAATTTTCAGCTTTTATCAAATTAAAGGGACACACTCAAGGTTTATGAGCTTAAAATGGGATCTACTGAGCCTGCTTTATTTCGGGTCTCCTATTCCCTGATCCATCTGTTGGTTTTGTGAGTGATGGGCTATTGAGACATGCAAGAATCCTGCTCTCAGGGAAGAAGGGAACCAGAATGTGCCTGCCTGTGACCATAGACCAGAGTCCTATTACTTCATTGCTTTCTGCCTGAAAAATGCCATTGGAACGGCACTCTGGGAAGCGGCTGGATTGGCATACAGAGGGAAACACGGATTTTTAGAGTAGACTATGAGTTGTGTGTAGCTGTTATGACCAGGCTTTTTCAGTGCTGCACCTTCAATTTCTAGGGTGAAATCTTGGCTCTGTTGAAGTCAATAGCAAAACTCCCTTTGACTTCAATACAGCCGGGATTTCAGCCCTTCCCTGCCCGCAGGGGCAGCTGCTGGCCTGGGAGGCAGCAAGGAGAGTAGTTTCGACAACGTGCAGAGGAGGCTCAGACAGACTGTGCTCTCTGATGGGATCTTCCTTCCTTCCTTCGTTCTTCTTCTGATGTTTCCTTTCCTCCAAAGTCAAAGCAATTCAAGCGGGAAGTCGACACTTGCTCTTGGCGTCCCGAAAAACACTCATCACATGGGACCATGCCAGTGAGCGTTCCGTTGAACGAGCAGCAATAGAACAAGGAGCCCAGGGGCAGACTCTGAGGCCATGTAAAACGCCATGGCTGGGGCCAGAATTATGGACGGCTTTTCAGTAACATGCTGCTTCGATGTTCCCTGTAGAGTGCACAACGTTTGCTTGTTTTTCAGTCTGCGTGAGTTCTGAGTGGATCCTCATTGGACGTGAACATCGCATCACATGTCCGAATAACGCAGGATCCCCCCGGTGACCTCAAATTGGTATTAAGAATTGCAAGGGCCTTTTTGGTGGCTTCAAAATCAACCAGTGTAAGAGGTGGGTACTGGGAATATTTGACCTATTGGTAAATTATGAATAGCAAAGCACTGTGCTAATATGAATCCTTTCCACTGCCCTGTTGGATTTAGCATTTATTAGTGTTTTTCATCCAGAGATCTGATGTGCAAAGGAGGATCGGTAGCACCCAGGAGCCCGTGTCCTGAATTTTGGTGATTTAAATGGGACTTACAAGGTGAAATGTATGTTGGCCATTTGCATAGTGGGTGAATTTTACTCTGGGTGCAAAATTCTCAGCTCCCTGCTCCCTTGTGGAGAATCCTGGCACACAGACCAGATTGACTCTGTGCTGCTTTCCAGAATTCAGCCTATGCAGCAGGAGACCTTGTGCAGAGGAGATGACTTCAGAGTAAATCTCAGTGCCCCGATACAGCATTCATGCAACTTTTGCTCCCCAGAGAGGAGAGTACGCTACCAGAAAAGCAGCTTTCTTGGTAAACTTGCTAGGGATTCACATAACTATATTTGAATACTCATAGACTCATAGACTTTAAGGTCAGAAGGGACCATTATGGTCGTCTAGTCTGACCTCCTGCACAATGCAGGTCGTACAATCTCACCCATCCACTTCTATAACAAACCCCTAACCTATGTCTGAGTTATTGAAGTCCTTAAAATTGTGGTTTGAAGACCTCAAGCTGCAGAGAATCCTCCAGCAAGTGACCCGTGCCCCATGCTGCAGAGGAAGGTGAAAAACCTCCAGGGCCTCTGCCAATCTGTCCTGGAGGAAAATTCCTTCCCAACCCCAAATATGGGGATCAGTTAAACCCTGAGCATGTGGGTAAGACTCACCCACCAGCACCCAGGAAAGAATTCTCTGTAGTAACTCAGATCCCATCCCATCTAACATCCCATACGGAAATATTTAAACTAAAATGCAGAAAGCATCTGTGGGTCTAATTATGAATTTTTCCATAGTAAAAATGGAAGAAGACGTCGATCTGAAATCCAAGCCCAGCTTTACTCTTTAATAAGCAGATTTTTCAAAGGTGCAGCCTGGGTAGCGCTAACGGTGGGAACGGTTAACATCAGAGAACACCCGGGATGCAGTATGTGTGAGTATGTGGTATCTTCCGAGCCAGCACAGCATTTCAGGTTCCTCCTGATCATGGGACTCTTGTTCTCAGAAACTCTTTGGTATTATTTTGAATTTCTTCCTTTTCTTCTTCCTAGCTTGATCACCAGCCTGGTGAGTGGTTTGCTGGATACCACTCTTCATACCCTCTTGCCTACACTGGCAAGTCTGCAAACAGGTTCTTTGGGATGAGCAGCTGTAATTTAATCAAAGTGACTGTAGCTTCCAAAATTGTCTAGTAGATATATATGCACCATATATGATATATATGCACAGTTCAATTATGCTGTATTTTATATACCATAATTGAATTGCACATACTTTCTTGAGCTTTTTAGCAGCTCGATTTATTTTTTTAAAGTAATTCAAATTCCATCATGCAATGTTACGAGCTAATTTGTGATCAATTGCTTTCCGAAATACCTTTTTGTACTGAGGAAGTATGGTAAACAGAAGTGACAGTACCACTTAGAAACATGCCACTTGTTAGAAAATCTTTTACTCTGTTAAATAGAGTTGATACTGTTTTGAGAAGAAGGCAGAGTAATTTGTATTTCTCTTTGCCATGGAGAAAACTGTGTCCAGGGAGCTGATTGCTCCATCTTGATTCAAAGTATGAACTGAGATGACTGATGATGTTAGCACAGTGTTGTCCATGTGACTTCAGCCGCCTCACCTGGGCTGTCCTCCTCACTGTCTTTGCAGTTCTGTCCCTTTGTGAATCTTTGGTTCATGAAATAAACCATCTCTAGTTCTACTGAGCTTTCTCTGTATGTGTAGGCATGATCTACTTCCGGCTGTTTGGGAAAATCCAAGCTGCTCTCTCCATCTTTCCAGTGTCAAGAGGTCAGTTTGTGGAACTGGATTTACAGGTACTGGGCATGCTGGTATCAACACCCGATAAAATCTCTGGGTCTGTGACATCTTGTTTGTGACCTGTCTTTGGTTTCATGATCATTTGTTAGAAGAGTTTCTCCCAGATCAAGAAAAACCTACAGGAGGGGACATTCTGGGACAAAATCTCCATGAGAATTCCCTGGCAAAGATGGCCCCTGTGGTCCATTATGAAGTTTGCCCCTCTTCCTTACAGTACAGGCCTCAGCAGCCACCCCCAGACTGCACTGGCTTTGACCCACTGATCCTCCCTCCCTCACTCCTGTGATGCTACCTGAGCCTTGAAAAGGAGGAGGTTTGAATCCTGCCTTGTTTAACCTGTTTCAATAAAAGCTGCTTGTCAGCTATCTCGGCGGTTGCTGCACTTGACGATGTGGGGTCATGTGGTTAGGCCAGCGGCTTGTGAGTTTGGACTCCTGGGTCTGTTCCAGGCTCTTTCGCTGATTCTGTATGCGACCTTGGGAAAGTCACTTCCCCTTTCTGTGACTCTCCTTACTTACCTGGATAAAAAGTGTTAATAAAACTTACCGGCTCCCCAGGGTGCTGTGGCCTCATTAATACTTGTAGCGCTGATTACAGCCCCATAGGAATGCAGAGTATTATGCATTGGGAAGTCTCGGCTTCCCCAGGCCAGCTGGAGGCACCAAGTTCTATCTGCATGTAGGGTCAAGGAATCTCATCCTAGCTAGCCCATGAAATGGCATAAAGCAGAGCCCCAGCAAAGGGTAACAGAATCCGCCACCTTAGCCCGTGAGAGAGCCCTGCGGTAGTGGAGGAGGAGGACTGAGGAAGAACTGGTGATAGCAGCAGGCAGGAGTGGACGTTTTCCAGCTCAGTCACAAGAACCCACTGACATGATCACTTCTCTCCCAGCTGCAGGTGTCAGCCATGGAAGGCCTGGTCAGTCACATTCTTCCCAGCACATTCCAGCAACCAGGTAGCGATCAGGGTGATTGGAGCATTTTGCTAATTCTCTGCTCAGTTTTGAAACCCAATGTTCAGAGCTCTCTTCTCTCTCTCTCTGGTTAATCTTGATGGACATACATGAGTCCTGCAATGGGGCTGTTTGTTCAGCATTAGCGTGCCGCGGATACTGGCATGTGCCTCATTGTTAAAACCATTCCCATAGGTGCACAGACTTTTAAGACCAGAAGGGACCACCGTGATCTAACCTGCTGCGTAACAAAGGCCACGTCTCACCCTCTGATTCCTGCATTAAGCCCACATCTTGCGATTGAGCTAGAGCATAGTTTTAGAGAGACATCCAATGTTTAAAATACCCTGTGGCATAGTTTATTTGTTGTTAGTTTTCATATCCTGTGGCTGACAAGCTGTTCATCTGTCAGTGTAATAAAAAAGTCAGGAGACTTTTGCTGATATTCACAGACGGTCCAGGAGATTAAAAAAAGAAGAATTTAATCAGATGTGTAGGCGGTTCCTGCTAAGTCTGTGCAGACACAAGGCACAGAGCCCACAGCTTTTGTTGTGTAGGGTTTACACGTGTCATGGGGATTGTCCAAATGGTGTTCATACAGCAAAACTTTGCTCTTCAGCAATGCCAGCGTTCTCCAGCCCTTGACAAAAGCAAGCAAGCAAGGGTTGCTGTCAGACTGCATAGACAATGCACTTATGCAGCCATTAAAATAGCTGAGGAATTCACTGGTTTGCCCAGCTCTCAGGTTGGGCCATAAAAGTCCCCAAGAATATCCATTTTCCTGCCTTCTTCCAGTTCCTCAGCTGAGGGAGGCTAGCTGGAGGCTTCTGGGGGCTGAGGAGGTCTGGATGGCAGGCACCTCGCCCAGCTGGGCAGTTTCTCAGCTCACCAACAGAAGCTGGTCCAGTATTTCCGTGCCCCTCTCCTATCCTGGGACCAACCCGGCTACCTACCCAACGGTCCATTTAGCAGTGAACACGGGGCAAGCTCAGAACTGATGGAATGGGCACGTTGCAAACGCGAGAGGGAAATTCCAGTGCCGCGGCCTAGAACTGGCAGCAATATTAACGCCTACATGGACATGGGCCAGGCGGTTCCCACTGCCCTCGAGGAGGGGTGTGTGTGCGGGCGGGGGGGAGAGACTATGAAAATAGAAGGGAAAAGGGCCGAATCAGCTAGGAAAAGATGAAGTAATAACTCTTTTATTTTAAATTTCAGCACTGCAAAAATCAGGTGTCCCCCTCAGGCTACCCTGGTAAACCTCGATGGTGCTAGTGCTCACAGTGCTATACAGGAGCAAAGAATCTAAACCAGGGGTCCCCAACGCGGTGCCCATGGGCGCCATGGCGCCCATTGCGGCATCTAAATGCACCCACGTCCTGGCTGGCGGTCGAGCATCCGCCGAAATGCCGCCGAAATTCGACGGCGACGCCACTTGCCGCCAACAAGCGACATCATCCAGAGGCGTCGCCGACGAATTTCGGCAGCATATCGGTGGATGCTCAACAGCTGCCACGGTCCTTCGTCTGGCACCTGCCAGATGAAAAAGGTTGGGGACCACTGATCTAAACTCTTGTTCAGGATGCAAGTGCATACGATATTTCTCTCTTGTTCCCTAAACCAGCAATCCTGGAGGGAGGATGTGGATCTGATCCTGAAGCCCAAGTCTATGAATGGAATGATCCGGCGGCGTTGCCGGCAGCAGCTGGGGGCCGGACTCGATGGCTCAGGAGGTCCTTTCCAGTCCTATGTCCTCTGTTCTTCATGCAAAACTCTCACTGAGTTGGGGCTGCGGG